>NC_133155.1:7757599-8102599 GCF_048418815.1 Hemitrygon akajei | reverse complement strand
CCCCCCCCCCCATACCAGACAGTGATGCAGCCTGTCAGAATGCTTTCCACGGTACAACTATAGAAGTTTTTGTAGGAAACTTCTGTAGGAAAAATTTACCAAGAATAGTCATGGTCTTGGAAAGGCAGCAGTCACCCACATCATATGATACGGCGCATAACGAGCGAACGGGGAATTGACTGAAATTAAGATAATGATCATGACAGCATCAGCAGTAAGGACAATGAGAGATTGAGAGCAAGACCAGTTTATGCAAAAACAATGGATCATGTATTATAAAATTCATTTTTATTAATTAACATAAACATTTTAAATATAAGTATCAGCATAAACCAATACATTTCAGAGTGACAGTGTATTTATTGAGAGTGATTCTTGCCCCAAGGATAATGTATCTACAGTGCAGTGTAGGGAAGTGTATGGTCGTGCACTGTCGTAGAAGGAATAAAGGTGTAGACTATTTTCTGAATGGGAGCAAATTCAGAAATCAGAATTGCAAAGGACCTTGGAAGTGGGGGATCTCATTGAAACCTAGAGTGAACGTGAGAGGATGTTTCCAATAGTGGGAGAGTGTAGGACCAGAGGGCACAATCTCACAATGGATGAGCGTCCCTTGAGAACGGAAATGAGCAGGAAATATTTTTATCCAGAGGATGGAGAAGCTGTGGAATTCCTTGGCACAGACGACTGTGTTTGTTGGCCAAGTCATTGGGTATATTTAAAGAGGAGGTCAAATGTTACGGGCAGAAGGCAGGAAAATGGGGTTGTGAGGGATAATAAATCAACCTTGATAAAATTGTGGAGCAAAATTGAAGGGCCAAATGGCCTCATTCTGTTCTTATATCTTATGGTCTTAAGTTAGCCAAGGGTGCAGTTAAACATGTGAATAACAGCAATGTTTTGAATTGACATTATGAGGTGGCACCTTACCATAAAGTCAAACTTGATCTTCTAATTTATAGTTGAAGCTGTCATTGTGGATTTTATACAAGGAATCCTTGCTGTATAAACCACAAATTATTAAACACTAAACAAAGATGATCCATTCACTTTTAATATTATACCTGTTAGCTTTCAAATTTACATTAGATTGAAAATAGAGCCTTTAATCTCCTCGGTATGAGCACGGGTGAATTTTAAATTCCCACTGTAGAAAAGCAGGACAACTGATGCCTTTGAATCAATAAGATCAGGAGCTCACTAACATAAAGGTTTATTTTAACAGTGAGAAGAACTAAGCCTTTTGATTACTATCATTGACTAAGTAACTTTCTGTGGACGAGCGCAGTTATTTAGCTGGTGCGGACCAAAGGAATTAGTTCAGAGGCAGAAATGTTCCTACGTCAATGAAGTGGGAAGATCCAGGTTAATCCCACAACCTCCTGTGTGAAAATTTCATCAGAAGCAAACTGTGTCCCTACAGCATAGAAAGATAGTACATCTTTCTTAAAAGGAATTTGTTTGGTGATTGAGATGATGTTGAGGAGCAGTAGGAGAAGCTTTGCTCCAATGAAAGCGGTAAATAAAATCAGTACTTGGCACACCAAAATTGAAAGTTTGATCTGAGCTTGGATTTCTTTAATGTAGTAAAATGCCCAAAGTTGTATAGGAGGGATTTTAGTTTTTAAAAAAAAAAGAGTTAAAAGTTTAACTTGAATGTAAACTAACTGGTTCATCAGACGGTGACTATATATACTGTTGCAAGAACAAGTTTGTGAACCCTTTGCAATTACCTGATTTTCTGCATTAATTACTCATAAAAAGTGAATGCTGCCTGACCTGCTGAGTTCCTCCAGCTCTTTGTGTTTATTACAAGTTAGAAACTGTTTGGCAACAGTCTCCTGCCCCAATTAAGTGATCATAGGGTCCCAAATAAACAAAGAGGATCCTGGCTATTTTATTGATCAATTTTTGTTCTTTAAGAGTTGTCCCAAATAAGTGGCTATGCCAATTAACTGATGGAGCAAACTTAACTGGAATCCACTGCATTGTCATGAAATTCAGTCCAAGCCCTACTTTGTATTGTTAACCTGTGCTTCAATATTTCATTGAATTTAAAAAAAAATGCATTTTTCTTGCATGCGTTTTTAAAACTAAAAATTGATACTAAAGAAAAGGTACATATTGGTCATGTGATCTGGATACTGATGAAAGACTATTTCATTAAACTGGAAATATGTATAGTTGGTATCTTTTTTCCTCACAACTGCAATATTAATTATATCAGATTAAAGGTAAAATATAAAAATATATTTACATCAATGAGTTGTTTAGAACACCAGTACCCCTGTAATATCACAAGAAAATAGGAAGAACATGAAAACCACTAGGTAGTTGGTATAAAATTTTACTGAATATATTTTTCTGCAGAATTTTAATGCAATAATTTCTTCATTGGGACGCTATTAATAAGTTGTGCATATGTTATATTCTTGGTAAACTACCAGAGATGTTCAAGGTTAAATTATTATCAAAGTACACATTACTCACTTATTGTCCGTCCTGCCGCTGGTGCTTAGGCAGCAATGAAGGTCCTCCATTTTCATTGCTGCTTCCGTAACAATTTTCTTTTGACCAGCCAGGGTTGTGAGCCCTGAGCTGAACCCCCGAACCTGGAGGACAGGTAGACCCTCTTAGTCTGGCCTCTACCTTTTGATCTGCTTGGCATGAGTGACCCTACCAAGAATCAAAGCACAAGGCCCTGACTCTAGCCAACATAGCTCTTCAGGTCATTGAGGCATGCAAGCCTCCAAACCTTATGACAAGGTTATGGTCCTCTTAGAGGAAAGTACTATATGTCACCATATATATCCCTTAGATTTGTTTTCTTGCAGGCATACTCAGTAAATCCAAGAAATCAATACAGTCAATGGAAGACTACACCCAACAGGATGGAAAAACAACCAATGTACAATAGACACCAAACTATGCAAATAGAAAAGAAATAATAATAAATAAGCAATAAAAATCAGGAACATGAGATGAAGACTCCTTGAAAGTGAGTTCATAGGTTGTGGGAACAGTTCAGTGATGGAGCGAGTGAAGTTCAATGAAATTATTTAAGTTCAAGTTTAATTGTCATTCAACCATACATGAACACAGCCAAACGAAGTAACATTATTGTTATCCCCACTGGTTCAAGAGCCTGATGGTTGAGGGGTAATATCTGTTCCTGAAGCTGGTGGTGTGAGTCCTGAGGCTCCTGTACTTCCTTCCTGATGGCAGCAGCAAGAAGAGAGCATGTCCTGGATGGTGGAGGTCCTTTACTCATGAAGGACTGAGCTGTATTTGCTGCTACTTGTAGGATTTTTTCTACAAATCCTTTCAGTCCTGTTTATTTCATTACTTTTAATTAATATTTTGTATTTATGAAAATATTGCATGATATTCAATGGCAGCTTGATCCTTGAAAATTGCCTGTAATATGCAATGCATTATAGCACTTAATGGCCTATAAAATTAGTTTTCAGTTTTGTTCCTTGACCATAAAGACAGTGGACGTGGTGGAATAGGGAGGACACAAGCCACTCTCTGCAGTCACAAAGTGTGTTTCAAAGGGTATATTGCCTAACACAGGGGTGTCAAACTCATTTTAGGTCACGGGCCGGATTGAGCAAAATGCAGCTTCATGCGGGCCGGATCAGTCGGACACGTGTGAACGCAGCTTTCGTTGCCTCCGTTTTTTCAGCCTGCTCTCATGTGTCTCAGTCTCTGCTATAACTACAAAGTGTTTCACTTTACAAATTCCGTTTCTTATGAAGACTGCCGAATAAACACTAAAAACCCTGAAAACCTGGTACCTGAATAAACTCAGCATTAGCCATATCATACGCCATAGGCGCTTCGATTACTGGGGCCAGCTTTAATAGTAAATAGATA
Organism: Hemitrygon akajei; assembly: GCF_048418815.1. NCBI lineage: Eukaryota > Metazoa > Chordata > Chondrichthyes > Myliobatiformes > Dasyatidae > Hemitrygon > Hemitrygon akajei. The sequence goes on along the minus strand of NC_133155.1, from coordinate 8,098,720 downwards.
TTTATTATCTCGCGGGCCAAAGATAATTCCACCACGGGCCGGATTTGGACATATATGGCCTAACAGGACTAGGAATAAGGACATGTCCATGAGACTGGAAAGCATTAGAATCCAGTGTCATGGTCCAATAATATAAGAAATTAATTAACAAAAGGATTTAACTGGGAGAGTTTAAGGAGCCAAGGTCTAAGTTAACAAGCTGAAGAACAATGGTGGTAATGCCTGTATTTTGACTGGAAATGTTTGTAAATTGCTAGGGTGTCACACAGATGGGAGAGTTGTACTTGTGGCTCAAAGTGTAGTGTGGAAGTAAGCTGTTTTGATTCAAGGGACACTTGGACCAGTACTGGGGAAAGGAGCTGTTTCTTTTGGACAGGCTCACTTGAATTGTACTGGTTAGCCTAGTAATTAAACAATTTTGTCCTGAAGTTTCTGGATGATGAGACGAAATATCATTCAATAATTTTTAATTAAATTTTGTATAACCCTATTCTGTTGTATTTTTAAGGCAATTATTGACAATGGGAACTTCTGCAGAGGAGTTAGCAGTTCAGTAATTGAACATGTGACAGAGTTTGTTTTGTACCATACTGTCTACAAAACTAAACTTCTTTCAGGGCAATTTTTAAAAATGCATTTAAAGAATGAATCTCACACAAACTGGGCTAGAAACCTATTAACAAACACTAAAATCAAACACTTTTTGAACATGCAGTTAATCCGTTGTAGAGTAATATTGTCTCAGCGCCTGTTAGGAAACTTATTTCGTTAAAATGCAATGTGATTTTTTTTTTTCTCTGCACATTGGGTGTACGACTGTCTTTCTATGGTTTCCTCTCTGTACATTGGGCATTTGGATTTTTTTTTATATGGGTTCTTCTAGGTTTCTTCATTTTGTGGCTGCCTGTTAGGAGCGATCTCAAGGTTTTATAGTGAATACATACTTTGATAATAAATATACTTCGAGCTTTGCATTTTCATTCTTCCGGCACTCTTTTTGCAGTGCAAAACTGCTGCCAAATTATTGTCAAAAGGTGTGCAATATGTGAAGTTCTTCTGCAGCGAGAGTTTTAATATTGAAAAACAGCAGCTCCTCTTTACTCGCTGAATACTCAACAATGTCCAAGTGCAGCTATACGGGGAAAACCAGTGATGTTGTTACGTGAGCATCACAATGGTAGCATTGCGGTTAGCACGGCACTGTTACAGCTCGGGGCATTGCAGCTTTCATACTTCAATTCCAGTGCCATTTGTAACGAGCTTGTGCGTTCTTCCCATGAACCATGTCGGTCAATTGGTCATTGTGATTGTCCCGTGATTAGGCAAGAGTTAAGTAGGTGGGTTGCTGGGCAGTACAGCTCGCTGGGCCACAAGGGCCTGTTCCACGTTGTATCTCTAAATAAATAAGAAGGGGCACCATGGCAGTGTAGCTGTTAGTGTGATGCTATTGCAGTTCGGGCAGTCAGAGTTCTGAATTCAATTCTGGCATCCTCCATAAGAGGATGTGTGTTTCCTCTGGGAGCTTTGGTTTCTTCCCACAGTCCAAAGATGTACTGGTAATTAAGTTAAATGGTCATTGTAAATTATCCTCTGATTGGGCAATCATTAAGTAATTTTGAATAAAGAGGTGGGTTGCTGAGCAGCCAGGCTTGTTGGGCTGGAGGGGGTTTGTTTCACACTGTATCTCCATGTAAATAAAATAAAATAGTATGTCTCATCTGCTGTTGTTACTCTTTGTGCAACTTTAAGAAGCAGTGTTACAATAATGATCATCGGGGTCTCTCTCGCACCCATCAGATATATTTATCAGGAGTGCTGCCTCTGCAGGGCCCTTAGCATCCCATCCGTCCAACAATCTTTCACACTGCTCCCCCCCCCCGTTATCGGGCCGGAAGTACTGTAGCATCAGGACACGAACTGTTATGATAGGAAACAGCTTCTTCCCTTAGACTGTGCGACTACTCCACCCAGATCTCATCATGTTTGAAGTGCTACTAGTGTTACACTGTTTACTTTCTCATTAGTATTGTACAGGCACTTTGTGTTAAATGTACTGTGTTGTGCACCTTGGTCCGGAGAAACGTTGTCTCGTTTGGTGTTATAAATGTATACGGTTGAATGACAATAAATTTGAACTTGTTTTAGGCCAAAAAAAGTGGCGTGGAGCTTTTGTGTATGTTTAGGGTAATTCACATTAGACATTAAAATATCTTTGCCAAGTTGAAACAGAAGGTTTTAGGCAAACATTTAGAGTGACTTTCCTTCAGTCGTTCGATCCCAGTGAATTTTCTGTTGTAATTTTGCAGCATTCTGTTGGGTATAATAGATTTGGATGACAAAACGTTATTGAATCCCACAGATTTGGATTACTTCATTGTAATTCTGTGGTTGTTAGATTGGATTATAATGAGGTCGGACTCGAATTCTGGTGTTGCAGCATACATTGGCCACATCCTCAAATGGAAAGCTAATCCACAATATCTTCTCAGTTTCATTATATCAACGTCAGTTGTTACTATCTTTTTCCAATTACTGTTCTCATGGTTAGTTAAAATTAGTGGTTACAAGTGGTGTTTTAAGTTTTTTACCTGTTCATTGTTTTTCTTTTTCTGACTCTTGAAAGGTTTGGGCATTGTTGGTATTCTCGACCACTACACAGGTGCTCATTCATGTTTGAGTCTAGACAGAAAGTGCACTATCCACAAAATGCTTGAGGAACTCAGCAGGCCAGGCAGCATCATGGAAAAGAGTAAATGTCGACTGTTATCCTTTTCCATTGAGGCTGCCTGACCTGCTAAGTTCCTCCGGTGTTTCGTGTGTGTTGCTTTGGATTTCCAGCATTTGCAGATGTTCTTGTGTTGAGAAAATGCACTATGACTAGAATGGTTATCACAGCCAGAATAAACTCCATCCTCAAGTTTGTCAGATTTTTTTTCCATGGTTTCTTGCCCACATTGCTCTTCAGGGTCTGGTAGCTTGTGTGTATTTTCATCAGAATGCAGTTTTGTAGACCTGGTCAGGCTCATAATAGTGCTGAAAGAGATCATTTGATCCATATAGTCCAACACCATGAATTTAGTGAATGTACTTAAATTTGATAAAATTTAAAGGTTTGCCTTTACAATTTAGCCGTAACTTTATTTATTTTTAAATTTTATTTAGAGATACAGTGCAGAATAGGCCCTTCTGGACCTTCAAGCTACACCAGCCAGCAAATCCCGATTTAATCCTAGACCAGACATTCCCAACCTGGGATCCACGACCCTCTCGGTTAACGATAGGCTCTATGACATTTTTTTAAAAAAAAGATTGGGAACCCCTGCCCTAGACCAATTAAGAAACAATTTACAATAACCGATTAACATACTAACCAGTACACCTTCAGACTGTGGAAGGAAATCAAAGGATCCGGGAAAAAAAATACACATTTCACGGGGAGGACGTACAAACTCCTTACAGATGACTTCAGAATTGAACTCTGAACCCCAATCCCCGAGTTGTAAAAGTGTTGCAACTTCTAGCTTTATTTACCGTGTTAGTTATTAACAAGCAGCCTGCCAGTTGTGGGTTCAATGTCAGCTAGGAGTCCGCTCAGATTGGTTGTTTGAAAATTACATTCAGCAGAGGCCGAATCAGTACTGGTGAATTTGGGAGTACATATGTGAATAGTTTTACTGACTGTACTGTGTTGTTTTCCCAGACTGCAGCTTCATCTGAATACAATATTTAGGAGTTGAGGTCATTTGGTGAGCATAAGAACTTGGGGAATGAGTTTTTAGAATTGAAACGAAAAAGAAACTAGCAGGAAAATTTTGACTTAAACCAAAATTACACAAGAGGTTAAAAGTGTAAAATTAAAGTTCATAATTTGCACAAAATTATTAATCAATTTTAAGAACTATAAATGGATAATTGAGTAATAATACTTAATAACATATCAAAACTTAACATCAATCAGTTAAGTAAGTAAAATAATGATTTTAAAAATAAGAAAGAGATGGCCAGTAATGTGCTCTGTCTATAGCGGACGGGAGATTATGCAGCAACACAGTCCTGCTGAAGGGATTTGGCCTGAAATGTTGACTGTACTCTTTTCGAGAGTTTCTCCAGCGTTTTATGTGTGTTGTTTGGATTTCCAGCATCTGCAGATTTTCTCTTGTTTGGGAGATTGTGCAGGGAATTCTCCCCCCTTCCTTTTTGGTCCTGAAGAAGGGTCTCGGCCTCAAACGTCGACTATTCATTTCCATAGATGCTGCCTGACCTGCTGAGTTCCTCCAGCATTTTGTGTGTGTGTTGCTTTGGATTTCCAGCATCTGCAGACTTCCTTGTGTTGATGATTATGGAGACATTTGAGTTTCCCAGCAACCACAACTGCAGCAGTGTCTACAGACCTGAGGAACCTTAGCTCAGAGTTTGTGAGCAGATGTCCAAGCTTCAGATATTGTCACACATTAGGGAGGAGAGAAAGTTAACAGAATATAGGTGTGGTTTGGGTTATGAATGACCTGACTTACTGAAATCAGACTTGATGCAAAATTTCTCATATTTTAAAAATATTTTTCAAGTTAGCAATACTAATAATAAAATATTTAATGGTACTGATTTACAACTGAATACAGTTTATATTCCATTAGTCGAGGATAGTGTTAGTGTGATTACTCTAGACAACAAATTTTGTCGAAAGTGTTGCTTCCTCAGAAATATTCTGTGTATAATAGAACACATGAAGTTGAACATAAATATAACTTCAGACTACTTGTATGATGTTGGAATTTGGAGAAACAAGAAATTAACTTTTATTGAATATAATGCATTTAATTGCATAACAGTGCAATAGTTTAACTAAGCTAAAAATGTTTTGTTGATGATTTTCATTTGTACTCAGTGTCTGAGGCTTCTCGCTTAAGTGTCCAACAATAATCAGCCAGCATTGATGGATTTCAGTTGCCCTGATACCATTTTTCCATGACCACAATGTCCTGGTGAAACCTTTCATCGTGCACGTCACTGATGGTGCCATGATTTGCAGGGAAGAAGTCTAAATGGTTCATATGATTGAAGCATGTTGTCAACCAGCTGCACAGAGTTTGGTGCTCTATAGTTGCCAAGAAAATTTTCAACAATGCCTTCCATGCGATTTTTCTCTAGTCCCACTAGAAGTTCTTTGAATTGCCTGTCATTGATCACCTTTTTGATTTGTGGGCCAACAAAAATGCCTTCCTTAATCTTGGCATCAATTATTCTGACTTGAATTATGAATTGAAATATCAAATATAGGTATTTCCAAAAAAAAGGTGCATGATAGGGAAATTTCATGCTGATTTTCATGACCAGCTGCCCAAAATCCATAAGGTACACTCAAAAGTATTCAGGAAGCAAAATCTTTGTTTTCCAGTGTTATCCAATGAAACAAAAGATCTCCAGCAAGTGTATATCAAATATTAGAATAGAAAGTTAACATGTCTGACTTGCAGAGAAATTTGGCTTATAGACAGTTGTCGGGAACAGAACCCTCTTGTAACCTGGGCACTGCATGTACTTTGTTTGAGGAGGCAGTCATAACTGAGGTACGTTAGATTTGGTTAATGGTCAGGAACAGAAGGGTGTATCTGGTTTTCCATTGTTGACTTTGAAAATGCCTAAAAAATGAAATGGAAGTTAATTATTGAATATCATTCTTAATTCTGACTTTAGTAAGGCTTTCTCTCACAATTTTTTAGTAATACACCAGGAGTGTCTCAAATGTTTCATACTGAAATGCCCAGAACAATAGTGCGATCTTGGAAGTATACCAACTACGATAATGACCTAAGTGCTGGAGTGACCTTCAACTACTTCTGAAAAGTCCACTATTGTGTTCATGAGTGCTCAATTTCTCCTCTACCTTCTGCCACTGTAACTGGCTTCTTTAAGATAGTACCTCTCAAACTTTTGTTCAGCTGACCCACTTTACCCAAATGGTTCACTCATATGACCCAATAGTAGGTTATCTGGTCTGCTGACCGTTGTGAATGTTAAGGAGCAGAGATAGTGACCTATATTTTTCGCATTGTGGTCACAGCTTTGAAAACAAATGCTTTAAGGTGCAGTTGTTATCCCCCCCCACACACAGTGTTACTGCCATATCACTTCACCCACATGCCTTTAGAAGTGATAACCTTGGGATTTCTTCAACGCATTTTACAGATTCAAGTTGAAAACCGCAAGCAGAAAATTGTGAAATTGTTTGACGACCTACGAAATGCACCATCTGTGACAAATTTATGACCTTGTAGCTTATTTAGAAAGTAAAGTTGATGTATTTCATATATTCTTGAGGTCAATTCTTGTCTTATTTTGTGTAAAACTGAAAGAAAATGGCATGCAAGGTAGAAAGAAATTGGCATGCATGATATAAAGTTAGTAAGAACCTGTTTGTAGAATGACAAGAAAGTTAATGGAGGGAGGCTGTTTGGTCAATCAGGTCCATACTCTTTTCGAACAAGAGAAATCCAAAGTTCCCTTTTCCTGTTATCTCTCCATAACTTGATAACATTTTCCCCCCAATGCTAGTTGAATACCGTGCCGTGTTTAAATCTATCTCACAACCCTTCTCTATTAGCACCACACCTCCACCACTAGTGTTTTCCAGATCATTTTGCAAAAAACGTTTTAAGAAGAAGGGTCTCTGCCGAAAATGTTGACTGACCTGCTGAGTTCCTCCAGTACTTTTTGTGTTTTGCTTTGGATTTTCAGCATCTGCAGGATTTCTTATGTTTAAGTTTGCCATTCACCTTTGTTTGGTTCTTGGTAACAGGAAAAGTTACCCTATATCTGAAGCCCTTTCAACATACTTGTTCTAAGGAGAACTATTTTGCCTTTAGTCTACACACAAATCAAAGATCCTTATTCCTGGAATCATTCTAAATCCTTCTTGTTTTTCCTAAAACATGGTGCTAAGAAATAGATGCATCCTTCCAGCTGAGGCCAAACCAATTTTTTTTTTAAACAAAGGTTTGTCTTGATCTTGTCTCTAAATTTGTTTATTTTATGTTATAGTGGCAATGAATGCCACATTTAATACAGATAAAAATGAGAAAACTACTTCTGTTTAGTCACAATGGTATCAACAACTATAATGAACAATAATCACCATACTCTCTTTTATTAGAGTATATTATATTGTAGATCTAATTAAATGATTTCCCACAACAGCAATAGAAGGAATGTAAACCTGTAACTCTCGAAGTTATTTGCATTGGTCTGCTGCCTGAAATTTGGCCACGTTTCAAAGCTACTGACTGGTGTCAAGGAGAGAATACTTCGGGTTTGTGACTCGGGCTCAGTTATTTGGATTTGTGAACTGGTCGAGAAAATGTTAGTAAGATTGACTTTGTTTTCTTCCTTTTCATTGATTTCCACGCGGCACAAGAAGGAGCAAGAAGACTGAAGCAGTTTAACATTGAAGGAGGCCCAATGTGGAGAGCTGTAGTGACTGGACCTCCTGCACTTCAGGTTAGTTCAGTTCTAAACAGAACCATCTGCAATGGTTGGTGACCAAGCAAGGGCTGCTGTGTGGTTTCTTCACTTGTACTGTACCTTGTGAGAATGTAATAACACTAACATGATGTTGCTTGGAAAGCCACTTCCTCTGTAATAGACCGCTGCAGCGTAGAACAGTGGCTACAATACTGACTGAACAAAGTTTTCATCTGTTGGTATTGTGACATGGCAGTCATTTCAAGCTCGTCTTTTTAAAAGCATTACGGTTTTATAATTTAGAGTTAAAATGGCAGTTTCCACTGAAGTTGGGTGGGACTACAACCAGAGGTCATGGGTTATGGATGAAAGGTGAAATGTTTAAGGGAAAACTTCGTCACTCTGAGGGTGGTGGGAGTGCGGAATGAGCTGCCACAACAAGTGGGAAACGTAGGTTTGATTTCAACACTTAAGAGAAATTTGAATAGGTACATGGATAGGAGGGATATGGAGGGCTATGGACCGAGTGCAGCTTGATGGGGCTAAGTAGTTTATACAGTTTGGCATGAACTAGATGGGCTGAAGGGCCTGTTTTTGACTCTTGTTATATTTTAGAGTAAGAAAGAGTACAATCAATAGTCAAGTTAGTTTTGCAGGTGACACATGTCACTTAAGTTCCTTGTCTCTGGTCACTTGTGCAACTCACTTAGAATTTGAAAAAGTAAAATAAGTTTAAAAAGCTGGATTTAACTGTACTTCTCTGGATTTACTGAATTGCAGATAACACCTCTTTCAAACTTGTTTTTCTCTGCAAGGTGGATCATTCACAGGTGGAATAAATTACTTTCAGCTTTGACTTTTATACAACCCAACTACTAATTGAAACATTTTTTTATGAATAGGGAAAAACTTTAAAATAATTGGGGCAACAATTTTGAGTATAAAACCATTAAAATCACAACATGGGAACTTGCTAAGAAAGTCTATTTCGGGGGAATGTGGTCAAGTAGTATTTTGCTGATCAGTTAGTCGCTGTGATTTGTTCTCTCTCCCATCTCATTTCCTGATTCAGTATTTATGGCTCCTTAGATGTGTGCCAGTAATTGCATCCTCGTTGATGCACGCTTGGAGTACTGCAGTCAAGCACAAAGCTTGTCTGTTTGTTTATTTATTTATTTTTAATTAGGGATACAGCACGGTAACAAGTCCTTCTGGCCCAACAAACCTGATTACACCCATGTGATCTATTTGCCCACAAATTTGTGGCTCTTTGGAATGTGGAAGGAAACTGGATCTGTTAGAATACTCTTGAACAGACCTCTTGTGCAAAGAAAAAGACCCCTTCATCTCTCAGCCTTGTTGTGGTCCTTGTACCTTTCTGTCTCATTGCACTTCGCCTTCATAAGAACATAAGAACATAAGAGATAGGAGCAGGAGTAGGCCAATCGGCCCCTCAAGCCTGCTCCACCATTCAACAAGATCATGGCTGATCTAATCTTAACTCTAGTTTTCTTCTCTGAAACTAGCAGCATACTTTCATATCTTCTGCAAACTGCCTATAAATGTCAACATACAAAGAATTGGGAAACTACCCAAATATTTCCTGTTGTGTTGGCAGATCAGTCAGAGAGATCAGCTGCTAACTCTACCGGTCTTGTCGCAGATGCTGAAGGCTTCCAGCATTTTCTGTTTTAATTTAGAATTGCAACATCCACAGTATCTGCTTGAAGGAACATGAAGCCGACAAACTTGAAGTAAACATCCATCTCTGCATTGGATTTTGGCTGGGCAAAGCAAAATTTCTGTATTCTCATTCTCATACAAGAGTCATTAAGCTGAAGAGCTGATGGCATAATTGGCTGTTTTCCAATGTTTTGAGTTAAATTGTACAGAGTGTGATAGAGGTCAGCAATTTAAGAAGCAGCAAAGCTAAAATTAATGAAAATGCTTGGTTAGAAGTCTGAATATAATAGTTTACGGACAGACCCAGACTTGTTGTCTACCGAGCACTGATCTGAGACACGATAGAAGTGTTCAGAATCATTCGGGGTACAAGTAAGGTGGATGCCAGCTGCTACTTCAGAATTGATCTGCCAACAAGGACTCAGGGCCATAGGTGGAGACTGGTTAAGTGGAGATTTCAGACTCCCATCAGGAAGCATTTCTTTACATGGCGAGTTGTGGACACATGCAACCCAGTTGTGTAGTTGAGAGTAGTACCTTAGAAACTTTCAAATCTAAACTTGATAGTTATTTTAGCACACTTTGAAAATAAGAATTTAGCAAGCTTTGTTGGGCCAAATGGCCTTTTCTTGTCAAAAACATTTTAATGTTCTAATTGCATTTTTCTTTGTAGATGACATCATGTCTTACTACAATGACGAGCCTCGATACACCATTGAACAAATTGATCTCCTCCAACGCCTGCGCCGATCAGGAATGACTAAACACGAAATAATTCATGCACTTGAAACGATGGAGCGGCTTGACCAGGAGCAAAGTGAAAAGTTTGTTAGGCGGCCGAACTACAGTAGTAACTACGGAAACAATGTTTCTGCATCCTCTTCGACTGCTTCTGCTGCTACACAGACTCAAAGTATTGCGCAGTCTCCCTCGCCTAGTAATAGCTATGACACATCACCTCCACCCTACAATACAAGCCACACTGGACGGGAAAGCATAGCAAGTGAGAGGCTTGTTGCCAGTGGAACACTATCTCCGCGGTACCAGAACAGTGGCAGTCAGAGGTCTTATAGTTTTGACACAGGAGATGACGATGCAGACTTGGAAGAGAAGGTGGAGGAGTACATGAGGTAATGTGGTTAAATAATTGTTGCAAGTGATGACAATCTCATAATACCCCAGATGCCAACAGATCGTGGATAGGGTTGTATCCATTGATCTTAGTCTGAGTTTTGTTATTTCTTGGCTAGCCTATTTTAGAGGAATTGCAATGCAGAAAGAGGTGTTTCCATTTTAGGGAGAGAAAAAAGAAAAGGAGATGTCGTCTGCAATGCACCACTTGTTGGCCAGTGAAGGGGCAGCGTTGATGGTGGCAGTGTATTAATTGGAAGCCATGACCAGAATTGGCTTGTTTGCCAGCTGCAAGGAAACAGGTGGGGATGAGCTGTCTTAAATGGGGAGTGGGGTGGGCGGGGGGCTACTTTCTGGAACGATAGGAGATAGATAAACTTTAAAAACAAAAGCATGTTTCTTTTTTTTCCAGAAGAGACAGCAATGCAGTAAAAGAAGAAATCAAAGCATTTTTAGCCAATCGGAGGATTTCTCAGGCTGTAGTTGGGCAAGTCACAGGTAAGACAGAAGGTGCTAATGAAATGAGTTATTTTGAAGAGTTTTATATTATTTGCGATTATACTCCTCTAGAAATGGGCTTAACATTAAAATAAAATAAGTAAACTGCATGTCATGGGAGTGAGGTATTTTACCACATGTTAATAGAGTACTACTATACTGAGCATTACACTGTATTAATAGAATACTATCCTGAACATTAATGAAATACTATACTGAGCATTCTTTCTTTTTTCCTTTTGCCAAAAAGATATAAGATAGTGTTATATTAGCGTGGCTTCACAGAACATTTCCCTACCTTTTTTTTGCTCAGTAAATGAGAAAATCTTGTTTGTTGGGAAGTCTGTTAGAAGTTCAGATGGTTCAATTTAATGTCACAGAATGTATACAATATGCAGCCTGAAATTCCTACTCTTCACCGAGACATCCACAAAACAAGAAACCCCAAAGAATGAATGATAGTAACTTCAGAAACCCAAAGCCCCTCTCCCCATTCCATGCACACGCAGCAGCAGAATCATCGACCCTCCCCTTCCCCTTCACCCACTTGTATCTGCAGAAGCCCTCCCCAATCCCCACCACCATGCAAGCAATAACATAAGCCCAAAAGAGACCTTGATCCAGGGTCCATCAAAACTACAGTCCATAACCCAGCACTTCGATATCTCAGACAGGCTCCTTCTGACCAGAGAGGGAAAGAGAGGTTGCCCCTGCAACGAGAGTGGGAGGTCAGTTCTTGCTGTTCTGATTTTACAAACTTCTGCATTCCTTCTGTAAGTGCCCCGACTCAGCGACAGACAATGCACTAATTGGTGATGTCGTTTTCCTGTAGCTAACCAGCTTCTCAACAAAACTCACTCAGATGTAATGCCCTAATTGTCCCTGTGCAACATCCATTAAATGGTCCTTCCTGCTCTCCTTGCTCTGTTGATAATTATTTAATCTGTTCATATGTTCACATTTATTTGATTATTGACATTTGGGCATGTGTCCATTCTGTCCAAGTTGCATGCCATCTTGGACAAAGTCTCCCATCCACTCCATAATGTACTGGTTAGGCACAGGAGTACATTCAACCAGAGACTCATTCCACCGAGTTGCAACACAGATTGTCAATTTCCCCTCATGTTCCCCTTAAACTTTTCCCCTTTTACCCTTAACCCATGACCTCTAGTTGTAGTCCCACCCAACCTCAGTGGAAAAAGCCTGCTTGCATTTACTCTATCTATACCCCTCATAATTTTGTATACCTCTATCAAACCTCCCCTCAATCTTTTACGTTCCAAGTAATAAAGTCCTAACTTATCAATCTTTCTTTATAACTCCAGTCCTCCAGTCTTGGCAACACCCTTGTAAATTTTCTTTGTACTCTTTCAAATTTATTTACATCTTTCCTGTCGGTATGTGGCCGAAACTGCACACGATACTCCAAATTAGACCTCACCAATGTCTTATACAATTTCAACATAACATCCCATCTCCTGTACTCGATATTTTGATTTATGAAGGCCAATATGCTAAAAGCTTTTTTACGACCTTATCTACCTGTGACACCACTTTGAATGGATTATGGATCTGTATTCTCAGATCCCTTTGTTCTACCACACTCCCCAGTGCCCTACTGTTCACTATGTAAGACCTACCCTAGATGTTTGCACTATTGTCGTGTAAATTGTTGGAATCTATTGTATCGTCTTAGGGTAGTCTCCTGTATTTTATGTTTGGCAGCAGACCACAATCAATTCTGATGTTTCACATACTGGCAATAAAGTGATTCTGATACAGCTTGGATTTCTAAGAGTTCCTCCTTACTTCCACATCATGATCACCTTTTGCTTCTTCCCAGCCCATTGTTTTCACTGTCTTTCCTGGTTCTCTTCGCCTCCCTTTGCCCTATCATTTTATAGTGCTCCTGGCACTTTTCCCTTGTTTACTACACTGAACTCATAGTTTTGGTGATTCCTAGAATTATTACAAATCTGGGTTTTAAAAAATGCAGCGAAATAATTGCAGTCAATATTGGATACGAGTTTAAAAAGTCTGGGTGGCAACTTTGGAAAAAGTAATAGTGTGACAATTTTCAGCACTAACCCAAGTTGTTTGGAATCCTAAGCTTTTAATAATTTGGGACATGAGTGAGTTATTGACTGATGAGATAGAATTTATACTGAAAAAATTTCCAAAGACTAAAACAACACACACAAAATGATGGAGGAACTCAACAGGTCAGGCAGCATCTGTGGAAATGAAGGCATTGCTCCTCCACTCTGAGAGTGGCCTCATCTTGGCACAAGAGGAGGCCATGGACCAACATATCGGAACAGGAACGGGAATTGAATTAAAATATTTGGCCACCAGGAAGTTCCACTTTTGGCAGATGGAGCAGAGATGCTCGATGAAATGGACCCCAGTTTACGATGGATCTCACTAATGTAAAGGAGACTGCATCAGGAGCATCGGACACGATAGACAACCCCTGCAGATTCTCAGGTGAAGTGTTGCCTTGCCTGGAAAGACTGCTTGGGGCCCTGAAAAGAGGTTGGGGAGAAGGTGAATGGACAAGGGAATCACATAGGAAGTGATCCCTGTGGAAAGCGATTGGGTGGGTGGAAGTAGAGATATGTTTGGTGGTAGGATCCCTTTGGAGATGGCGGAAGTTGTAGAGAGTGACGTGTTGGATGGTGGGGTGGTAAGTAAGGACAAGAGGAAGTAAGACTTTGCTTTTGCTCTTGTACGTAAAGACACAGAAATATAAACACAAGAGATTCTGCTGATGTTGGAAATCCAGAGCAACAGACAAAAAATGCTGGAGGAACTTAGCAGGTCTGGTAGCATCTATGGAGAGAAATAAGCAGTCGAACCTTTGGCCCAAGACCCTACATCAGGTCACATAGGTGCAACCTAACCAGTTGATTTCCTCCAGAATAAAAAAAAGCATTTATTTCTAAATCTCTAATAATTGTGTTTTTTTTTTTTGCAGGTATTAGCCAAAGTTATATATCTCAGTGGCTATTACAGCAGGGTCTTGATATGAGTGAGCCCAAGAAGAGAGCATTTTATCGGTGGTATCTTCTAGAAAAAAATAGTCCAGGTGGGTTATATTCAGACTGAGGATTCTTTGAATTTGTTGCTTTAATGGTTAAGTAATGTAAAAGAAAATCAGTCAGATTTTCCCAATTTTTTTTTTCCTTTTGGGCTTTGAATACAAGATGTGAGATGATACAATGTCAGGTGGGATTTTAGAGTAGGGATGAGGATATAAAGAAGCTTCAAAGGATGCATATATGCTGGGCAAATATGAAAGAATATGCAGGAGGAGTAAAACATAGAATAAAAGTAAGATTTTTTTTGGACAGCAAGAAACTGGGCAAAGTTGATGCTTAAAGTTCAAAGTAAACTGTCAGTCCAGGAAAGGGGTAAGCTAAAATATATAAACTAATTAAACCAAAGTTCTAAGTAAATTTATTATCAAAGTACGTGTATGTCACCATTTGCAACCGTCAGATGCATTTTCTTGCGGGCAAGCTCAGTAAATCCAAGAAACATAATAGAATCAGTGAAAGGCAGCACCCAATGTGATGGACAAACAACCAATGTTCAAAAGGCAACAAACTGCAAATACAAAAAAAGAATAATAATAATAATAAGCAATAAATATTGAGAATATGAGGTGAAGAGTCCTTAAAAGTCCAGAGGTTGTGGGAACTTCAATGATGGGGCAAGTGAAGTTGAGTGAAGTTATCTCCCTTGGTCCAGGAGCCTAGTGGTTGAGGGGTAATAACTGTTTCTGAACCTGGTGGTGAGGGTCCTGAGGCTTCTGTACTTTAGATGGAGATCTAGATTTGCTTGTATACAATTCATTGAAGCAATCAGAGGATGCTGATAAGTGTGAGGTGCTACATTTTGGTAGGAATAATCCAAATAGGACATACATGGTAAATGGTAGGGCATTGAGGAAAGCAGTAGAACAGAGTGATCTAGGAATAATGGTGCATAGTTCCCTGAAGGTGGAATCTCATGTGGATAGGGTGGTGAAGAAAGCTTTTGGTATGCTGGCCTTTATAAATCAGAGCATTGAGTATAGGAGTTGGGATGTAATGCTAAAATTGTACAAGACATTGGTGAGGCCAAATCTGGAGTATTGTGTACAGTTCTGGTCACCGAATTATAGGAAAGATGTCAACAAAATAGAGAGTGTACAGAGGAGATTTACTAGAATGTTACCTGGGTTTCAGCACCTTAAGTTACAGAGAAAGGTTGAACAAGTTAGGTCTTTATTCTTTGGAGTGTAGAAGGTTGAGAGGGGACTTGATAGAGGTATTTGAAATTATGAGGGGAATAGATAGAGTTGACATGGATAGGCTTTTTCCATTGAGAGTAGGGGAGTTTCAAACAAGAGGACATGAGTTGAGAGTTAAGGGGCAAAAGTTTAGGGGTAACACAAGGGGGAACTTCTTTACTCAGAGAGTGGGTAGCTGTGTGGAATGAGCTTCCAGTAGAAATGGTAGAGGCAGGTTTGATTTTGTCATTTAAAAAACTATTGGATAGGTTATATAGACAGGAAAGGAATGGAGGGTTATGGGCTGAGTGCAGGTAGGTGGGACTAGGTGAGAGTAAGCGTTCGGCACGGACTAGAAGGGCCGAGATAGCCTGTTTCTGTGCTGTAATTGTTATGTGGTTATATGATTTGTGTACAGTACTAAAGAAATTTGTGCAGTTATGTAGGATGGGTGTGGCAATAGCTGGAAATCTGTGTGTGTCTTTGTCAGCTTATATAAATATAAGGACTTTCAATGGAGGGAGTGCAGTGAAGATTCCTTAGACTGGTTCCAGGGAGCAGGTTTGGTATCCGAGGATAAATTGCGGCAATCAGGCTTGTATACATTGAGGAAACTTCATTGGGTGAGAGGGTGGGAAACTGGAACTTGGGACAGAGGATGGTAAATCTTGGAATTCCTTATCCTGGAGAGCTTTGGAGACTCAATAATTGAGTTTATTCCAAGCGAGTTTCTGAACATAAAGGGAAGTGAGCAAACTGGGAATAATGCAGGGAAGTGGCAGTGATGTAGATCAGCCACAAATTTGTTGAAGGAAAAAATGCTTCTGTTTCTTCTTTTCCTATTGTAACTAATTAATAGACTGGAAGAATAAATGAACTTGTGCTCATTTGGGAACTAAGTTTAGAAGATTACCATACAGAAGGAGAGCGTTTGACCCACTGTGTCTGTACCAGTTGAAAGAGCAGTCCTCTTTTCCAGCACCAGGGCATTAAGTGGCCTTGAGAGTCACAACTTTTCAGCTGTACGCCACACTGGTTGGATGAGGCTTTCTGCATCTACTGCCTGTTTTGCCACTGATTTTCAGATTCCTCCTGCCTCTGAGTGAAAATACTATTCATCTCCCCTCTAATCTTCTCAGCGGCTGGTGTGCTTCTGTAACAGAGCCAACATCGGGGTAATGCTATGAGAACTTCTAGGCCAGGGGTTCCCAACCTGAGGTCAAAGGAACCCTTGCTTAATGGTATGGCATGGGAAGCCCTGCTCAAGGCTGTCATTGAGGATTATGGCAGAAATCCTGACCAGACTTTGGGACAATTCTAATGGATCTCTTGGGCTGGAATTGGGACAATGCTGATGGAGCTGTTGGACCACCGGCAAAGTAGCTGGATATAGCTAGAAGCTGGGTATTAACTTTCTCATTAATACTAGACAGCCTGGGGATGATATTGATATTCATCTTTTCTATTATAGACTTGACTTCTTTCCTCGCTTTAATAATTCTGTGCTCTATGTTAGAGGAAAATACTTGCATTAAATTGTTAAGGATCATGAGAATAATGCAACTACTTACTAAATTCTGACAGGGAGGGATTGGAGAATTGGAGTTATTTCTGACTCCACGTCCTTTAAGCTACTTTATTTTGACTGCAGATGTGCAGAAGTAACCCATTTACTGTGTGTGTAGCACTAGATTCCAGGCCCCCTGGTGGTCAGGTTCCCTTTAGACCGGGGTGTCAAACTCATTTTAGGTCACGGGCCGGATTGAGCAAAATGCAGCTTCATGCGGGCCAGATTGAGCAAAATGCAGCTTCATGCGGGCCGGATCAGTCGGGCGCGTGCGAAGGCAGCTTTCATTGGCTCCATTTTTTCAGCCTGCTCTCATGTGTCTCAGTCTCTGCTATAACTACAAAGTGTTTCACTTCACAAATTCCGTTTCTTATGAAGAAGACTGCTGAGCAAGCATTATTTTTATGATTGGTATTAACTTACAATCATAGGCTTCATATTGCCGGGCCATTAATAATTAAAATAATAGATCCATCTAAAATTATCTCGCGAGCCGGATATGGCCCGCGGGCCTTGAGTTTGACACCTATGCTTTAGACTATTAGAATACAGTAACCGAGCGAAACCTAGAACAGCCATATCCAGCTATAGATCGTGTTGCCTTCCATTACAATACAAATAGATGTAAACATAGTCATATCGTGCTTCACAGTGTAAGACAGTATTTTAATAAATAAAAGAAAACTGTCAGAGGCAAACATTTCATCAATGACTTGTTTCTCTATAACCATAGTTTGTTAGAATCTGAATCAGCACTAAAATCAGGTTTAATATCACTGGAGTATGTTGTGAAATTTGTTGTATGCAGCAGCAGCACATTACAATACATAATAAAAACTATAAATTACAGTAAAAAGTATATATATATATATATATATATATATAAATAAATTATATAAAAATGCAAAAAAAGAGGGGGGAAAATACTGAATTAGTGTTCATGAGCTCATTGTCCATTCATAAATCTGATGGGACAGCTGTTCCTGAAACATTAAGTGTGTGTTGTCAGGCTCCTGTACCTCCTCCTTAATAGTAACAATGAGAAAAGGGTGATGGGGGTATCAACTTTTGAAGGTGTCCTGGATGCTGGGTAGTGCCCATGATGGAGCTGACTGAGTTTACAACTTCCTGCAGCTTTTCTGAATCTGTGCAGTGGCCCCTCCATACCAAACAGTGATGCAACCAGTTAAAATGCTCCCCATGGTACATCTGTAGAAACTAGCGAGTGTGTTTGTTAACACACCTAATCTCCTCAAACTCCTAATGGAATATCGCTGCTGTCATGTCTTCTTTGTAACTGCATCAATATATTGGGCTCAGGATAGATTATCAGAGATGTTGATGCCCAGTAACTTGAAACTGTTCACCCTTTCTACTTCTACTCCGTCAATTAGGGCATGTGTGCTCCCTCAACTTCTCCTTCCTGAAGACCACAATTAATTCCTTGATCCTACTGACATTGAGTGCAAGGTTGTGGCTGCGACACCAGTCAACCAGATGTATCTCGTTCCTGTCCACCTCCTCGTCAACATCTGAAATTCTGCCAACAATAAATGTGACGTCGGCAAATTTATAGATGGCGTTTGAGATGTGCCTAGCCACACAGTCGTGGGTATAGAGAGCAGATAGTTAATGCTTTACATCTTCCTCTGTGGCAGGTTTTCCACGGGCCCTTTGCTTAATAGTATTGGCCAGGCATTTAAAAAAAAAAGGGCTGGGAACCCCTCCTTTTCGTGCTTTGTCAATTTTTCCCTATTATATGGAACTCAACTATTTTCCGTCATTAGGACAATGTTTGAAATAATTTAGTAAAATCAACATAAATATAACCCTCAGTCAATGCTGTTTCTTTTTCTCCACTAAGGTGCTACTTTAAGTATGAGGCCAGTTTCAACCACAACAACAGAAGATCCTGAGTGGCGATCAAACGTCAGTCCAGTGACTGGAAACTTTCGTCTCAGAAGAGGAAGTAGATTTACCTGGCGCAAAGAGTGCCTGTCTGTCATGGAAAGGTTGGTAGGAGGAAGGGCAGCAGTTATTTTGGATTTGTTTTCCTATAGTTGGATGAAGAGTAATAAGTTTCCAGCTGCTGGCCAGCAAGTCATGTGTGTAAGGTGATAAAGGTTGGTTGTGTTTACAGATTTTCATAAGAAGAGCAAAAGATGAATGATATTAATGGGTTTGCTCCATTTATGATATTGTGCAACGAGAGAGCAGAGCTAAGCGGTTTAAAAATATAAGGAGAAATTACAACTTGTCACATTAATGTGATTGCTAATTACCAATGCAATAGCTTAATGCTCCTTGTGTCTCAATAGCATGAAATCTTGGAAACTTGTAGCTTAAAATGAGGCAATTCATACCAG
The DNA here is from genome assembly GCF_048418815.1 of Hemitrygon akajei. Taxonomy (NCBI): domain Eukaryota; kingdom Metazoa; phylum Chordata; class Chondrichthyes; order Myliobatiformes; family Dasyatidae; genus Hemitrygon; species Hemitrygon akajei. The sequence continues at coordinate 8,079,738 of NC_133155.1, read as the reverse complement.
TCATGTCTATGCCACCTGAAAAATAGATTTTAGAGACATTTAAGAGACGGATAGGGACCTGGATGAAAGATAAATGGAGGGTTATGTGGGAGGGAAGGGTTAGACTGATCTTGGAGTGGGTTAAAGGGTTGGTGCAACATTGTGACCCAAAGGGCCTGTACTGCTATAATGTTCTATGCTGGGGGAACTCAGCAGGTCAGGCAGCTTCTATGGAAAAGATCCCCGAAAAGTTGACTGTTTACTCTTTTCCATAAATGCTGCCTGACCTGCTGAGTTCCTCCAGCATTTTGTGTGTGTTGCTTTGGATTTCCAGCATCCGTAGATTTTCTCTTGTTTAGAAACATAGCAGCATAGAAAACCTACAGCACAATACAGGCCCTTCGGCCCACAAAGTTGTGCTGAACATGTCCCTACCTCAGAACTTACTAGGCTTACCTATAGCCTTCTATTTTTCTAAGCTCTATGTACCGAGGAATAGCAGTGCAGAGAGTTTACAGCAGTTCATTAGGATGTTCCAAGGGAAAACAGTCGAATTTCACACAATACTGTCGACACAAAGTAAGAAGATACTCCCCTCTTCAACAGAGAGGAGCACAGATCTTGGACTGCGTCAGTGGACAACTCCTGTCCGGCAGTCACATTCTTGGCTCTATTTTGGGTATTTCCACTTACTGACTTCTGATCTGTGGTTTTGTAAATTGTGTCAAAGTAAGACAACTCAAATCTATTTGTCAAAGTGTGGTACTGATTTCCTCCTTTTCTATCCTTTCAAGTACCCACCATCCTGGGTGAAAAATAATTTCCATAAATTCTTTGCAATCTTTCAAGATAAAATCTTGACTTTGTCCTCTAGAAATTACTATTCTGGATAAGAAAATTAGGGCCTTCTTGATCACTGCTTCTTAATTTTATAGACATCAATTAAATGTGCTGTCAGCTGCCGTTGTTCCAAAGTGTAGACAATGATAATGACATGTTAATAATACTGGTGTTTTGCTTTGTAGACGAGTTAGATTTTTTTATTTGTATTTAAACATAAATGATCAGAGTGCTGCTTGTGAAACACTAAAGCTTATTTATACAAGATGAGAATTAAAAAAAAACACAGATATTGGAAATCTGAAACAAAAACAGAAATTACTGGAATCACTCGGCGTGCCAGAAAGCATCTGTTGAGAGAAATGGAGCCAGTGCTTTCAGGTTTGATGCCTTTCATCAGAACACTGCATTATTTACAGAAAAGCATGAAGTACTGCTTCCTGGATGATGGCTGGGCAGAATGACCGGACTGACTCTGAGCTGGTGACACGACAGAGCTCAGTCAACTGTGAACTTACTTTATGCGATGATTTCTAGTCACGCTGTGCATACCAGATTGTTGACTAGTTGTGTGTCGATCATGTGCTTTTGGTCAAAGTGTCATGGCTGCCTCTGACAGTGCAGAATTAGTGCCTCAGAATTCTTACTTACCAGAGGGGAAAAAAACACTTGAGAACTCAATTTACTTCGCAGTTGGAGACTCACTGAACCTAGTTTGAGCTTTATCCAGCAGGGACATGTTTACAGATACTGCATAACCAATTTTGCATAAGAGTCACAAAGCATTTCAATATTCCTCTGATTTAATTACAGTGGTCCATACATCATAATTAAAATACTCCTGCTTCAAGAAGTGCATCATTGTACTTTTTCATTTCAATGCTTTACAGTTATTTTGGTGAAAATCAGTATCCTGATGAGGCAAAGCGTGAGGAAATTGCAAACGCTTGCAATACAGTCATACAGAAACCAGGTAAGCAGCATCTGCAGCCATTCATCATTTGCTGTTATTTTGAAAAAGCAAGAAATCGGTGAGAAAAATTCATGAAGTGCCTAGTTTAATTTACGAGGTGTTGCAAATATCATTAAAATACACAGCAGTAAGCCTTACTTATGAAAATTTGATTAGTGATATGGTACTTATGTTGAACACTTTGGAAATTACCTATATAATATTTAAAGTTCATATGTTGTACATTTCCAAATGAATTATTGTTTGTGGAAAGATTTATATAATCAGTATATGGGGAAAATGTTATAACAGTGATGTATTAACATTTCTGGAAGATATTATGTAATGCTATAATATATAGGAGCAAAAGTAGGCTATTTGGCCCATTGCTCCACCATTTTATCACGGCTGATCCAATTTCCCTCTCAGTCCCAATCACCTGCCTTCTCCCTTTACCCTTCATGCTCTGATCAGTCAAGAATCTATCAACCTCTGCCTTAACTATACATAAGGTCCTGGCCTCCACAGCCACCTGTGGCAAAGAATTCCACAGATTCACCACTCTCTGGCTAAAGCAATTCCTCTGCATCTCTGTTCTAAAAGGTTGCCCCGTTATTCTGAGGTATGTCCTCTGATCTTTGACTCTCCCACCATCATCTCATCCACTCTATCAAGACCTTTCACCATTTGATAGGTTTCATTGAGGTCATCCCTCATTCTTTTAAATTTTAATGAATACAGGCCCAGAGCCAGCAGATGCTTTTCATATGACAAGCTATTAAATCCTGGAATCATTTTCATAATCCTCCTTTGAACTCTCTTCAGTTTCAGCACAACCTTTATAAGATAAGGGGCCTAAAACTGCTCACTCCAAGTGAGGCCTCACCAGTGCTTTATAAAATCTGAACATTATATCATTGCTTTTATATTCTAGTCCTCTTGAAATGAGTGCTACCATTGCATTTGCCTTCCTCACCACTGACTCAACTTGCAGATTAATCTTTAAGGAATCATGCATAAGGACTCCCAAGTCCCTTTACACCTCAGTTTTTTGTATTTTCTCTCTATTTAGGAAATAGTAAACCCTTTCATTTATTTCACCAAAGTGCATGACCATACACTTCCTGACACTGTATTCCACCTGCCATTTCTTTGCCCATTCTCTTAATCAGATGTCCAAGTCCTTTTGTACCCTCTCTACTCAAAACTACCTGCCCCTCCACCTATCTTCATATTGTCTACAAACTTTGCAACAAAGCCATCAATTCCATCATCCAAATCTTTGACATATAACGTAAAAAGGATCTGTCCCAACAGACTCCTGTGGAACACCACTTGTCACCAGCACCCGACCAGAAAAGGCTCCCTTTATTCCCACTCTTTGCCTCCTGCCAATCAGCCACTGCTTTATCCATGCTAGAATTTTTCCTGTAATACCATGGGCTCGTAGCTTGTTAAGCAGCCTCGTGTGGCACCTTGTCAAAGGCCTTCTGAAAATCCAAGTACACAACATCAACAAATTCTCCTTTGTCTATCCTGCTTGTTACTACTTAAAAGAATTCCAACAGATTTGTCGGGCAAGAGTTTCCCTTGAGGAAACTATGCTAACTGTGTCCTATTTTATGATCTGCCTCCAAGTATCCCGAAACCACATCCTTAACAATCGACTTCAACATCTTCCCAATCACTGAAGTCAGACTAACTGTCCATAGTTTCCTTTCTTCTTCCTCTCTCCCTTCTTGAAGAGTGGAGTGACATTTGCAATTTTCTAGTCTTCTGGAACCATTCCAGAATCTAGTGATTTTTGAAAGATCATTACTAATGATCTCTTCAGCCACCACTTTCAGAACTCTTTGGTGTACATCGTCTGGTCCAGGTGGCTTATCTACGTTCAGACCTTTCAGTTTCCCAAGAACCTTCTCTCTATTAATGGTAACTTCACACATTTCATGCCCCCTGACACCTGGAGCTTCCACCATATTGCTAGTGTCTTCCACAGTGAAGACTGATGCAAAATGCTTTTTCAGTCGTCTGCAATTCATTGTCCCCTATTGTTCCTTCAGCATCGATTCCCTGCAGTCCGATATCCACTCTTGTCTCTCTTTTACACTGTATGTAACTGAAATAGATATACTTTATGTACCTTATGTATCTATAAATTATAGTTATATAAAACTTTGACATGATTTTTAAAGAATTATTGAGATAACAGCACAGAATAGGTCCTTCTAGTCTTTCAAGCTGTACCATCGTAGCCTAATCATAGGATAGTTTATAATGACCAATTAACCTACCAACTGGAACATCTTTGGACTGTGGGGGGGAAACAGGAGCACGTGGAGGAAACCCACGCAGTCACGGGGAGAACGTACAAGCTCCTTATGGGCAGCGACAGGAAATGATCCCGATCACTGCTACTGTAAAGCATTGTGCAAGCCACTACTCTACCATGATGCTGTGAACTCCCAGCACAAAAGCTGCATTTAAATTTCTGTAACTACTGAATGTTTTTTTAAATAATACTCCAAAAATGTACATTATCACAAAGGATTATGGATTTAATGTGGGCAAACAACTGCTATCTTGGGTGCTAAGAACTGGAAAGATTGGCTGAGGATTTCAATAACACTGCTATCTTCAGTTCAGTAATATGATATAAAGGAGAAGCCCCTTTATGATTGATTTGATAGTTAATCTAAATTAATGCAAATTCTCCAATATATTTTGAAAAGTCTTTTTTAGTCTAATAGAAATAAAATATTTTGTTGTATTCATTAATGATTAGATACAGTTTGTATTCCATTAGTTTAATTATGGTAAGTCTAAGGCTGATTATTCAATAAACTAAAAGAGCAATACAATATGGGTTAGAATAGAAAATGGACAGTTAGCTTATGGATTCTCCTTAGCAACAGAACCCTAGTGTAGCCTGGGGACTGCCTTATGTTAAATTATAGTTTATAGAAGAATGAAGATTTTATGTACAGTAATCATAAACAGAATAAAGTAACAAGATGAAAGATAAATTCGATCTACTTGCTAATGTGCACTTAAGTTTCCTAAAATATTCATGACAAAGTTCCTTTGAGCTCTGATGTGCAAACATACTTTGGATTAAACAAAAAGATACATATCTGTCAGTGTTCTAGTTTTAGTCGAGCTTTTGCTGGTGCAGCAAACAGGGATATTCAGGACACAAACAGGAGCTAGGAGAAATTTTTAGATGGTTCGTGGTTTCAGAGTGGGTTCCTTTACACACTTAACGGATGAGGAGCAACACACACACAATGCTGGAGGAGCTCAGCAGGTCAAACAGCATGTATGGAAATGAATAGATAGTTTCAGGCCGAGAGCTTTCTTCAGGACTGGAAAGGAAAGGAGGAAGACGACAGAATAAAAAGGTCGGGGGGGGGGGGGAGGAAGGAAGCTAGCTGGAAGTTGATAGGTGAAGCCAGGTGTGTGGGAAAGGTCAGGGGCTGGAGAAGAAGGAATCTGATAGGAGAGGAGAGTGGGAAAGGGAAGGAGGAGGGGACCCCGGGGGAAGTGATAGGCAGGTGAGAAAAAATAAAAGGTCAGAGTGGGGAATAGAACAGAGGGGTGGGGAAATTTGTTTGCCAGGAGAAATCAATATTCATGCCATCAGGTTGGAGGCTACCCAGATGGAACACAAGGTAATGCTCCTCCACCTTATGGACTGAAATGGGCATCAGAATTAAAATGTTTCGCCACCAGGATGTCCTGCTTGTGGCAGTTGGAGTGGAGGTGCTCAACGAAGTGGTTCCCCAATTTATGACAAGCCTCACCAATGTAGAAGAGGTTGCATTGGGAGTACCCGACACAATAGACGACCTCCGTAGATTCACAAGTGAAATGTTGCTTCACCTGGAAGGACTGTTTGGTGCACACCAGCATTAAGCTAGGATAAATTTTAGATGATTCGTGGTTTCAGTGTGGGTTCCTTTATATACTTAATGGATGAGGAGCCTTAGAATAATCATTGAGTCTATTCTCACCTTCAAGTTCGATTCATCAGAAACAAAATAGAGAGCTGATGACAATGGATAATTGCAGTACTAAATTTGTACATTTATTCTGTGATTTTTGTTTTAATAGCTGTCTTTCTCTGTATTCTTTACTCAGGTAAAAAACTTTCAGAATTTGAACGAGTTACTCCTCTGAAAGTGTATAACTGGTTTGCCAATCGTCGGAAGGAGATGAAGAGAAGAGCAAACATAGGTAATGCAATTAGCAAACAGTCTTAAAGACAAAATGATTATAAATAGTTCTTGTAATGGTTGAAACCTCAACCAGAGTATTATTTGAAAACTACTGTGATAGGATGCTTGTTTCACACCTACATTTGTGGATTTGAATGTCTGAGTAGGTATTCAGTTTTTGATCTCGTATACAGCACTGAACAAAAGTCATAGGCACCCTAGGTCTTTTTTTTCTATATGGTTTCAGAGGGTCTGGCATCTATAGAACCCTGATCTTAATATCATCAAGGCTGTCTGGGATTACCTAGAGAGACAGAAGCAAACGAGACAGCCAAAAGTCTGCAGAAGAACTGTGGCAAGTTCTCCAAGGTATTTGGAACAATCTACCAGGCAATTTTCTTATAAAACTGCACAACAATGAACCTAAGAGAATTGATGCCGTTTTAAAGGCAAAGAATGGACATACCAAATATTGATTTTTTTTTTACTGTTTTCTGCTCTTTATAGTAACTTTTTTGATATTTTGAAACTTTTAATATCATTACTTTTGAAAGCATCTTCACTTTACAGATTTTTTTTTTACATGTGCCTAAGCCTTTTGCACAGCACTGTAGTTTCGGCAGTTCTCCACTGATGTTCAGGTGAAATATAGGCTGTGACATTACAAAATCAGACAGATTCAATTCAGTGCTGAAATCAAAACTGCACCAATGAGATGTGAAGTGAGACTTGCCATTCTGGTGAGAACTGACTCCATTGTTAAAAATGGCTGCATGGTAGCAACAGCTTCTTGGTGAAAGTTATATTTTATTTCTTTAAAAATTAAACAAGTTGTAGACAAAAGCTTGGGTAGGCAATAACTCAGTTGATAAAAATAATCTTAAGTAGATAATCATAAGTTCCAAGTTCAGTCTGCACTGATGCACTTTCTTTTAGCCAAGGTGACAAAAGGGTCAAATTGTTGGCCTCTGAACTTCTAGGGCTCTATTTATCACTTATATGAAATCAGAAAAGCTACTTTAACAGATTCAGAATTAGATTTTATTTTTAAAGGGTACTTATAGTTGTCTTTGTTTCAAAAGTTAAGTTTCGTTTCTGATCAATCTTCTTTCCAAAGAAGCAGCAATCCTGGAGAGTCACGGGATTGACGTGCAGAGTCCTGGTGGACATTCCAATAGTGACGACATTGAAGTCAACGACTACTGTGAGCAAGTGAGTCACGACTATTAGAGGTTAGAACGACAAAAGTTACTTCTTTAAATCTTCCTTTTTTGAAACCAGGAATGTTGAATAAATATATGTTATAATTAATTTATTATCAATGTTTACTCTATGCCATTTATCTGCCTTTTGTATAATGACAGACTAAAGTGTTTGATTAGATCTAATTTAAAGGTTAAGATGAAATCATTCATTCCTTGGTTCACAAGAATTCTGTGACTCTTCTCACTGTTCTCAGAGATGGTTAACTGTTACTGTTAAGCTATGTGCAAAGTCACAAAGTATGTTATTGCAGATCAAAGAAGATGCACTAAGTTAAATACTGGAATAGGCAAGTTATCCTATAAGGAAAGGTTGGGCATTGTTGTCACAGGCAGACTTAGAGGTCAAGCCATTGGGTATATTTAAGGCAGAGGTTGATAGATTCTTGATTAGACAGGGCTTGAAGGGATATGATGAGAGGGCAGGAGATTGGGGCTGAGGGAAAATGGATCAGCCATGATGAAATAGCAGACTCGATGGGCCAAATGGCCTAATTCTGCTGCTATATCTTTAAGTCTTATCGCTTGTATGTGCTGGTGTTTAGAAGAATGAAATGGCTCTTGTTTCAAACATACACAGTCCTGTGGGGTTTAGACATGTTTCATGTGTAAGAATATAGAAATGAGATTGCAAGGGGTTGACCACTTAAAGCAAAGATGTTTTTCTCTCCAAAGTGAGTCTTGGAACCCTCTTCCTCAAAGGGTGGTGGATAGGAGAGTATTGAATAGTTCTAAGGTGGAGATTCAGATAGATTCCTGATAAGCTGGGGATAAAAGATGACTAAATGTAGATTGGGATCTGGAGTCGGGTTTGCAGTCACATCGGTGGTGCAGCCTTGCTGACTGAGTAGATGACACCTCTTCCAGTTCATGTTTGTAACCACTTCAGTTCAAGGAGTTTCTGGCATTCATGGCACTTGAAGGGTAATTAGAGGAGAAAATAAAATAATTTATTTTTTTATTGCAAACCTTTGAAATAACTTGGGTAAGGTGGAAATGTATATTTTAACCAACAAAGATACAGCAAGGTACAATTTTAAAACCTTCAGACACACACTGGTATGATGTCAATTCTCAGAGCTGAGTGTATCTGTAGACCAGTGACTTTTGGTTTTGAGGTGATGTTGGATTAAATAAGAAATCTGAGAGAATGTATTTTTAATGAAAGTGGTGAAGAAGTTCTTGTAGTTGGTGTCATATGTTAATATCTTCAAAAACATGTTGGATTGGAAATGGCAACTGATATTTGGGCCAAAGAAGCACAAGGTTGTCGTTTTTGATCTTGACACAGTGAATAATGATAAAAAAAATAGAAGCAAGGTCTGGAGGAATGTGTCGCCTTTCATGGTTTAAAAAAAGTTGATGTTCATGCATAACTGTTGAACATTCCAGAAGGTTGGGTGGGTCTACAACTAGAGGTCATGGGTTAAGGGTGAAAGGTGAAAAGTTTAAGGGGAGCATGAGGGGAAACTTCTTCACTCAGAGGGTCGTGAGAGTGTGGAATGAGCTGCCAGCACAAGTGGTGCATTCAAGCTCGATTTCAATATTTAAGAGAAGTTTGGATAGGTACATGGATGGTAGGGGTATGAAGGTCTGTGGTCCTGGTGTAGGCCAATGAGAGTAGGCTGTTTAAACAGTTTGGCATGCATTAGATGGGCTGAAGGGCCCGTTTCTGAGTGGTACTTTCCTATGACTGACTGTGATGTACTGTATGCTCCTCCGGCAGTGGAGATTATGAAATACAGTTTGATGGACACAAGTAAAAACATGGTGAAAGTTATTGGATTATTCAAAAATTGCAAAAGCTTCGTTGATATTCCTGGAAGAGTGGAATTCGCTGTTTCTGTTTGTTTTTGCTTGCGTATGTTCAATAATGGTCCTTGTGAAATAATAAGAGGTTGCAGATACTCTTCACAATCTGGTCCTGTAGGCTGGTACTTTTAAACCAAAAATAGTACTCAATTTGGAGGACCTTGAAAATATAATCTGACCATTTAGATCCTGACCTCTTATGGAATACAATTCAAATACATTGCACCACTTCCCTGGTAAATGATATTTTAAATTACTTCCATCAGATGATGTTTTGGAACAATCTAGTTAAGCAGCTGGCCTGACACAGTGGAGCAGAATTTCACCTGGCCATGCTATTTCTTCCAGCATAGCTCAGTTGTCAGCTCTTAGCACTTCAATGTGGTGGTGTGAAGCATAGGGACTCTCTTAGCACGTGTAGCTGGCTTTGACAATCACGGAACAGTGAGATCTTGCCCTCAACCTCACCTGTCGTCAAAGCTGAGACTTCTATTGAACATGAAAAATCTCTAAAACACAATGGGAAAGTGGTTAAGAAATTAAAACATATTTAAAGCATTCAAATTAAATTAAAACACCATGGACAACCTCCCATTAGCTGATGGGATTGCTGTAATTGCACACGGTTAAACGTGAGAGTTGGGAAGTTATGGATGTTTTTTGCTGTCCCTCTGGACTCTGTGAGGATTTCACTGGCACAAGCGGTGTGCGGAAAGTGCAACTGAGTTGCCGACAACACCCATGGAATAATATGGGTGTGCACTGACGTTGCTGCAAATGCTGAATGGAAAGATTCACCCATTGATTGGTTCAATGTTAATAGATCAAAATATGGTGTAATTTACAGAATAAGATTAGAACCTGTAAACCTCAGCAGGCCATGGCCTAACTAATCACTTCCTGTATAGCTGCAACATTTGCCACCACTGGGCAATGTGCATTGTGGCACAGGTATGTCCAGTCATTATCAGGCCCAGTTGATTGTAGAATGCTTTCATGCCACCATTAGTCATCAACTTGAAGAATGATTTTAAAAATATATTTTAATATGCAAGTCGTCATTAATGATATGCAATCTCTACTGCAAATTGTAAAGAATTCTCAAAGAAACTGGAATAAAAGATTGAATGTAATCACTTTTTCTATAATCCCTACTACTCTGGACAGAGATTCTTTTGAACATTTTACTCTTTTGTGCTTGCTCTCTCAACACCAGGGCTAGGAAGTTTGTATACTAAAGCACTATTCAAGTACAGCTCCACTGTCATATTTAGGTTTACTGACGACACCACTGTCATTGGCCAAATCAAAGATGGTGATGAATCAGCATTAAGCAGGGAGATTGAAAATCTGACGCATCAACAACTTCTCACTCACTGTCACAAGATCGAGGAATTGACTATAGGAGGGGGAAACCGGAGGTCCATGAGCCAGTCCTCGTTGGGGACTCAGAGGCGGAGATGTTCGGCACCTTCAAATTCCTCAGTGTTACCTCAGAGGATCTGTTCTTTGCTCAGCATGCAAGTGCCATTACAAAGAAAGCAGGGCATTGCCTCTACTTAGAAATTTGTGAAGATTCGGCACATCATCTAAAACTTTGACAGGTGTGGTGGAGAGTATGTTGGCTAGTTGTATGATGGCCTGATGTGAAAAACCAATGCCCTTGAATGGAACAGCCTCCAAGATCATGAATAAACCCCTCCCGATCATTGGGCACATCTACATTTCGCAGAAAAGCAGCATCTAACATCAGAGACCCCACCATCAAGGACATGCTCTCTCCTCACTGCTGCCATCAGGAAGGAAGTATAGGAGCCTCAGGACCCACACCACCAGGTTCAGGAACAGTTCTTACCCCTCATCCATCAGGCTCTTGAACCAGAGGGTATAACTTCACTCTCCCCAACACTGAACTGTTTCCACAACCTATGGACTCACTTTCAAGGTCTCTTCATCTCATGTTCTCAATATTTATTGCTTATTTATTTATTATTATTATTTTGCTTGGTTTTCTTATTTTCTGTTTGATTCTTTGTATTTACTGTGAATGCCCACAAGAAAACAAATCTCAGGGTTGTATATGGTGACATAAATGTACTTTGATAATAAAGTTTACTTAGAAATTTGAATTATGTCAATATCTCCTTTTGGTTAATAATCACGTAAACTGATTTTGTCCAAGTCTGAAGTCTGCTTCTTCAGCAGATAATCAGTCACAAATCAATTATATTCAGTCTGTGTAGTTGAATCACGAACACCTTACTTGATTACTCCTTCGCTGAGATCTATATTTAATATTTGCAGTTTTGAGAAGTGGGGAGTTGCTAATTGAGTGATTAACAGCTTTGACCGATATTTTTATTTCTTTAATCACACTGGTGTGTCATATTCTGCATTTTTTTGTATCACATTTCACACTTTGGGTTCTCAATCCTGATCTTTTGTACAGTTTAGCTAACATAGATCATTAATTTGATATCAATTTTTCCACACGGTATGAATAATTATTTTAATGATTTAGTCAAATATTTTGTTTAATGACATTGACTAATTTGTTAAATGCAACTTGGTGTTAAGTTTCACTTAGAAAATAAGTCAAAACCATCAGCTCCTGAATCCTTGAAACTTTTATCAACATGTGGACACCACTGTCATATCAGTATGGCTTTAATGACAGTTGCTTGTATCACAAAGCCCACAGCATGGTTGTGGAGAGAATTAGAAAGATTCATTGTCCTGTTGGTGGATAGAGGGGTGGGGCGTTGTGAGGGCCATGGGATTGTGAAAGGCTGACCCCCTTATTTTGAGGTTGCAATCCTCACTAAAGACATCCATACAAAGGGAAGGAATTATTTTGACACAACTTAAAATTGGGCAACTATGCTTAATTATTCCTTGTATCTTGTTGGAAAACAACTCTGGGTTGTGTAGCTTTTGTCATCATTATGAAATAGTTGAACATACACTATTACAATGTGAAATGTGTAAGGTTGAAAGAAATCAAATACAGGCTTCATTACAATCCTGGGGGGGGGGAGGGTTGATGGTTTTCATTTTAAAATTTTGTTAAATTATAGGAGTCTTTGATTCACAGCATCATCTTTTTTTAACTTAAAACCTACAGTGCTTTTTGGGGTAATTTAGTTTTGATTTGAAAGAGAAGTAGCAAGGGTTTTTTCCATAATTCCAGCTGGTGGTGGTAATGCATCTTTAAGCTGGGCTGCCAACCTCCATTAAAAGTCAAAAGAAGAAGAAAGACATTTAATGAAAATACTGTCCTTGCATCTACCCAGGCAAGTTTCAACTGACCTTTGTTTCAATAAGAGCACTTGTCATGCACTCTGTGGTGCATGTCCAATCTGCTTAATCTTGCCTTGTAGGGTGGATTTGCCATTCCCAACAACACACACTCTCAGCCAAAGAACAAATCTTTGTACTCTCTGTCATAAGAATATCACACATTAGGGAGGGAGAATGGGATATTCAAGGACACTATAGGGTAGGAGTAAGACATCTTGGAATAAACCATTTGCTCTCTTAATTGCAGTGTCTCTCATTGATTTTCAGTAACTCCCCCAGGCAACACCATCATTGTAAACAAAATAGTATTCCTATTTCACTTAACTGTGTGGGAGAACTCACATTTTTCCACATCATATTCCATCTCTCACATCACTGCCCATTCACTTAACCTGGCCCTATCATCTGAAACCTCTCGGCATCCTCCCATTTCACAACTTTCAACGCTCAGCTTTGTAACATTGACTTGATCTCCATATATCCAGCCCAGAGTCTGTATTTCTTCCTTTTTGTATTTGCAGAGTTTGTTGTCTTTTGTACACTGGTTGAATGCCCAAGTCGGGCTGGTCTTTCATTGATCTTATTATGGTAATTGTTCTTTTCTGGGTTTGTTGAAGATGAATCTCAGGGTTGTATATGGTGACATATATGTACTTTGGTAATAAATTTACTTAGAACTTTTGAACTTTGAATGTACAAATCATTGATGCGGATGGTGCTCCAGCTCTGATCCCTCCTGCAGCCGACTACTCACCGCTTCTCAAAACAAAAGTGACTCATTGAAGCCATGTTTTGTGTTTTCTGATGATTAGAGAACTGTCAATCCATACCTGTATGTTACCCCAATCCCATGTGTCTAATTTTGTTTCACAACTTCTTATGTGGCATTTTCAAGTTCAAGTTTAATTATGATTCAATATAGTATGAATATAGTCAAACAAGACAGTGTTCTTCCAGGCCAAGGAGCAACACACATTACCAACAGCATAGAGCACACACTGTAGCACAAATATTATATATGGTTACGATTTCAGAAAAACATACCGTCAGAAAACAAAAAAAATCAAAGGCCTTCAGAAAATCCTGATCCACATCTTTAGGATCTCCTTTATGTAATCTGCTGGTTACAGTCATAACAGTCTCTAGCAGATTTGCTAAACATGATTTTCCATTCATAAATTTCTGTTGATGTAGCCAAAGCCTATTATAGTAGATTGGAGTTCAGAACCATACTGGAATGAAAATCAATCTAGATTGATTTTTTTGCACTTTTTATTTAATTAAACTATTTAATATATATGTTCATATTGCAATTCAGTTTTTTTCTTCTATTATTATGTATTTCATTGTACCGCTGTGGCAAAGTTAATAAATTCACGACATATGCCAGTAGTTTTAAACCTGATTCTGATTAGAGACTTGCAGATGCACAGTTTGAAAACTTGTCTTTTTACAAATTATTAGAAATTTATGAATATGATTTCTAATAGAGTAAATGTCATAAAGCAGGGCCAACAGTAGACATTGGTATTTGTGTTGCATGAAAACAATATGTAATGCTTTTGGTAGTTTAAGGCGCCAGGCAAGCATTATTATAAAAAATGGAAGCTGTGATGGTTTCACCACAGTATGTATTATCAAATCTGCAAAACTTGTTTACAAACTTAACATCCACTCCTGGGTACTCGCCAGAAACCAATCTTCATGTTTCTTGGTTTTAAGGAATCGGATTGGCCATCAATGAAAATATTTGCACAAGGATACCTGAAAACTTATATTACATATAAAAAACATATTTTAAGTTTGGTTGGCATTCTTAAGTAAGATTCTTTGTTTCCCACAACATGTAATTATTAACATAGAAAACTAATTTTCAGGTGTCTTTCAGTTGATGCCATTCCTGAGTGGATACCTGAATTAGATATTTATTTATTCATTTGCTTGTTCATTCAGTTATTCATTCGTTGACGTGCAGTGTGGAATAGGCCCTTATGGCTCTTTGAGCCAAACTGTCCAGTAACCCCCGATTTACTCCCAGCCTAATCATTGGGACAATTTACAATGATTAATTAACGTACTAATCAGTACATCCTTGGACTGTGGGGTGGGGGGGGGGGGGGGGAACCAGAGCACCCGGAGGAAACCCACGCAGTCACGGGGAGAACGTACAAACTCATTGCTGGCATCTGTGGGAATTGAACCCAGGTCACTGGAACTGTAAAGCATTGTGCTAGAATGCTATGCTACCTGCCGCCCCACGGTATTATTTCGTTTATAAGAACACTGTTGGCTGATTATTTTTCTGTTCCTTTTAAAACAACACATTCATTGATTTAACCACAAAACATTACAAAGCACCCAGAGAATGTTTTTGATAAGCCAGATTTTTAATATTTAAAATTTCTTTATTCAACTAGCAATTGGTGGTATTTATATATTCAGGATCAGATAGTATATATATTTATGACTTGGTACTATTAATATTTATATATTAGGTATTTAATACATTGGTGGTATTTATATTTGTGTTAAAGAATTTTGAGTATTCACAGCCAAAGTTATCCTCAAAAATGACAAGAAGTGATATGAACACAAAACAGTGCAGCACAGTATAGGCCCTTAGGCCCATAATGTTGTGCCGACCTGTCCGTCTACTCCCTGATAAAGCTAAGGCTTTCCACCTGCACAGCCTTCTACTTTTCTTTCATTAATGTGCCTATCGAAGAGTTGTATAAATGTCCCTAATGTATCTGCCTCTGTCTTCTGCAAACTTACTGACTCATCCTTTCACTTACTCATCCAGGTCATTATAAAAATCACAAAATGCAGGGGTCCCAGACCAGATCCATGCCGAACACCACTGGTCACCAACCTCCAGACAGACTATACTCCATCTGTTACCCTCTGCCTTCCGTGCACAAACCAATTCCAAATCCACACAGCCAAGTTTCCCTTGATCTCATTCCTCCTGACTTTCTAAATGAGCCGATCTTGAGGAAGCCTCACTAAAATCCATACACACCACATCCACTGCTCTACCTTCATCAATTTGTTTTGTCACTTCCTTGAAGAATTCAACCTGACTCTCATAAAGCCATGTTGACTATCCCTGTTGAGACTATACTTCTCTAAATGCTCATAAATCCTGTCTCTAAGTATCCTCTCCAATAGCTACCCACCACAGATGTGAGGTTCACTGGTCTATTATCCCTAACACGTACCTTTTTCGAACAAAGAAATAATATTTGCTGCGCTCCAATATTCTGATACTGCTTCCATGGCCAGTGAGGACACAAAGATCATGCAAACAGCACAACAGTCTCTTCCCTCACTTCCCACAGTAACCTGGATTAAACCTAGGGACATGACTATTCTAATGTTTTTCAAAAGTTACAGCACATCCTCTTTCTTGACATCATCGAAGTGTTCCAGTATATTTAGCATGCTTCACACTGTCCTCTCAAATCTCAAGGTCCCTCTCACTGGTGAATACTGAATCAAAGTATTCGCTAAGGACCTCCCCTACCTCCAGCATGCTTATCCCTGATCAGACTTATCCTCACTCTAGTCATCCTTCTCTTCTTCACATATGTGTAGAATACATTGGGCTTTTCCTTAATCCTACTGACCGAGGCATTCTCCTGCCCTCCTCCTAGCTTTCCTAACTCCATTCTTAAGCTCCTTCCTGGCTAGCTTGTAACTCTCTAGAGCCCTGTCTGATCTTTGCTTCCCAAACCTTATGTACAGTCCTTTCTTCCTCGTCACTAGCTTATTGCTCACCCTACCATCCGTTCCACGGGACAAATGGGACAAACCCATTCAGAACCCTCAAAACAACAACCATATTTCCATTATGCAGTTCCCTGAGTACATCTGTTCCCAATTTATGCTCCCAAGTTCCTGCCTAATAGCATTATAATTCTCTCTTCCTCAATTAAATACTTTATCATAGCCTTGGAGAGGGATAGGAGCAGACAACATGGGAAAAGTCAGGGAACTTCAGTCACTGTCTTTGAAATGTTCACTCACCGAGAGATCTGACACAGGAACCAAACACCAGATCCTGTCTGGCCCCTCCTCCAGTCAGCCTGTCGGGAAGCCTTCCTGGTCACACCTGACAATTCCACCCCTTCGAAATCTTTTGCACTAAGAAGGTGCCAGTCAATATTAGTAAGTTGACCCATGACAACAGCCCTGTTATTTTGCGCCTCTCTAAAAATCTGCCTCCCAATCTGCTCCTCGGTGCTTTTGCTGCTCTTGGGTGGGAGGGTGTGTAGAATACTCTCAAAAGACCGATTGCTCCCTCCCGGTTTCTGTCTTCCACTCACGCTGACTCAGCAGTCAATCTCTCCATATCTTCCCTTTCTGCAGCTGTGATATTATCCCTGACTAGCAATGCCACTCCCCCACCTCTTTTACCTTCCTCCCTGTCCCTTGTGAAGTATTTGACCCTGGAACATCCTGCATCCATTCCTGCTCTTCTGACAGCCAAGACCCAGTAATGGCCACAACACTGTAGTTCCATGTATTGATCTACGCTCTAAATTCGTCATCCTAATACTGGGGTGCCCACACCCTCAGGGGGTGCGACAAAGAGTGGCTTGTGTCCTTGAGTGACAAGTCACGAGTCATCACTCAGCCAGCTGCCAGTGTGCCTTGAGAAGTGGTAGTAACGTTTGTCCCAAGCACACTCCAGTCTCCCGCTTATAATTAGAAATTAGACTTCTTCATCTTCAAATGTGATATTACTTTTGTAGGGGGTGCAAACATTAATTAAACATTTCCTAGGGGTGTGGGGCATAGAAGAGTTTGGGAACCACTGTCCTAATACATCGCACATTAAACCCATCTGGCCCACTGCATTTAAGCCCTATCCACTGCCTATCCTTCCTCTTTGTATCTGTCTTTACACCAATTGCTCCACCCTCTGACCTATCATTCTAGCTCCTTTCTAGTTCAAATTCTGCCCAACAGCTTTCACAAACCTGCCCGCAAGGATATTGGTCCCCCTTGAGTTCAGATGTACCCTGTCCCTTTGTACAGGCCATACCTTCTCCAAAAGAGAACCCAATGATTCAGAATTCTGAAACCCTGCCCTCTGCATCAATTCTTCAGCCACACATTCATCTGCCATATCAGCCTATTCTTGCCCTCACTGTTGCATGGCACTATAAGTGAGGTCCTACTTTTCAGCTCCTGACCTCGCTCCCTTTATTCACTTTTCAGGACCTCATCTCTTTTCCTACTGTGTACCATCACCTTCTGCTATTCACACTTCTACTTTTGAATGTGGTGGGTCTGATCTGAGACATCCCTGACCCTAGCACCTGGGAGATAACATACCATCCGGGAATCCCTTTCACGTTCTCAAAATCTCCTCTGTTCCCCTAAATCCCATATCACTACTGCTCCTCCCCCACTTCCATCCGAGCCATAGAGCCAAAATCAGTGCCAGAGACCTCTGCAGCTTTCCCCTGCTAGGATGTTTCCCCCCCTCACCCTACCCAACAGTAGTAGCGACTACTTTTCTGTAGCTCCTACCTATGACCTCCTTATTCTCCCGTATGAGCCAAAGATCATCTACCTTTGGCTCCAGTTCCAGGAGCTGCACCCAGATGCACTTCACACATATGTAGCGATACTGGAGGTCTCCCAAATAGCGGTACTGGAGATGTGCTGGAGGTCTCCCAGCTCTCCCACATTTTGCACATCTTGCAAGAGCTTATATTAAAAAAAATGAAATGCTTGTAAAATAATTTGGGGAAAAGCACTTAGTTTGTGGGTATTTTAGACAGATTGTGTAGTACCTGGGTCATTCAGATTGCTGATGAGAGGATAATCGGTACTTCATTGTGTAATACATACAGCCAGCATACCTTAATTCTTAGCTGTAGCATTGTGTGTTTATTTTTGTATTTGTTCCTGTGCTACTTATATGGCAGTTTGTGTTTTCCCTCTCAGGATGAAAATACTTGTCATAGTGACCATCAGCAAGATCCCATCTCATTGGCTGTCGAAATGGCAGCTGTCAATCATTCAGTCCTAGCTTTGGCCGGCCAGGGTGGAAGTGAGATCAAGACAGAAGCAATCGACGATGATTGAACGTAAGGCTGAAGGCAATCAGGATTATATAATGTTATAGACTATAGCCACCTTCTTCCCTGTTATATGTACTGTTCTGCAACAGACTATTAGATGTATATTTATCATTTGTTTGTCGCTGTCTGTTAAATTGAAAGAAAAGTTCTCATTTTTTATAGCTGCCAATGTGATCATCTCATATTAACATATCAGTGACTAGAAGTTGTCAGGTGTGACTAGAGCTAAGGTTTGCTGACGGCTGACTGTGAATTCAAAAAGGAAACTTTTTTAATGTATTACTGCACATTACTCAATACAGTTGAAACTATTAGCTGAAGGCAAAATAAAAGCATTTTCTATTTTCTAAATTTTACATAGCTAGTTTTTTATTAGGGAGGTACGAACAAAAAGTCAAACCAGACTAAACTGGCCTGCAGTCAGAAGTTATAAGGGCCCAGAACACACACGGAGTGCAGTTTCTTCGAGGCTCCAGTTCCTGGAAACCGAGAAACATACAGCTCCATATGTTCCCATTCTGGATTTTAAACCTGGTGTTTCAGATTGGTCATTGTTCGTTGGCCCCTACTTTTCAGCCTGTTTTTAAAATAAGACAAGTGCTATATATCCATTCCTTGGTCAAATAATTTCCTTTTCGTTCTGTTTTTCATTTTGAATGAAAGTTCACTTAACTGTAGAAGGTTTGGTTGTACTTCAGCTTGCAGGCATCCTTTGGATAAGCTTTCAACCGCCTCTTCATATCTATTTGTGCACACAATTAAATGATCATTTTTATAGTAACTAAATGTTACATTTTGGAATTTGCATCAGAACTTAGAGGAACAAAATGTTTGGATCTGACAGATCTAAAAGAGACAACTTTGCCAATTTCCACTTCCCCAGAAGTAAGGTTCTAATTAATGCCAATTAAAAGATATTTACTGTTGCGGTGATCTCAGATCTAATAGTCATTTTCCTTATAATTAGTTACCATCACTGCAGTACCATTTTAAAGCATTTTTCTGTTTATAGATGGTTATAAACTTTAATCCAGTATCAAATTTGTTGCAAAGAAAAGTTATGTTGCTTTATTATCACTGTCTTGCCTAAGCAATGAGTTCACAGCCTATTTGCTGAACATCTCCCTCCAAGATAGAAGATTTTTCTCAGTGCTATAGAGGTTTTGTTATATCTAATACTAGAACACTATCCAACAAGACTATGTAAAATAGCATTGCTTTTTTAAAACCTTAGACTTCTGGCTTTTTGGAAATTGGTGTTCAGTAAATGACAGCTGCAGGCACGTGGGATTGCCGAGTATAATAGGATTGTTCACTGTGCGGACTGAGTGTACCTTCTGTTGCATTGACTGAGGCACGCTAACCAAGAAATGGAGGTTCCCAGTGACGCTACTGTACTCAGATGGACAATGGTGTAAGAAGGTTAACAGCAAATGGGGTGGGTAGGTGGCTGAATACTGATTGTCAGATTCAAACTTTGTGCTCGTTTGTAATCTAGTTGCCCGCAGAACAAGCAACCCGAGTGACTTCGTGACTAGTTCTTTAATGTGTTGTAAAACATGATTAACCAGATACAGTGGATTCCAGTTATTTGCGGCACATTGGAACCAGTACGTTTTGGCCCAGTTAGACAAGTTTCATGGAAGTTACATATTTAAATGAAATACAGAACAAATTAGATCTCTACCAATACTACCACAGTACTATAAAACTGTGCATTAATTCGTAGTAGTTTATCGACAGGGGAATTCATCCAGTGTATGCAATAAACAAAATCAGTGCAGACAATGGACTGCCTTCATACAATGCTTTCAACAATTACATCCTCTAAATCTTCATTTTCATTGGAGCATTCAATATGATTGTCAATATCTTCAAGTTCTTTGTAGCTTCTAACATGTCGGAGCAGTGAAATCATTTCATTTTCACTTCTGCATTTCTGGCATCTCCAAGCCTGAATGCTTGAAACCGCAGTGAGCAAAACAGTTCTGAATTGTCTTGCTGCTTATTTCTCACCAACTATTTGTGACAAAAATCACTGCTTTTTGAACAGAAACACATGCAACTAACATAATTTTGTAACTATTCAGTCTAAGCAGAGTGTAGCATCTAACGGCCACAGAAATGTGCATGACTGATGCTAGTTAGAACCTGTTCGACTAATCTCCTGTCCCAATTAAGTGGCATCATGTCCCAAAGGAATGAAGGGAAAGCGGGCTATTTTCTTTATTAGTTTTTGTTCTTAAAGAATAGGCAGCTGCCTTGATTAACTGACGGCCTAATTAACCGGAATCCACTGTATTTAGTTTGTAATGGTTTTCCACATCTCCCAAAGTTGAAATTGAGCGAAATTTTGTTTTTTTTAAAAATCATTTTGTGAATGTTTCCTTACCTCAAGTTCAGTACCCTTTATGTCACCCCCAAGGGGTAACTGCTATCCACTTTCAGCTTCTGTTGCTGAGGAAGGCTTCCAAAAAATGAAGCAGATATTTAAAAAAATGCGTATCATAGCCATGGATTCAATTCTAGATGCTAACTAAACAAATCCTGCTTCCTGTGAAGTGGTTCAGTTAAAATTATTATCTCCTTGGGTTTGCTAAGTTAGCGTGGAATCTCAAAACAAGCTGGTCTAGTCCCAGTCTATAATGATGCTGGTTTGCTAAGCTAACATAGCCTGTGTTGCTGCTAGGATAATGGCTTCAGTGTTGCATAAATTAATTTGCTTGGTTGTTATCCCTACAACACTGGAAAAGAAGTGTTATTTTGATTATTACCAGAGTCAGTATTCTAGATATTCTGCCCTTTTTGGAATAATGCTGAACAAAGCTTCAACTAATTTTAACCATGTAGACAATCTGTTATGGTGGCCCTTCTCAGTTTCAGATATTTATTGCAGTTAACGGATTGTCTCAACTTTGTTTACTGTTTGCCATTGGTTAATCTAGTTATCACCTAGTTATGTTACTTTTACCATGTTCTAACTAATACTTTAGAGTTGAAGCACAAATCGACTTTAACAGTGACAGGAAATACTGGATCTACATATCGGAGAGCATTGCAAGAGAGAAATTGATTCATATTGATGACCTTCCATTAGAACTGGGAGAAGTTTGTGAACAAGTATTTTTGAGCTGCAGGAGAAAGGTTTTCTGAATCAGTTCTCCCTCTACAATTACTCCCTGACTAAACCAGTAATTCCAGTATTTTCTGGGTTTATTCCAAATTTCCAGCATCTGCAGTTTTTTTTGTTTTTCAAGCAAACTCTCTCAATGATTTTTTCCCATATTATGATAGAAACAATGCCTTCAAATGGCATTCTTTTGCATGAAGTTTTAAAGGAGCTTCTAGCTCGTGTCTTAATGGATTAAGATGTCAGATACATGTCATACATATGTTAATACGGGTCCTCACAGCTTACAGCAGGGTTCTGTTCCTGAGAATTGTTCGGCTTTCGAACAGTTCACAAGCTGGCAGACAAAGTTCCTACATGGTGAAGATGCCAATGGAGGTGGGGTGCCCCTTCAGAATAGATAGTCTAGAGAAGCATTTTAAATCTCACTTAATAAAGTTGGTACTAACCCCAGCCTCTCTTGGGCTAATAATGATACCCTTTGAAAAGAATTTACTGCAGCCAAGCTTTTCTAACTCACTAACAGTTTAAAAAAAAAATTAAAAAATTACATTGTTGCTGGCCTGGGTGTTGTGTCTCGAGATAAGATTCACAAAATGGACATCAGTGTATTGACACTAGAATGTATTTTTCATGGGTTCGATGTGGCAAAATTCCAGCTAATGTCAGGACGTCACCCGTAGCACCAGGTGAGCTGGAAAATCCATTCTGCTGGTCTCCTTAGTGCCTATTATTATGTACGGGCTCTTCATAAGTTGGGTGTTGGTAAGCTGAGAGAACCTGTAATTGTATTTTGTATCTTCAGGGACACTAAATTTTGAAGTCACCTTAAATAGACTTGAAAAGAAAAATGTTTGAAAACAGAATCCTACACATTAGTCGGTGGGATGTGACTTACACAATGTGATTGGGTGATTTGTAACTTCTGACTGTGCAGTTCATAAGGTACAAATTCACTCATGGAGCTGAATGAAAATTGCAATTTGTAATTGGAGCAGTTGGCTTCTCTATAACTTCAAAAGCATTAATAACTAATTGACAGCAATGTCCAGAGTTAAAATATAACATGAATTATATTTTGTAGACTGGAAGCATGTACCTTGGGATATGAACAGCATTAAGATCAGAGTTAAATCTAAATGTTCATTATAGTTCTTTGAATTAAAAACTAGAACATGTATACTTTCATCAAAATATCTTAGGATTATTGCATTGTTTAATGTGATAAAATCATAAGTATTACCTCTAAATCTAGATGGTGATTACAGTCAGTATTTTTAGCTGCAAATAGTATTTCCAGTTTGAAAGATTATCAACAAAAACCTGCAATAATCAGCTCCACATCTCCTATCAAACCATGACCGGTATCCGGTGAGAGATGATTTATGAACAAAATTGACTTTTTAACTAACTACAGTAACTTACAATTAATTTTTAATTTTATTGAAGTATTTGGTTTAAAATTAAGTGAACCACTAAATTAAGCAATAATGCATTTTGATCACCAAATGAATTCAGACATAATTTGCTATTTATTCTGTGGAACCTTGTAATTCAAGCAGTTGACTACCTGAATGGTTGTCTTCATTAACAGTTCTCTTGATCGAATCAGAATTATCAGTCATCTACATCGGCTGTAATTTTGTGTTCCAACAAGCCACATCAAAATAGCTGGAAGGGTAAAAATATCTGGCTCATCGTTAAAATATACAAGTAGTTTTATAAGGTTATTTCTGGATTAACTACTCAAGTTATTTTTGTAATGCTCATTAATACACAAACCTCCAGACAGCACACAGAATAAATCTGTTCGTTCCTCCTATTTAGGACAAAATACCGTTCTTATTTAAAGCATTATACTGAGCAGAATTGCACCTTGTAGAATATGTTTTTGAATGCAGAGTACTGAACAAAGTATTCTTTAAATAAGTGCTGCTACAAGCCATGTGCCTGGCACTAATACAGATCTCATTATTGATGACCCACTGATGGAATTCTTTTTCTCTCACCTGTCACTGTTTGTTCCCAGCATTCAAAAACAGGAAGGGACTTCAAGATCATGAGCTACTTGACACTAATGCACAAAAATCAACAAATCACTAATAATGCTTCCGTAACTTTCCAATGAGCAGCCGTGTAGTAGTTGCACAGAACTTGACAATGGTGTATTAATTTTCTTTTCAACTTTCTCAAAAGGCAGACAAAACAACAAAATCATTCAAGATTATCAGCTTTATGCCAGTGAAACCTGTTTAGAGGTATCACCTTTCCGGCTGAGCACAAGAAAGTTAAAGATTGCCTCTAATGGCTGAGGGTGGAGAATTAAGTGGATTTAGAGTATTTGGTCTTGAGAAGGTCCAAGTATGTTTAAACAAAAATGTGACTTGGGACATATCTGTAAAGGTGCCATATTCACATGGGGCCCTGAAGTCATTTGGGTTCTGATTATCTAGTATTTCAAAAATAAAGTTGGTACCTTTAACTGAAAGAAGTGCTTGCTAGGGAATGTCATATAAAATTAGAATTAGATTTGATTGTGTAAAATTCCATATTTAGGAATATAGGAATATTTAAATTGGCCAATATTTAGGAATGGTTGCTGGAGGATTTATTGGAGCTAAAAATACCTTTTTTAAAAAAATTTGTCACCTATTAGAGCAGAGGTTCCCAACATTTGTTATGCCATGGACTCCTACCATTAACCGAGGGGTCTGCAGACCCCAGATTGGAAACCCCTGCATTGGAGTTAGTCCGGGACCAATGGGACAGCAGGCTGTTAGAGTGAAATGCAGTATTATAAATACAATACGTATGTTGAGAATGAAAAATAAATTATTTCCAGACATAGCGACTGCAGTAATAAAATCAGGAAATAGTTGAAGGCAGGAACTTAGGAAACAGAAACAGCATTAATAGCTTTATATCAAAACTGTTATTTTGTTTCTGGCATCTGTTATAAATGACAAAACAAATCAAACAGTTGTATTGAGGAGCTGCAAGTGACTGGATGCTGTACTCTGCAGGCAAAACCAAACTGCTACAGGAACCCAGTGGGTCAGGCACCAGAGGAATGCTCGATGTTTCTTGCTCAGGAGGTTGTGTTGGCCTGGCCTGGCCTAGTGTGTTGCGGTGACTATTAGCCGTCACAGTAGCGTGGCAGTTAGTACAACTCGGGGCATTGGAGTTTAGTCCCAGCACCCTCTATAAGGAGTTTGTGCAAACTCCCCAAGGAAAGCATGAGTTTCCTCGCACAGTCCAAAGACGTACCAGTTAGTAGGTAATTGGTCATTGTCAATTGTCCTGTGATTAGGCTAAGGTTGAATTGGGGGTCGCTGGGTGGCTCGGCTCGACGGGCCGGAGAAGCTAATTCCACGCGGTATCTCAATAAATAAATAAATTGCAATCACAATTGTATAGTAAGTAAAAACATAAGATTTGTGCAAAGATCCCATAGGCAACAGGAAATGAATGGCCAGTTTATCTATTGTTAATGGTGTTGACTGGGGGAGGAATGTTGTTCAGGACACCAGGATAACACCACTTTCTTCCTTGAAATACCCTGGTAAGTTGTTCTTTCATATGAGCTGGCAGAGCATTCAGGACAGGATTGGTTTAAAGGCTCTCAGACAGTACTTTGAAGTGAGAGACTATGGTGACGTTTGAGTGAGAGTGAAAGAGTTACTGCTGAGCCAGGTAGATAATAATTGCACTGATATAGATAGGTGTATGACAGTACACAATAATGCACCACACTCAACTGTAGCACTGATTTTGTCAAGCTTTGCATCTTCTACAAGAGGGCTGCACATAACAGTACAGCACTGGACAGGCCATTCAGCAATCGCATTGTGCCAATCTTGATGCCAGATTATACTGAGTATCTCCTGTGTTGCATTCATAGCCTTATATCTTTTTACATTCATCTGTCTATCCAAAAGCCTCTTGAACTCCTCCAAACTGCCCCTGGTAACCCAGTCAGGGCACCTACCACTCTACACAAAACTCCTCCCCTCTAACCTTAAAAGATGTCCCCTGGTGTTTGACATTTCTGCCCTGGGGAAAAGATTCTGACTGTCCACCCTATCTTTGCCTCTCAAAATGCTTTTTTTTAAAAAAAAAAAAAAAACCCACTATCAGGTTGCCTCTGAACCTCTGCTGTTCCAGAGGAGGGGTTCCCAAACTTTTTTATGCTGTGGGCCAATACTGTTAAGCATCGGGTACGTGGACCCCAGGTTGGGAACCCCTGCTCTAGAGAGAACAACCCACGTTTGTCCAAACTTTTAGCTCAAACCCTGTAATCCAGGCAGCATCCTGGCAAACCTCTTCTTTCCAGTGAAGAAATGTGTTGGAGCAGCAGCACTCCCTGGTACTTTGAATCTGTTCTGCAGGTACATGTATAATCATCCTTTTGGGTGGATTCTTACACCTTGCAATTGTGTTATGTTTCTTAATGGAGCTACTTTATAGCACCTTTATAGAAAACTTTTAAACAACCATGTGTATTATCTAACACTGATGACTAATTGTTGGATCTATGTCAGAGCAGTAAAACTAATCTTCCCATTTCCCCACTTCCTGATTCTTTCCTTCTTTAAAAAAACACACAACCACACGCACCCCCCCCCCCCCCCCCATCGTCTTCAGTCATTCCTAGGGGAAAGTATCAAGTTGGAGGTCTTCGTCTCATTTAGATCAGCAAACTATTACTTCGGTATCTTCACAGAGTCGTAATGGCACAGAAGCAGGTGCTTCCGCCAACCCTGTTCATGCTGACCCATTGCTACTAATCCCAAGCAACATGCACAAAATGCTGGAGGAACTTAGCAGGCCAGGCAGCATCTACGGAAAAGAATAAACAGACGACATCCTGAGGAAGGGTCTCGGCCTGAAATGTCGACTGTTTTCTCTTTTCCGTAGATGCTGCCTGGCCTGCTGAGTTCCTTCTGCACTCCGTGTGTGTTGCTTTGGATTTCCAATGTCTGCAGATTTTCTCATGTTTGTTATACTAATCGCAATCTTTGGCTGCATACCCTGTGAAAGTGACAGTTCCACGAGGTGCACTGCCTGAGATGTCAGTGTTTTAGAGCCTTAGCTTGCAAAGGAAAGCGAACCGTTTAAATCAATATACGTTTTAGACAGTGGTAAGTCCTTTCCAAAACACTGCCAGTTGTCATCACTGTTGAAGTAGAAAAATGACACAGTAATCTGATAATTTTAACATTGCCCTCTATACATGTTCTGAAATTAATAGGATTCTGTATGCGTCAGTGAAATGCCATTTAAATGATTAAAATGATAACCATTTAGATGCACAATCAGAACCATGAAAACTTAACTGAATTACGTTTGTATAGTGTTTCTGTTCATAAGTACCACTTTTTTGTTAAAAAGTGAAGTTAATTAGTTAAAACAGAAATAGTTTATGTACAATTAATTGATTTCATACGGGGTACCAGTAGGTTTGGTAGAAGTAGGCTAAAGGCCTGTACCAACAAGAGTAAGGTATAAGCAACACACACAAAATGCCAGAGGAACTCAGCAGGCCAGGCAGCGTCTATGGAAAAGAGTGAACGGTCGATGTTTCAGGCTGAGACCCTTCACCAGTCCTGAAGAAGGGTCTTGGCCCAAGACGTTGACTATTTATTCATTTTCATAGATGCTGCCTGACCACTGAGTTCTTCCAGTATTTTGTGTGGGTTGCTTTGTATTTCCAGCATCTACCGATTTTTTTTTTTTTTCGTGTTTGCAAGATATAAATACTTGCTTCTGCTTGCTATGCAATGTATTATTAGCAAGCACTAAGAGAAAGCTTAGCAGCTCCAACAAGATGAAAAATGATAGTTAAATCATAAGTGGAAAATAAATTTAACACAGAATAATTTTGAAAATAACAATATAAAATTTTCAGTGTCTTGCTCTTTTTGATTAAGGTTGGATAGATATTCAAGAAAAAAATCTTGAAAATACAGGGAAGATTAGGGAGGCTGTGACTGTTCTGTTAGGTTTAATTCTGTAAGAAGTTCTCAGCACTCTTCAAGTTTGAAAATGCCTCTCTTTAGAAGATGGAAAGCTGTGAAACTACTGTGCACTTCAACTATCATTCACCAAACAGTTCAGCTTTGTGCACTTTATTTTACTGGGATAAATACACTGTATACCAGAATTACTCTTTGTGAATTGTAGGGGAAGAGTGCAAAACAATTTTAACAACTCAGTTTTATTCTATTTATCACTTCTTAAGAAAAATATTCAAATGTACTTTTTCCATTCCCAAATGTTTCCTTTCTGATTGTTGACGACGTTAGGGTAGGTGAAATAATATCTCTGTACCAGTGTGGGAAATCTGCTTGCTAATACGTCCATTGTGCACAGCTGCCACCTTGCCCTCTCAAATAAAAACACTTCTATTGATCTTTAGGCTCTTCAGCAGCACAGACTTAACATTTGGCTCAAAATAGTCACCTATGAGCAAATGAACCACAGTGGTCTTTTCATTTAGTTAAATGTGCCCGGATAACTTGTATCAGACTTACATCAGTGTAATGTTTCTGCTCCACTTCTGGCACAAGTGTGGACAACAATAAAAATATCCTTCATTCCAGGACAAACCAGCTTTCATCTCAACCTATCCAGTCTACTGATTCTATTAGACGAGCATTCTTCCGAATCGGTACTTAGAATTATAGAAACAGGCCCTTTGGCCCTTCTAGTTCGTGCCAAACCATTTGAATTGCCTACTCCCATCAGCCTCTTGAGTGAAGAAGATTCCCTTCATGTTCCCTTTAAACTTTTCACCTATCACTCTTAACCCATGACCTCTGGTTGTAGTCCCACCCAACCTCAGTGGAAAAAGCCTGCTTGCATTTTTACCCTGTCTGTACCCCTCATAATTTTGTATACCTCTGTACTTCTGATGGATCAACTGGGGAGGCCCTAGTTGTTGCATTTAAGTAATCATAAATGTTTTAAAGGGTTTCAGGGTCCCCTATTTGTAGTTGATATGTTCTTTGTATTAATTTCTATAAACTTCCTGCAAATCCTGGCCCATTGTCCCAAAACGCTTATATTCACAGAAGTATACAGATTACAGCTGCTGCCATCTTGTTCTCTATGGCTAGGTGACCAGACAAATGCATATTATTGTAGTAAGTGAGTGAGTCTTAGCTGCTCCGTTGGGTTCATTTTGATACACCTACCCTCTCAAAAACTCCATAAGTTTGTGAATTGCTTATTGATTTTCACAGATAAAATAATCAAGTTTTGAATCGTCTTTATGGGTAGAATCTTAAAAATGAGAACATGCATTTTCCACTAGAAGTGCCTCCTTTATTCTCGTAAGCTCACTTTAGAGAGCAAGTGCTTCATTTACACACTGGATCTCTTAACCAGTTGACCACAGTGATTGTCAGTCTATCAAGTTGCAGTTGTTCTCATTCTTCAGTTCAGTTACAATCAACCAGTTTTGGAGTTCAAGAAACATTTTTCAAATGCAACTTATTCTTTGTAGAAATATACCTGTATATAGTAGATGGTGGCAGTAATCCATTTAAAACTCTGATCAATTGGAAAGAGGAGGGGAGTGATGACTGGACGACTTGACTTCACTTTGGGAGTCGTCACAGTATGTCCATTTCATATCATCACATCAGAAATTCAGAATGGGACTGTAGGAAAAGTGGGTCCAGGTTAACTGTCTAAACTACTACTTGGATTCAAAGTACTTCGGGATTTACTGAGATTGTGAAAGACTGTCTTAGGTAAAGTGTTTGTTTTGAGATCTGGGATACAGTGGTTTGAAGATCACATTTATATTTCTTGAAAGGTGGGTTTAAAGTTTTAAGCCAGGAATACCATTTATTTAAGAGACATACCCATTACCATTCATCGGAATAGCTTTTTATATTGTTAATACATTAGTTATCCAGTCGTTGTGGAATGACTGCATTGACGTGCATTCAATGTTCATGATCGTGATAAAACTTAACATTTCAAATTCATGAGCAAGTTGTATCTACAACAGAAGTTGTGGTTTACAAATGTAAACCAAGACTTAGATCTACCAGTATTAATTAACAAAGTATGCTTTGGAGTAGAAGTTGTGGACACCAAAATGTGTTCTTTATCCGAACTCATGTAACCAGTCATAATAAATCAAGAGCTTTCATGCTGTGAATGGTTTAAGTAAAATTACTACCAACGATGTAGATCGAGGCAATTGTTTGTAGTGCTCTGTCAATGTGGATGTATTTAAAGAAATTGTGGATGGTGGTGAAATTTTAATGCTAGTCATCTAAATTTTTCTCAAATAGTTTAAATTGCTTCATTATTTTGTTTCTTAATGTATGATATGAGTTTTTAATTTTAGGTGAAATTTTTACAAATAATTACCATATTCATTTCTTTGTCCTGCCTAATTGAGATGGATGATAGTGTATTACAATAGAACCCACATCAAAATTTGACAATTTATTAGACTAATGTGGAGATAAAAACCAATTAAGAAAAATCTAACTTGGAGTCGTTGAACCATGATTTTTTTTAAATTGCACTATTGGTCAATAGAAAAGGTACAGTATTATTCTATCCAATCTACCAGATTGCAAGAGAACTCATTGTACTGTGAGCAGTGTTTTGCACGTGACTTTGTATCCTATTTCACTGTCTAGTTATTTAAAAGACAAACTTGGGTTGCTCCCAGCAAGTAATTTCTGTGAAAGACTTCAGTTAAATGTATAACAAAGACAGGTTTAAATTCTATAGTTTAGCAAGATAAATATGTATATACACATACAAACTCAGTGCTGCCCACATCATTTTCTTGGTCTGAGGAGTTGATTCACCAGTTAGCCAGTGTAAATGTCATATTTCTAAAGGTGTATAAAAATGGTCCAAGTACATCTAATTATTGTAAATATTTTTTAAAGCACTTTTTAAGAAGAAATTACTTTTTGTACTCCAGTATGTTTAGTGTATAAAACTAGCTCGGTTGCATATTTAAGAGAATTATACAAAGGATGTAATTACACTGCCCACAGCACAATTAGCAATGTCCTCGGAGACCTCCTCATTGACTGGGTTAGACCAGCTTCTCAGTGCAGCTTGAAGCAAAACAGAAAATGTATAATTGTGGCTTCTGTGAAAATGTCTAGGGGAGCATCTTTTTTTTCTGCATAGTTTACAAGCATTATATGTAATTTTGATGTAAGTTACTTTTAAGTAACTTTTTGAAATACTGTACACTGTAATATCATTACTGTTAAAAATAATTTTTATGCACTGTATTTAAGTAACTTTTCCTTTATCTAGTTCCAAGGAAATACAGGACATCTTGTATTTGTTTAACTAAACGTAAGATTCTACAAAAAAAACTCTAATTATAGACCTAGTAGTATCCATTAAACTAATGTAGCAAAACATGTTTGGAAACTTTTTTCTGTTAAGCTTGTACTAAAATTCAGCAATGCCAACTATGAATGTGTATTTACTAATTTGTTGACAAATCTACTGCCATATTAGTTAAAAGTTCAGGTTATTTTTCACTTAAGGGCACTTCGTAGTGTCAATATTATGTCCAGAGGTTAACTGTATCTACATATGTACAAAAATATGCAACAAAAAATTGACCTACTGAACTATCAGCTATTGATGTGACTATATATTGTGGAATTTATAAAAGTAATCATGTTCTGTTTCCTACTTTTTTTTTCAAAATACACTCCCCAACCCTGTAAATTGTTCTTTTACCTCCTTCAGTTGGAAACGTAGGTTGGCCAACAGCAGGTTTCTATAATGATGCCTATGCTTCTCTCTACTTGGCCATTAGGTGTACTTTTTGGGCACGGTTGAAATAGTAGGGTTGGCCGGCACCAGTTTAATTACCTTTTGTTAATGTAACTGTAAAGCATTGCACCTAGTGGTTGAGATGAGAACTGAAGTTGGTCATCAGAGGCTTGGCTGTGGATTTGACTGCAAGCTGAGCACTTGAACTTAAACCGAAGATGAAAGATCAAAACCACAGAACTATAAACCAAGCATCTGACACTACAGGGACAGGATCACAGTGCTGATCATGCAGTGCATGGTGGCACAGCGGAGTCAAATGCCTTTCCATGTATTCTGTCCCAGGAAAGTGACGAGAAATAAGAGGAAAAGGGAAAAGTAAAAGAAATTGGTTTATCTGTATCTGTGCTTGTGTATCCCATCCTTTATCGTGTTCATACATATGCTTCCATATGTATATAATTTGTAGTTAATGGTCTGGATTAGTGCCTTTTGACAGTAGACTGTTATAGAACCCAATTTATAGTTTTTGTATATTTTCATTATTGAATTTTTGGTTAGCTCAAATTTTCTTTACCCCAATAAAGCAATAAATATGTTCAAATGGAGTTTCTCTTTTTCTTTGGAAAGAAATTCTTAATTATGTACGTACAGTTGTTAATTTCACTGACTTTATCAAAAAGACTTGATAGAAAGAAATCACAACTATTTTTCCATATATGCTTATTTTGATACAATGGATGATTTAGAATGGAGCACAATTCTTTCATGGGCAATCAGAAATGTGCTTAATGTTTAAATCTAGTTACATATGATTCTCGAATGTTCAAATGTAGAATTCTGTTGTAAAAAGGCCTGCTGTGGCAAAAGCTTTTAAATCTCCAATTAATGAGAAATATGGCCCTGATAGTTTTTACACACAAAGAACGAGAAAACATGAACAATTTTCATTGTCTCTGCAAAGAGAAAGCTGTATTTTAAAAAAATTAATTTATGAATGTTGATATATTTACAATAATTTTTCACATTTACAGTGAAAACAGGGGAACACTGAAATCTACAGAAGCTAACACCCACTGCCATCACACGTATTCTCCACAGTCTGAAATTATCACTTTCTGTTTAGGCTTTCCATCCTTTGTACCTTGAGCCTGGAAATAACAACACACCGGTTAGAGATATTTCAGGAAAAACAATCTTGAACTAAACATTATTAACAAACTAAATTGTTCATTCAAATATTTTCACCTTAAAGTAGTGCCCACAAAATTAACAAAATTTGCTGCAGCCAGACTGATGATTGTAAATCAATATATTGAATGTTTTTTCCATTCATGTAAATAAATTTCAATTCCTCCAACATTTCACTTCTGCCGAATTATATTTAAGTTCTCAAAACAATTACCCTTTTAAAAATGTGGTCACTGTGGTTTTTCCACCCACCACCAAAACAACTGTAAAAATTAAAATCATTCCACATATGGTTAACCCATAACCTCAAACATCTCATTCTTCCAGATTTCACTTTTATGAGCTTTCCTTTTGGTTTAGTTTCAGCTGTTTGTCAAACCTAGCTCTTGGTTCACATTCTCTCCAGTCTGTCTTTGCTAAAGTACATTCCAATGACCATTCTTCCCTCCCCTCCCCCCCCCCCATGACATAAGTCTCTATTTTCCTGACTTCTACAAAAAGTGTTTTGTGTTTGTTCGCATCACTGCTGTGCCAGTACCTTGTTGTTCCACTGTCTTAGAATTCTAAGTGGTGCTATTTTCCAGATTTTCCCCACCACCAATTAATGCCTCTCTCTCTCTTTTATTGTGTCATTCAATTATTGGCGGGAACTATGAGGTTATTCAATAGTTTCAATATCAAGTGAATGATTAAATTTCCTTAAAATAATTCAAAATCATAGAAACCAGAATGTGTTAATTTTATAAATATATTTATAAAATGCACAAAATCAACTACTTGATACATCTTAAGTAATACAATTACTCATTGTTATAACTTATTCAATTCTCACTGAGAAGGAATACAATCCCTTAAAAATGCCATTTAAAAAAAATTAAGCTTCAAGTTTTCTTTCATCTGCAGGGCCCACATTTCTCACTTGTTCGGTGAACATGCACACCTCACGCAACCTTAGAGACACTACTATCACTGCAGCAAAAGAAATTACTGGGAATATCAGCACTGTTCACCTATATATGCGATTCGAATGACTGTACTGGAGAAAACAACAGCTAACGTGTTAGAACAGGGGTTCCCAATCTAAGGTTTGCAGACCCCTTGCTTAATGGTATTGGTCCACGGTAGAAATAAAGGTTAGAAGATCAGAAAGACGAGGGATTATGGAATGGGAAAAATAAAAAGTAGAATTACGCTGGGGTTTAATACTCACTTCCATCTGTTTGACAATATCCATTCCTTCCAGAACTTCACCAAAAACTACGTGCTTTCCATCCAGCCAGTCTGTCTTTTCGAGGGTAATGAAAAACTGAGATCCATTTGTGTTTACTCCTGAGTTTGCCATTGAGAGTAAACCTAAACCAAATGCAGGGATCATGAGCTCAACTAAAGAGTAAGAAATTCAGTGGTTTTGATCCAGTAAAGCAGGATCCTATTATTCCTAAGCTGCTTAAATAATGTTACATGATTCTTGCAGCTGCCAAGCCAATGTCCTTCAAGAAATTAAACCAGCACGCAAGGCATTAAATTAAATATCAATTCTATCCAAAAAAAATTACTTTTGAAAACAAAATCTTACGCTTCTTCAAAAATTCCAGATGATGTCTGAGCGACCATGTGGCATGTTATCACACTGTTTGTAGGTTAAATCCTTGGATTTTATTTTGGGCCCTTCTGGCCCTTTGAGCTGTGCTGCCCAGTCACCCCCGACAACCCTGATTTAACACTATCCTAACCACAGGAGAATTTACAATGACCATTGAAGCTTCTAAACAGCAAAGTCCTTGGACTATGGAGGAAGCCAGAGCATCCGGGGATTCTCTGATTCAAGCTACTCAGTGGGAATAAAGGTGGAAGCTACAAGTGACTGCAGTGTTCACTGAAATTAGGGAAGGAAAAAAAAGACAGCTCTTGAATCCAGTTGGTACTGGAAGAATTAGCTTCTGGTGTGATGCCTACACCTGCCCGCCAAGGTTCCTCATCTAAAATTAACTACGATTCTATCCAAACGGGCACAGCAAAGGAACCAAAGGAATCCCGCTGCAGCTTAGACAAAGTTTGTGTGCAGAACACAACCCTGAGGCTCATCTTTCCCATAGACAGCCACAAAACAAAGAACTGTGGAACCCATTCTAAGAAAGACATCAAACACCGCCCCCCCACCACTTCCCCATGCGCAAAAAAAATTGCGCATGCAGCAGCAAACAAAAAATAAGG
Source organism: Hemitrygon akajei (assembly GCF_048418815.1). Taxonomy (NCBI): domain Eukaryota; kingdom Metazoa; phylum Chordata; class Chondrichthyes; order Myliobatiformes; family Dasyatidae; genus Hemitrygon; species Hemitrygon akajei. The sequence goes on along the minus strand of NC_133155.1, from coordinate 8,044,963 downwards.
GCGAAAAACACAGAATATAAAACACAAAAATCAAAAGCGTCCAGGCATATTCAGTTTAGCTCAGTGTTCATTATCTGTAGGCCGCCCCAATCTAAAATCGCCCAAAATAAATAGCAACAATGGAGCAGCCAGAAACACATCGTATCATTAACCACAGAGTCCAAATCACAAGCCCTGTCAATTAAATGAGTTCATTTTTTACTACTTTTATTCTTCAGCAGCAAAAGACAAGCCTCTTAGTTCACCAGTAAAACTGGCCAAGAAATTAAAGACAAAACTACAGCAAATGTCAGACGTTCAGTCTTTACATCAATCACTTCGAATGCTAACAGAATTATCTATGCTTTTTCAAAAATAAAGCAGAAATCACACCACATTACCTGCCCCAGAGTGTTTCAGAATAAAGTTTTCATCATCAAACTTCCTGCCGTAGATAGATTTCCCTCCTGTGCCATTGTGATTAGTGAAGTCACCAGCTTGACACATGAATTGGGGGATAATCCGATGGAAACTGCTGCCCTTGAATCCAAATCCTTTCTCGTGTGTACAGAGGCAACGGAAATTCTCTGGGAAAAATGTTTTATTTAAATATTTACACAAGGACAATCTGTGAGATCTTACTATATTAATTATGCTAGTCATTTACAAAATCAGATTCCTAAGCATCCCACTGTGTACACTTTGTGATCACTGCAAGCGATAAAAATCAGTCTTTTGGAGAAAGGCCAAATCCAATGTGACGAGAAGAGATTTAGCCAAAGAACACTGGGACTAAACTTGGCATGCACAACCATAACTGAACAACTGGAAACCTTTAAGTTAGAGATGTCTCAGCTATAATCTAAGTATATTCTCCTCACGGCAGGGAAATTAACACAGATGACGGGGAAAAAACGAGCTAAGTAATGCAGCAAGAGAAAGCATATGACAGATACCAGTCTAATGACACGAGTGAATCTGGCTCGTTTAACAGGGACCTGAGGGACAACTTCTTCTATGCAGAGAGTGGCGTATTTATGGAATGAACTGCCAGAGGACGTGCAGGTGCAATAACAACATGTAAAAGACATTTAGACAGGTACAGTAGGTGGACCAGAAAATATCAGAGCAAGAGTTTCCAACCTTTTTTATACCAGGGATAAATACCATTAACCTAGGGGTCTGTAGACTCCAGGTTGGGAACCCTTGGCTTAGAGGGATATGGACCAGATGCAGACAATGGGGCTAACTTAGATGGGCACCTTGAACGGTTCAATTAGTGTGGATAACTGGGGCTGAAGGGCCTCTCTCCATACTGTATTAATTCTATGAGAGAGAACTTTTAGTTATGTGGAGAAGCTTGGATTGTCCTCTGTAGGAGCCGAGAGGTTGTAAGTTGACCCAATGGTTTTAGTTCATTGTTAAGCGAGGGAAACTGTTCCCATTGATGGAGTGGTTAAGAACCACAGGATGCAGAATGAAGGTGATTAGCAAATCAGCAAGAAAAGAAAAAACTCTTTACAGCCTCCACAAGATTTATGGATGCTTCAGGCAGTGATGTCCAATGCTTGATGTTAACTGGGCTGTTTTTCTTAACTTATGAAAGACTTGTGTAGATAAAAACTCATTAGTACACATTACATCCAACTGATAAACCAGTTAGAATAATCTAGAACAATCTCAGGATTGCTACCTGTGCCACGTGCGAGTGAGGCAAGGAACAGAAAGATTATAAAGATTAATACGTGGCTGAGAGGATGGTGCAGGAGGGAGGGCTTCAGGTTTGTAGATAATTGGGCTTTGTTCCAGGGAAGGTGGGATCTGCTCCGAGGGGACGGTTTACACCTGAACTGGAGCGGTACTAACATTCTTGCTAGTGCTTCTTGGGGGGGGTTTAAACTAAATTTGCAGGGGGCGGGGATCCAGAATGTGAGAGAGGATAGCGAGAGGAAGAATAAAGGACAGGTGGGGACTACACGGTTCCGGAATATTAAGTGTGTAGTAGAGAAAGGTGAGGCAGAACAAGTGATAAGGAGGACACATGTACAGAGGGATGGTCTGACGGAACATGGAGTTAAATGTGTTGAAAGAAGTAAATTTAGGAAGGACAACAAAATTCTAGGGGCGTATAACCCGATGGGAATTCGGGGAGCTGGGTTAAGCACAATAGGCAGCGATTCAAACAGAGAGAGGAGAAATGGGCTAAAAATTCTATATCTGAGTGCACAAAGTGTCAGAAATAAGGCAGATGAGCTTGAAGCCCAGGTGCAAATGGGTAACTATGATGTTGTTGGGATAACGGAGACATGGCTGCAGGGAGATCAGACCTGGGAAATGAATGTACAAGGGTATACATGCTATCGTAGGGACAGAAATGTGGGCAGAGGGGGTGGGGTGGCCCTGTTGGTGAGGAATGAGATTCAGTCCTTTGCAAGGGGGGACATAGGGTCAGGAGAAGTAGAGTCTGTGTGGATAGAACTGAGGAACAGTAAGGGCAAAAGGACCCAAATGGGTGTTGTCTACAGGCCACCAAACAGTAGCATGGATATTGGGTGCAAGTTGAATAGGGAGTTAACATTGGCATGTGGCAAAGGAAATGTCACAGTAGTTATGGGGGATTTCAACATGCAGATGAACTGGGAGAATCAGGTTGGTGTTGGACCACAGGATAGGGAGTTTGTAGAGTGCCTACGGGATGCATTCTTGGAACAGCTTGTACGAGAGCTGGCCAGGGACAAGACTATTCTGGATTTAGCGTTATGTAATGAACAGGATTTGATAAGCGAACTTGCAGTAAAAGAGCCATTAGGAGGTAGTGATCATAATATGATAAGTTTTTATCTGCAATTTGAGAAGGATAAGGGCAGCTCGGAGGTGTCAGTGTTGCAGTTAAACAGGGGAAACTATGGAGCCATGAGGGAGGAGCTGGCCAAAGTTGACTGGAAGGATAGCCTAGCAGAAAAGACAGTGGAACAGCAATGGCAGGTATTCTTGGGAATAATGCACAAGGTGCAAAATCAGTTCATCCCCCAGAGAAGGAAGGATTCAAAGGGGGGAAAGGGGCCACAGTGGTTGATAAAGGAAGTCAGAGATTGCATAGCATTAAAAAAAAGGAAGTATGACAGAGCTAAGGTGAGTGGGAGGACAGATGATTGGGAAGTTTTTAAGGAACAACAGAACTTAACTAAAAAGACAATACGGGGAGAAAAAAATGAGGTACGAACGCAAGCTAGCCAGGAAGATAGCAAAAGCTTTTTTAGGTATGTGAAGAGAAAGAAGATAGTTAAGAACAATGTTGGGCCCTTGAAGAATGAATTGGGTGAAATTGTTATGGGAAACAGAGAAATGGCAGAAGAATTTAATGAGTACTTTAGATCTGTTTTCACTAAGGAAGACACTTTTTAAGACAGGAGGGAGGGAGAAAACAGAGAACTATCGACCTGTCAGCCTGACATCGGGGGTGGGGAAGATGCTAGAGTCCATTATTAAGGATGAAATAGTGGCATATCTAGATAGCAGTGATAGGATCGGGCCAAGCCAGCATGGATTTATCAAGGGTAAATCATGCTTGACTAATCTGTTGGTGTTTTTCGAGGATGTAACCAGGAAGTTAGACGGGGGAGATCCAGTGGATGTAGTGTACCTCGATTTTCAGAAGGCATTTGATAAGGTCCCACATAGGAGATTGGTGGGTAAAATCAAAGCTCAGGGCATCGGGGGGAAGACATTGGCATGGATAGAAAACTGGTTGGCAGATAGAAAGCAAAGGGTAGCGGTGAATGGGTGTTTCTCGGAATGGCAGGTGGTGACTAGTGGGGTGCCACAGGGCTCGGTATTGGGACCACAGCTGTTTACAATTTATGTCAACGATTTGGATGAAGGCATTGAAAATAACATCAGCAAATTTGCTGATGATACTAAGCTGGGTGGCAGTGTGACATGTGATGAGGATGTTAGGAGAATTCAGGGTGACTTGGATAGGCTGGGTGAGTGGGCAGATACTTGGCAGATGACGTTTAATGTGAATAAGTGTGAGGTTATCCACTTTGGGAGTAAGAACAGGAAGGCAGATTATTATCTGAACGGTGTAGAGTTAGGTAAGGGAGAAATACAAAGAGATCTAGGAGTCCTTGTTCATCAATCACTGAAGGTGAATGAGCAAGTGCAGCAGGCAGTGAAGAAGGCTAATGGAATGTTGGCCTTTATTACAAAGGGAATTGAGTACAAGAGCAAGGAAATCCTCTTGCATTTGTACAGAGCCCTGGTGAGACCACACCTGGAGTATTGTGTACAGTTTTGGTCTCCAGGGTTAAGGAAGGACATCCTGGCTGTAGAGGAAGTGCAGCGTAGATTCACGAGGTTAATTCCTGGGATGTCTGGACTGTCTTACGCAGAGAGGTTAGAGAGACTGGGCTTGTACACGCTGGAATTAAGGAGATTGAGAGGGGATCTGATTGAAACATATAAGATTATTAAGAGATTGGACAAGATAGAGGCAGGAAATATGTTCCAGATGCTGGGAGAGTCCAGTACCAGAGGGCATGGTTTGAGAATAAGGTAGGTCATTAAGGACAGGGTTAAGGAAGAACTTCTTCTCCCAGAGAGTTGTGGGGGTCTGGAATGCACTGCCTCGGAAGGTAGTGGAGGCCAATTCTCTGGATGCTTTCAAGAAGGAGCTAGATAGGTATCTTATGGATGGGGGAATCAAGGGATATGGGGACAAGGCAGGAACCGGGTATTGATAGTAGATGATCAGCCATGATCTCAAAATGGTGGTGCAGGCTCGAAGGGCTGAATGGTCTACTTCTGCATCTATTGTCTATTGTCTATTAGATAAATAGAAATTTGAACTAATTCTATGGATTCACAACGTTTGACAGGGACGGCAGGACAGGTGATGTGTTGTAACTGCAACACCTGGGCTTTGCTGGAGATCTGATTTCTAGCAAACGCTTCTGTACCTTGAAAAAATTCAACCCAAGAGGTGTTGAGTGGGACTGCCAACTGCAAACATTATATTACACGAGGAGTTCCCGACCTGGGGTCCACGGACCCCTCGGTTAATGGTAGGAGGACCATGGCATAAAAAAGGCTGGGAACCCCTGGTTTACATTAGGGAACGGCGATATGGATGGTTTGATCCAGGAGGCAGGTGAGGGAGTGGCCTGGAGCTGGACAGCAGTTCAGCAGGGACGAGGACCCAGGTTGCAGGAGCCTTAGCTTGTCACTTTATCCAACAGGTCCAAGGGATTTGTAGGCTCAACAGCTGCTCTGACTCAGGTGGACAGGAGTGGCTGCAAGACACTACCGAGAATCAGGTAATCTACATCTGTTTGAATTCATTGAGTTAATTCCAGTATTTTGTGTTTTCTAGTATGCTATGTGTTTTATTTGTTTTCTCTCTCTTCGTTAACCTTTAACAATAATAAACATTTTAAACTCAATGGTCGCTACATCAGCCTTGGCTATGGCCTCACCAGTCAGACGACAAAGTTGCCCCTGGAGCTTTTATTCAATATCAGTGCTGACTTTATGACTCAGGGCTTCCGGAAAATTCCAAGCCAGTTTTGCGGAAAACTATCCTACATCCTGTTAAGAAACCCACTCTCTCTTGCTCTCTCTGGTACAAGCTGGTCTGTTTCTTATTTATGTAGTTAAAATCCATGAGTAACATCGCAGGGTTTTTGCCAACTCATCATCATTGGCCATGTTGTGTAACGTGGGGGATCGTGGTCTTTCCATGACCATGATTGTTCTTGGCAAACTTTTCTACAGAAGTGGTTTGCCATTGCCTTCTTCTTTACAAGAGATTGTCTGCCTGGTGTCTGTGGTCGCAAGCCCAGGACGTGATATGCACCAGCTGCTCATACAACCATCCACCACCTGCTCCCATGGCTTCACATGACCCTGATCAGGGACTAAGCAGTAGAAGTGGTAGAGGCAGGTTCGGTATTGTCATTTAAAGTAAAACTGGATAGGTATATGGACTGGAAAGGAATGGAGGGTTATGGGCTGAGTGCAGGTTGGTGGGACTAGGTGAGAGTAAGCGTTCAGCACAGACTAGAAGGGCCAAGATGGCCTGTTTCCGTGCTGTAATTGTTATATGATTAAGCAGGTGCTGCACCTTGCCCAAGAGTGACCTGCACATCTCCTTTGCCAACTACTTCTATCCTTTTCATCAATTCACTCTTCTTATAGGAAAAAGAGCCCAGAAGCCATACTGCTGAGGCTTCAGTCTTTGTAGGCTCATTTGGCAGAAATCAGGTGATTCACGTGTAAAACCTGAATATACAGAACGTTTGCTTTACCTCAAGCTGTGCACATTCACAGATCTCGGCCACTTCAGTTCCGATTTTTATACAATAGAAAGCAAATCCCCAAAACCATGGCATTTCAAAAAGGGCAATTCAAGAGAGTATCTACTATGAGCATAAATATAACATTAGCAGAAACGGCCCATGGCCTGTAGTCTGGGCAGGCAGCCTCAGGCGACTCAGATACAAGGTGGGTGAAAGGAAATAAGTGTAACTAACAAGGTGGTTATAAATAATAAGGACACGTGTGTGTGTGTGTGTGAGTGTGAGTGAATGCGTGTGTGCGTGTGTGTATGAGTGAGTGTGTGTGTGTGAGTGAATGCGTGTGTGCGTGTGTATGAGTGAGTGTGTGTGTGAGTGAGTGAATGCGTGTGTGTGTGTGTGAGTGTGAGTGAGTGAGTGAATGCGTGGGTGCGCGTGTGTTGAGTGAGTGTGTGTGTGTGAGTGTGAGTGAGTGAATGCGTGTGTGTGAGTGAGTGAATGCGTGTGTGCGCGTGTGTTGAGTGAGTGTGTGTGTGTGAGAGAGTGGACGTGTGTGCGTCTGTGTGTTACATAACTGCTTACCTACAGTCATTGGAACAACATCAGCTCGCAATAAAAACCGTATTCTACCAACAGGCTTATTGCCTATCTTGATGTCCATGTAGACTTGAGGATTGGCTCTTGATTTTTTGGCTGGCGGCTCACCCTTAAGAAATAATTATTTTTAATGATTAAAATAATTATGAACAAAAAAGGAACTTTCAAATACTAAAGTGCTGACATACATTCACATAAAATAATAAAATCAAATATTATTTTCCCAATATCAATGTTATCTGCATATTTTCACTAAGAAATCGTGGATTTCTACTTTCTGGTGTCTTAGCAGCATTCCATGATTTTAAAGAAAAAGGCAGTTAACGCTTTGATTTCATACCATACGAGAGGTACATTTAATATAGATGTTTGTGAATTATTGAGCTGGTTAAACAACCCAATAAGACAGACTTCATTGTCATTTATCACAGTCCAGCATCCATCTCACTCTCCAGATACCACTTCAGCCTTTGCCAAATTTTGTATTAGGGCATTCCAGAGCTAAAATAACCCGTTAAATGGTGCTCGTCCAACCACAATGCCTTCCTATGTGGAATTATTTTCCCAAAGTGTTTCACAGTGATTCAAGAGAAAGAGCCTCACCTCCTGCGTTTGTGTTTCTCCACTGTCTCTTCCACGCTCATCGCTTTCAGTTTCCTCCAGGGTCTTTCCAGCAAATTTCTTTAACCAATCATCGTCCGACCACACTAGATTGAAAGAAATATCACTTATATTTCAGTTACAAATAGCAACAATTACGTTAACGCCACTAGTTCAGCGAGGCTTTAAAAGGAATTATTCCGTTTGCAGTAGGGGTATGGTGAGCAGTTCTGGCTCTTTATCTCAGAAAGGACCATCCAAGAGGACCACCGTCTTGTCATCAGATTTGGAGGCTTGTGTTCCTCAATGACCCAGAGAGCTATGTTGGCTGGAGTTAGGGCTTTATGCTTTGGGTCTTGGCAGGGTCACCCAGGCCAAACAGGTCAGGCTGGCATGACTGACTGTTGTAAGAACTGAGCTACTGACGCAGTGAAGGAAGCCCTGGGCACCACCGGAGAGGGAGGACCTTCACTGCTGCTGTAAACACCAGCAGCGTAACGGGCAGTAGATAGATAGCAGATGACTCATCAAGTCTGCTCTACCATTCCATCATGGCTGATTTATTGTCCCTTTTAATCCCATTCTCCTGCTTTCTCCTCATAACCTTTGATCCTCTTACTAATCAGGAACTCATCCACTTCTGCTTTAAATATACCCAATGCCTCCACAGCAGTCTCAGGCAATGAATTCTACAGATTTATTGCCCCCTGACTAAAGATATTCCTCCCCTTTTCTTTTCTAAAAAGACATCCCTGTATTCTGAGGCTGTGCCCTCTGGTCTTAGATTTCCCCCACTACTGGAAACTCCTCAACGTCCACTCTATCAAGACCAAGGGCTCCCAACCTTTTTTTATGCCATGTACCCCTACCATTAACTGAGGGGTCTGTGGAGCTCAGGCTGGGAACCCCTGATCTAAGCCTTTCAATATCTGGTAGGTTTCAATGAGATCCCCTCATTCTTCTAACCTCCAGCAAGTAAGGCTCAGAACCATCAAATGCTCCTCACAAATTAACCCTTTCATTCCTGGGATCATCCTTGTGAACCTCCTCTGGACTCTCTACAATGCCAGCATATCCTTTCTTTGACCGGCTACTACCCATTATGTCGCTGAAATTTAGGGCAGCAATGAAGGTCCTTCATCTCTGTCAGTGTTCAGGGCTTCTGTCATCATGTCAGTAGCTTCCTCTCGGTTTTCGCCACTATTGGTCATGGAAGTCGCCGGTGGAGACTCAAGAATACTGTTACACTCAGATGAAGAAGGATTCTTCATTGCTGTTTCCATAACAATTTTATCAGTCAGGGTTGTTAGCCTGGAGCCAAACCCTCGAACCTTGGAGGACCAGTGGGTCACTCTTAGTCTGGCCTCTACCCTTTGACCTGTTTGGCATGGGTGACCCTAACTTGAGCCAAAGCATAAAGCCCTGACTCCAGCCAGCATAGCTCTCTGGGTCATTGAGGCGCACAAGCCTCCAAACCCTACGACAAGGTTGTGGTCCTCGTGGAGGACTCGATAAGCCAAACGGCCTAATTCTGCTCCTATGTCTTATGGTCAAATTTTCTTCTCTGAGGGTTGAAAGTCTAGAGCTTAAAGACTCAAAAGGCAGTGGAAGCAGAGTATTTGCATATTTTCGAGGCAGAAGTGGATAGATTCTAAAGAGTTGGGGGTTGAAAGGTTATCACAGGGAGCCTGGATGCAGAGTTAAGGTTACAATGGGATAAATCACAAACTTACTGAAGGACAGAAGATGCTCAATGGGACGAGTGGCCTCCCCCAGCCGCTAACTGACAATTCATAGGCTCTACCAAAGTTACTTCCAAATCTCTCCCCATTTAGCCTGTAAGCTGCTGCTTGAACCTCTCCCATCTGTTTTCCTGGCTGCTCTCAACATCAAAATGATCTTGAGCAAGGTCGTGAATGATGATTGATGTCACTGCGATAAACGGCACATTACTGACTCTGAATCTCTTCAGCCTTTGCATTTCAGCACTGCCCCCTGGACAGCTCAGCAGCGCAGAAACACACGAGATTCTTCAATGCTGGAAATCCTAACAACACACACAAAATGCTGCAGGAACTCAGCAAGGCAGGCAGCGTCCAGAAGAGGAATAAACAGTCGACGTTTCGGGTTGAGGCCTGATTGACCACTGCCTTTGAAGACAAGCACATGCAACTGATGCTATTTAAAGACTGTTTGCTCTAAGCACAGTGTAGTGTCTAATGCCACATAAGAGTATGCTAGTTAGAAGCTGTTTGGCAACAGCCTCCTGCCCCAATTACAATGAATGTCCTAAATAAATGAAAGGAATCCCAGCTATTTTTGCAAATAGTTTCTGTTCTGTAAGGGTTGTCCCAAATAAGCAGCTGCCCCGATTAATAGGTGACCTAATTAACCAGAATCCACTGTATATCCTGTAGTAGCTATTTAAGTTCTGTCAATGAGGAAAATACTTATTCTATGAGTTTTACTCCTCACCTGCTCTTGAGGATCCCTCTTTAATTCGCATAGGTTTTGCCAGATTTACTCGGATTGTCCTTCCAAAAAGTTCAGACTCATTCTGGTAGATGGCATGAAAATAAAGACAGTTAGACAATTATGTAGGGTGCTTTTGGATATCCTTCACTTTCAGGCAGATCCCTCACCCATTGTTACTTGGTACTTCAATGGGTATCAGTTCTCAACCATTTTACATTATTAACTGTAGGAGTTATATATCTATGTTCTGTCTGTCTGAATTCTGTTTTGCGTACACGTTTTATGGGTTACGGTAATTTGTCACATGGGTTGGGGTGTGCTAGAAGCAAATGAGAATAGTTATGTATTCACACTTTGTCCTAGTTCGTTAGCTTAGTTAGAGGCAGCCAGGGTTATGGATGATATTTTCTGTTGACCACTAATTAGAACACTAATTACTCTTACTCTCTTTATTTTGTAATTTCGCTAATTTTGGTTATGCTAATTTCTAATATCACTATAATATCGTTTGGTTTTGCTGGTTTAATAACAAAGGATCGGATGTATTTTCTTTTGACCTAGAGCTCAGTTATTTGGAAGCGCGTCACACAGTGTTGAGCCCCTCGATCAGTCTCTAAAGGGTTTGGGTTTGTTTTCAAGTAATCGCTACATTAACGCCGATTTTAAAATGTCGCTCTCTATAATAAAAGAATGTGAAGAGGGCACACCGTTTGCCACCTACCATGTTATCAATGGCAGCTGCAGCGTCCTAGAAAAATAAGTGAAAAGTTGTAAGCCATCAATAAGCAGCATTCCAAACCTATTTTTAACTGAACATTATACTTCAGCAGTGCATTGGAGGGAGAAGATTTTATTGACCATAACATCGGTGGATGAAATAAATGCCTTAAATATACAACTAAATGTGAGGCGATAGATGGTAAGGCACTAGACCATTTCACAGTTAACAGACATTTTCATAAATATAAAAAGCCTTTCTCTTCCTGAAGCAAGAGTGCTTGTGTTACAGATGGATCAAATGACTTTGGGAGTGGGGTGGCACAACCACGTCTTCATTCACAATCCACACTTTACACCTGTTCCCGCTGGTAACAATATCACACAGGAGTAAAAGACAAATTGTGGGAGGAGCTCAGCAGGTCAAGCAGAATCTGGGAGGATGCAGGATGCTGACCTGAATAGTCTCCCATTTTTATGCCTCTGCAGAGGCTGCCTGACCTGATGAGCTCTCCCAGGTTATTTTTTCTGCTCTAGATTCCAGAATCTGCAATCTTTTGTATCTATAATATCAAACAGGTGTCCTTGGAACATGAAACTAAAAACCAGAGGTCATCTTTATTCCAGATATCCAGTACCTCCTGCCATTCCATCTCCCTCCCATTGTTATCTTAGCATTATACATACTTCCCGGTACTCAGAACTTTTGCACAAGTCTCAACATTCAACACAACTGCAGATGAAAATTAGAGGGAAAACATGCACAAATATTACCCAGTTTAAACAAACAGTAAGCACATTTTTTATGTTGAGACAACAAATGCTGGAAATCTACAACACAAAATGCTGGAGGAACTCAGCAGGTCAGGCAGCATCTACAGGGGGAAATGTCCAGTCAATGTTTCAGACTGAGACCCTTCATCAGGACTGGAAGTAAGTACGGGAGATAGTCAGTACAAAAAGATTGGGGTGGTGGGGGGTGGCAAGGGGAGAAGAAAGAACCGGCAGGTGGTAGATGGGTTCTAATGAGAGGGGGGTTGAAAGGTGAGAGACAGGGGATAGTCTCTAAGCTGGTGATAGGTGGAAATGACAAAAGGATGAAGAAGATGGAATCTGACCGGGGAAGATAGTGGACCCATGGGCAGATTGAGTGGGTGATGGGCAGATTGAGAGCATGGAAGTGGAAAAAGAGTTAATTTATATAATTTGTTCAAAAAATATTTGCTAGCTGAAATGCATAGCTTTCACCCATGGAATATCAATAACATTTCTAGTTGGACACTTAGAAAATAAAATACTGAGTGGTCTTCAAATTAGTTTCTAGTATGCATATACTGATGACTGACAGACTAGTTTGATTTTGGTTATTAGAAATATAACAAAAACTAACTCACCTCGGCATTCTCAAATTCAATAAATGCAAAACCTCTGTGTTTCTCTAAACAGGAATAACATAGTTTAGATTGTTTAACTATTTTACAATCTTTATTACCAGATTTACCAATATAAAACACCAGGTATGACAGAAAACAGCTGTCATCATACATACTGTACGATGTAAAATCTAGAACTAATTTATTTTTACCAAATTTTAAATTTAGATCTTTATATATTTAAAATTAAATTTAGAAGTTTAAGTTTTAGGACAAGAATTTTGGAACATCAGAACTCATTCATTAGGAGCGTTCAAGTTTTCATACAATGTGTACCAAAAAAAATTGTAAATCACAAAGGAAGTAATACTTATTAAATCTGTTGCATTTCTGATCCTGACCAGAGCTCAGTGAGGTGAATCTATCAGCATTTACCTGTCTCATAATCCAGCGGAATCTGAATGTCCATGACATCTCCAAATGGAATGAACGCAGCATGAAGCACCTTCTCATCCACCTCTTCAGCAAGGCCACCTATTTAAAATGATAAACATACCTCAGCTTCTTGCCAGATGCAATTAGGAGAATGCAAACACACAAGAGGTTCTGCAGATGCTGAAAATCCAGAGCAACACACACACACACACACACACACACAATGCTGGAGGAACTCAGCAGGTCAGGCAGCGTCTACTGAAAAGAATAAACGGTTGACGTTTTAGGCCGAGACCCTTTCTCATGACTGAAAATCTTCCCTCCTTTTGTGGAAATGCCTCAGATTCCTCCGGGATGCATGTGACAGCCCATTGGTAGTTCAAAAGGCAAGGAAAAACATGCTAATAACACCTGGCTGAAGTAAAATGTGTAAACTATCACCGCAAACAATGACGAAGCAAGCCGAGGCGAAGCCAATTCAAAGGATGGGCCGTGCGGGTCATCACAAAGCCGAGAGGCAACGTGCTCAAGACAGGGGTCGCGGGCGCCACTGGAGTGAGCGATCTGGAGCGGAGTCGATGTGGAAGAGTTCCGATGCCTGTCCACCCAACCCAGATACGAGGTTATAAAAGTCCACGCGCCGAGCCAGCTTGGGGAGATCGAGATCGGCTTCAGGTTGTGCGGACCAAGAGTGTCCGGGTACTAGAGCGAGGCACTACCTCGGTCAATTTAAATAGCAGCACAGACAGACGGGAAGCCCTGAGGCTGTGAACTGCTCCCACTTCTGTCGTCTCTGCCAGTTTTGTGGCATTTTTGCCCCACTAATATGATGAACTGAGATCGAGGCTTGGGCCTACACCGGGAAGCGGGAAGCGGATCTGGTTATTGTCTTTCTTTTCTTAAATCGGGTTATTCGGGTTTCTCGCTTTGTGTGTGCCTGTAAGCAGACAAATCTCAAGGTATATAATTTATACATTATTTGATAGGAAGTGTATTTTGAACCTTGACTCCTAACAGTCTAAAGCCAAATGCTCAGACTAAAGAACAAACCTACATTACATCTCTCTATAACAAGATGTCCAGTTAAAAAGTTTGTAATCCATTCACAAAGTCACCGAGACCCACAGTCTCCAGAGTTTCAAACGTCACAGCAGTACACTGATGCTGCTGTATGACGGTATTAAGATTATGGTCAAAGCATCATCCATTAAAACCAGGCAGAGAGACCTTCTCAGGGTAGATATTCTATTATCTGGATGCACTTTGATAATCATTACAGTAATAATTACAAGTTATGGATGACTTTGGGGGGCACAGCAGTGCAATTAATAAAGCCGTTTCCTCATATCACCACTGACCTGGATACACTGGTGCTACTTGCATGGAGTTTGCACACTCACCCTGGGAATGTGAGGATTCTTGCTTTGTCCCACATTGCAATTAAGTCACAAAGTCACACACAGCACTGAAACGGACCCTCCAGCCCCCTGACATACATACATACTCCTCTCAGGTCCCTCACTAGCTGCATCACAGCCTGGTACGGAAACACCAATGCCCTGGGATGAAAAACCCTACAAAAATGAGTGGATATGGCCCAGTCCATCACAGGTAAAGCCCCGACCACCACTGAGCACCTCTACATGAAACGCATCCATCGTCAGGGACCCCCACCACCCAGGTCATGCTCTCTTCTCACTGCTGCCAATGGGAAGGAGGTACAGGAGCCTCAGGACTCACACCACCAGGTTCAGGAACAGTTATTACCCCTCAACCATCAGGCTCTCGAACCAAAGGGATTAACTTCACTCCCCCCCCATCACTGAACTTTTCCCACAACCTATGGACTCACTTTCACGGACTCTTCACCTCGTGTTCTCGATTTTTTTTGTTTATTTATTTGTTTGTTTTTGCTGTTTATTGTCTTTTGCACAACAACTGCGTGGCTGTCCCGTTGGGTGCAGTCCTTTATTGATTCTATTGTGTTGCTTGTATTTACTGTGAATGTCCGTGAGAAGATGAATCTCAGAGTTGTATACGGTGACATATATGTCCTTTGGTAATAAATTTACTTTGAACTCCCTCAGAATCCACGACATAGCCGCACATGAGAAATATTCATTCAGCTTTGCGATGTGGGATGTAACTGGAGCACCTGGACGGACGCCACGTGGGAACACACCAAGTCTAAACAGACAGGAATAAAGTCAGAACTGAGCTCGGGTTGCTGGGGCTTTGAAGTAACAACGTGTACCACTGGGTCAGCTGGCGAACTGGCCAGTGGAAATCACAATGAGGTTTACTATCATGGTCTTGTATGAAGTGAAGTTTGTTGTGCAAAGACACAAGAAGTACTGCACATGCTGGGAATCTACAGCGATACACACAATGTGCTGGGGGAGCTCAGCAGGTCAGGCAGCATCTATGGTTGGGAATAAACAATCGACGTTTCAGGCCGAGACCTTTCGTCAGGAAATGCAGAGACATAACATTAAATTACAAAATAAATAAATAGTGCAAAATAATTAAGTAGCCTTCATGGACCATTCAGAAATCTGATGGCGGAGGAGCTGTTCCTGTTTTATTGAGGATGGATCATCTGGCCTCTCATCCGCCTTCCCGATGGTCGTCACGAGAGCGTGTACTGGACGGTGGGGGTCCTCAATGATGGATGCTGCCTTCTTGGGATATCACCTCTTGAAGATGTCCTTGATGTTGGTTAGGATTGTACCTGCGATACAGCAGGCGGTCTACAGCTCCCTGCAGTCTCTTGCGATCCTATCGGTTGTAGTGTGTAGTAGATTCTGAAATGACTTGATGATAATGTCAGGGAGAGGGAAAATGGGGATTGAGTAGCATTGGTGTAAATGAATGCTTGGTGGACAGCACGGATTCTTTGGGCTGAGAGACCTGCTTCCATTTGCCTGACTCTGACTTTTCTCAACCTTTGTGTCAGTGTTTATGTTTGATCTCCAGGTACATATTATATATAAGAGGGAGAGGGAGAGGGAGAGGGAGAGGGAGAGATATGGTTTTGTACAACTATACATAGTTGCTGTCACATCAAATGGAAGGTTATGGACCTGAAATGTTTGCTCGTACCACTGCTGGTGCCTGACTTCCTGACCTCTTCCAGCATTTTGGTTACGATCTCCTACTGTGTACGACCCAGAAAGTTTTAACTGGATGTGCTCAGTGCCAAAGCTTCAGAAAGTGTCCAAAACTGA
Organism: Hemitrygon akajei; assembly: GCF_048418815.1. Lineage (NCBI taxonomy): Eukaryota > Metazoa > Chordata > Chondrichthyes > Myliobatiformes > Dasyatidae > Hemitrygon > Hemitrygon akajei. Next base: position 8,029,264 of record NC_133155.1, on the reverse strand, counting down.
TTAACGAACAGCACAGGTCAGTATAACAGAAACTAGACATGCTGGAAATATTTTGGTCAGGCCACTTCTTTTTGTCTCCAGATAAGGAGACAGACTACAAAGCCACTGACTCCCTCAGCTCTGTAGCCTATACCTCCTCCCGCTCTGCCTCTGATAAGGATCCCATTCGTTTCTCTCAATTTCTCTGTCTCCTCTGCACCTGTCCTTGCTCTCCAGTACATTCAGCTCTTTCAGGGAAAGGGGCTTCCAACCCTCTGTGGTTGAAGGAGCCTCATCTGCATTTCCTCTATTTCTCGCAACTTCCGCTCCAGAGACCAGGGACAATGTTTCCCTGATCCTCACCTTTCAGCCCAACAGACCCCACACATTCATCATATCGTTCGACACTTTTGCCAGACACAACACGATTCCACTCTCAGCCACATCTTCTTCTCCCTACCCGTTTATGGTTTCTGCCTTCTGTTAGGACCATTCTCTCCAAGACTCTGTAGTTTGTTCATCCCACACTCCAATCATAGACGTGACGCCTGTCTCCTCAGCAGGATCCAGGGCTCTAAACGGCCCTCCAGTTGAAGCAGAGATTCGTATGCATTTCCTTCAACCTTGCTTAATGCATCTGGTGCTCTCGATGTGGCCTCCTCTGCATCGATGAGGCCAAGGGCATGAACCAAGCAAAAGCTTTGCCAAGCACCTGTGCTCCATCTGATACGGCCTTCAGGAATGCCCAGTGGTAAGCCATTTTAATTCACCTCACCATTGCCCCCACCCACCTCTCTCCCTCAGCCTCCTCCAGGGTGAAGTTAAACACAAAGAAGGGCAGCCCACACATCAACACACTCTTTTGGAGAGGAACTCAGCCAGCCAGGCAGCAGTTATGGAGAGGAATAAGCAGTCAATGCTTCGGGCCGACACCCTTCATCAGGAAGGGGGACGAACCCGGAATAGGATGGCGAGGGACGGAAAGATGTATGAGCTGACAGGTGATAGGTGAAGTCAGGGGAGGGGGACGGTAGGTGGTTGGAGGAGGGGGAGATGCTGGGAGGCGATAGGTGGGAAAGATAAAGGCTGAAGAAGTAGTAATCTGAGATGAGAAGAGAATGAACCATGGGAGAAAGGGAAGGAGGTGAGGCATCACAGAGAGAGAGAGAGCACTTCATATCCTGGGTAGAACTATGCCATCTAAAATTTTATGGCAGGAAATTCCCCAATTTCAGGCGAGCTGTTCCCACCGCTGTCCTCCTTAGCTTCCCACCCCCACCAGCCCACATTCCCCTCTTGCCTCTTTCCATGCCCCACTCTTCCCCTCCTCCCTTATTTAGCTCAATGCTCCTCGTCCCTCTCCTGTCAGATTCCATCATCTTCAACCCTTTGTCACTTCCATCCATTACCCCTCAACTCCTCTCCTCTCCACTCACCCTTCTCACCAGCTCTTACTCCTTTAGATCGGTTAATTCCACTCTACCGTAAGTTTCAGGTTGACTCCATCCCCATCAGGGGTTCCCAACCTCTTTCATGCTGTGGACCCCAGGTTTGGTCAGACTGAGAAAGTCATACAGCATCAAAATGAGTCATTCAGCCCAACTGATCCATGCTGACCGAAGCTAGCTCCCTCTACTGCCAGCTGCACTCAGCACATTCCTGGGTGTGTTGGTTGTTAACATAATCAATGCATTTCACTGTTACGTTTCAATATACACATGATTTAGGAAAAACAATTTGTATTGTAAGTAATAGAATCCAGGGAGCTTTGATGGGAATGGGGTAGTTATAAACTTTGATTAGTGTAAATCTGACCTTTCATTAATGCAACAATTGACAACCAGCATTCACTCAATCCTTTCCCCAGAACCAGAGGGCATATGTTTACGGTCAGAAGGAAAAGATATAATCAAAACTTCGGGGCAACTTTTTTATTATTATTAAAGTTCAAAGTAAATTTATTATCGAAGAACATACACGTCACCATATACAACCCTGAGATTCATTTTCTTGTGGGCATACTCAATAAATCCATAATAGAATAATAATCATAATAGAATCAATGAAAGACCGCACCAACTTGAGCGTTCCACAAGTATGCAAAAGAAAACCCAGCTTGCAAATAAAAAGGAAATAAATAAATAAATAAACAGACAACAATCAAGCAAGCAATAAATATAGAGAACGGGAGATGAAGAGTCCTTAAAAGTGAGTCCATTGGTTGTGGGAACAGGACACTGATGGGGCAAGTGATGTTGAGTGAAGTTATCCACAAAGGGGATAAGGGGTAGTAACTGTTCCTGAACCTGGTGGTGTGAGTCCTGAGGCTCCTGTACCTCCTTCCTGTTGACAGCAGTGAAAAGAGAGCATGACCTGGGTGGTGGGGGTCCCTGATGATGGATGCTGCTTTCCTGTGACAACACTCCATGTAGATGTGTTCAGTGCTGGGGAGGGCATGATGGACTGGGCCATATCCACTACTTTTTGTAGGCTTTTCCATTCAAGGGCATTGGCGTTCCACACCAGGCTGTGTTGCCACCAGTCAATATACTCTCCACCACTCATCTATAGAAGTTTGTCAAAGTTTTAAATGTCATGCTGAATCTTCACAAACTCCTAAGTAGAAGTGCTGCTGTGCTTTCTTTGTAATTGCACTTAGGTGCTGGGCCCAGGATAAATCCTCTGAAATTACGACACGAAGGGACTTAAAGTTGCTGACCCTCCCCAGCTCTGATCAGGACTAGCTTATGGACCTCTGATTTCCTCCTCCCGAAGCACTGTCGACGTTTCGGGCCGAGATCCTTCGTCAGGACCCTTCAGGGCTCTCGGCCCGAAACGTCGACAGTGCTTCTCCTTATAGATGCTGCCTGGCCTGCTGTGTTCCACCAGCATTTTGTGTGTGTTGTTTGAATTTCCAGCATCTGCAGATTTCCTCGTGTTTGCTCAACAACCAGTTCCTTGGCCTTGCTGACATTGAGTGAGAGGTTGCTGTTGTGGCCCAGGGGTTGAGAGGGGTAAGAAATCGGCCATTATGGAATCGCGAACAGACTCGATGGGCCAAGTGGCCTAATTCTGCTCCCATGTATTATGGTTTTATAGGTATACGGATAGGAAAGGGTTATTCGCCATATGGGCCAAACGCGGATAAATGGGACTGGCTTAGACGGGCATCTTGGTCGGCGTAGACCAGTCAGGCCGAACTCTCTGTTCACCTGAAAGGTCTCAACCCGAAATACCGACCGACTGCTTCCCTCCACAGATGCTGCTCGCCCCGTTGAGCTGCTCCAGATCTCCCGCGTCCGCGACAGGAATCCCTCCGTCGAGAACCGACCCCTCACGCCCCATCTGAACGCTCACCAGGTTAAACCCCGTACCCCTACCGCCGCTCCTTCACCCCGAAGGAGCAGCTTCGGCCTCTTTTCACTCACCCACGTACAGCACCCGCTTGGTCGACGCCATTTTGGGGTCGAACTTCCCCTCTGAACTTTAACCTCCGGCCTGGGGCGGTGCCAAAGGGAGAGCGAGATCGCTGATTGGCTCCTTCACTTGTCCAAGTGATTCGTAAACAACCCACAAAGCTGTTTGTAAATGACATCTATCAAGCTCATTCTCTCACATTCTTGCAGTGATCGGCAGCTCCGGTGTAGTGAATACGGGTTGTCTCTGGGTAAACCATGAGGCTTTTCTCTAACATCACCCCAATGGTATTGCACGCTTCTCTTACAGCATATAGCTAATAATAGAATGGTAAAAGGCTATCAACTTGCATTGTAACTGTTTCTTTCAAAGTTCAAATTTATTATCACATATAGGTCGCCGTATACTACCTTGGGATTTATTTTCTTGTGGGCGTTCACAATAGATACAAAAAAACCCAGCAGAATCATTGAAAAATTACATGCAAAGACACACAATTCTGCAAATTAACAAAAAGAAAATATCGAACACAAGCGTGGTAGAGTCATTGAAAGTGAGTCCAAAGGTTGCATTATGCTGTAGGTTTTCTATGTTTTTTAAAAAAAACTTTGTGGAATAAGTTTATTGTTGAGGGGAGTGACGTTGTCCACACTGGCTCAGGCGCCTGATGGATGAAGAGCAAGAACTGTTCCTGAACCCGATGGTGTGGGACCAAAGGCACCCGTACCTGCCTCCCGCTGGCAGTGGCGTAAAGAGATCATGGCCTGGATGCTGGGGGTCCTTGATGGTGGATGCAGAGCTTCTGGCAGATGTGCTCTCCACAAATACTGCTGGGCGTTTTATCCATGACATGTTCGTTCAGTATTCCTCCACCACTACCAATCCTTCCCTTGTACATATCATTCAATGAAACTACAGATGTTGCAACTTCTCACCTTGTGCTGTTCAGGGCTCCATTTGCCCCCAGCTGAACAAATTAATTTTGCGTACTATATTTACTGCATGCAAGGTGACTGAATACAGACCGGACTGCTCCAAAAGTGCCACCCAAACTTCTGATCTCTTACCAGTTCAATTCTCTGTCTCATCCCCTTTCTGAATACCATCTTTTGTTTCCTACATTATTCCAGTATAGCTCAACAACACTATTAAAAGTAAACACTCATCTTCAACAAGACACTTTATAGTTTTTAGGACTCGCCAATTAATTTTACAGTTGTATATATTTATTGAGATTCAGAGTGGAATAGGTCCTTTGAACAAACTGCCAACCCCCAGCAATCCCCCAATTTTTATCCTAAACCAATCAAGGGACAATTTACAATTTACCAAACTTGGTCATGGGGAGATTGTACAAACTCCTTACATGTAGGCAGCGGTGGGAATTGAACCCGGGTTGCCTGTACTGTGAAGCTTTGTGCGGACCTTTTGCACAGCACCATCATCTCTTTTGGTACTCAAACTCCCCCGCTTCCTACACCATCACCCCCTTGATTTTTTTCGTTCCTGCTCCCCTCCTCCATTGCATTTTATCTTGTTTGGTTATGGCAGATTATTTCCCTGAAACATTACTTCTGTTTCCAATTTTCACTAATTCTGTTTTGACTTGCTGTGTATTCCCAATTAATATTTATTAATCCCAGTATCTGCAGTGATTTGTTTCTGTAGTTCAGGATAGCATTGATGAGTGTGGGGAGATTGTTTCCTTCAGTTATTCAAAACATCTCAAAATTTGCATTATATAATGAAGACATTATAAGGCTGTGGGCATTGATGGTAAAGCCAACACTTTTACTAATTGCCCTTTGGAAAATACCTTGAACTGCTGTTATCTGTTTGAAGTACTCTCATAGGATAACAACGATATGGAGGGGAATTTGCAACCGGTGCCACTCAGACTACTCTGTTGCCCTCGTTCTTCATTGCTCTATAGGTTCCAGGTTTGCCGAGTGCTGCAGTATTTTGTAGATGGATACTCTTTGATCACAATGATTCTCAGGAGGAATGGGTGATTAGGGTGTTGAATGAAACATCAGGCAAGTGGACTGAATGGATAAGTACATGGATGGGAGCAGTATGGAGGGTCAAAGGGACTAAGCAGAATAGTATGGACTAAATGGGCCAAAGGGCTTGGCCCAAAAGGTCGAATGTTTCCTCTTTTCCATAGATGCTGCCTGGCCTGCTGAGTTTCTCCAGCATTTTTAGCCTATTACTTTGATTTCCAGCATCTGTATATTTTCTCTCATTTATAGAATAATTGGCTCAGCCAAGGTAAAGAAAGTACTCAATAATGTAAAAATCAAATCTGCAGATGCTGGAAATCCAAAGCAACACATACAAAATGCCGGAGGAACTCAGCAGGTCAGGCAGCATCTCCAGAAAAGAGTAAACAGTCGATGTTTCAGGCCCAGCATCTCAGCCTGATATGTCAACTATTTGCTCTTCTTCATGGATGCTGCATTCCTCCAGCATTTTTGTGTAAGATATCTTTGATAGTTCTACAGTTGCAATTCTCTGTCTGTGCTGCCTACCAAGAGATAACTAAGTGAAAGAGCATAAACACTGTTCTGAACCTCTCTCGGGGACTTCTCATGCATGTCTTAACAAGCCAGCTAATAGCAGCATGCTGAAAAGCACACTGAAAATCTGACGGCGATTTGGTTCCAATCATGTGCCAAAAGACAACAGTGTAAACTTTTAAAAAAATCGAACCAACAAGGAAGAAACTTATCAAAAGTAACAGACATCTTTTTTACTTTAATTTATCTTTCCTGCTGCCATCAGGAAGTTCGCCTCTTCTACTAAATCAAACGCATCTCCCACGGCACAGGCTGATGACACCAGATGAATCTCTGCCGAAGTTTATTCTCTCGACCATTCCCAGGGTGTGCAGTTATTCAAGTAATAATTACTTCTGTTGAGCAAGCCTCCAATCTTCCTTGAGGCACAAAATCAGAACTGGCCTCTCTGGACATTGTTTTTGAAGCATCAGCTTCAAACATTTGCAGGATATTTCATGAAATGATTTGGAGAAGTTTTAATTAAAATAAATTTCTAGTTGTGAATGAAATGGCAATTTTGCAAGGGAAAATGAATTAAGACTTATATTACCGGGGTGGTACCCTAGAGTTCATAATTGGAATCCACTGCCATTAAAATGCAAAGCAATGAAGCAGTCAAAAGCCAAGACAATGTCAGCACCTAATGACTACATTGTTCTTTTTTCAATTACGCAATTTGCTTTTTCACTATGGATCTACTCTCAAAATTTAAGATTCAGTTCATCCCTGCATAAAGGCAAAAACTGAAAAGGGTAAAGCCCACAAATAAAGTTGTAAAAATATAGTCGGATAAATCCTCAGAGATGCTTTGACACCACTGATTGGTTCAAAGGTTCATTTTATTATCAAAGTATGTATGCAGAATTAGTATATTATATCAATATGTAGAAAAAGTGAAATAATGGACTATCTGGAAGATGTCTCCCGAGGAATCAGTGGTATCATGACCTAAAGAATCTTTAGAACTAGTAGCTACAGCACTGGTGGATACCATTTCAGCCTTTGTGAAGATACCTGCATCCTCAATAAAACCATCACCAAGCTTCAGCAAGAATAAACCTTGTTTCAACACAAGAGCTTAAATGGCTGCACCTGGAGGAGTGGAGATAAAGGGGAATTCAGAAGACCAAGTACAACATGGGGAAGTCAATCAGAGCTGCCAAATACCAATATTCAGACAAACTGGAGAACCAGTTTTCTGCAATGGACAGTCCTTCAGTCCATTACTAACTTCTCTGCCCTGATGATTCACTCCTCCCAATTTGGATGAGTTTTACTGAGATTAGACTCACTGATCACACTTCAAAGATCTCCCCTCCCCATGCCCATTCAGCTTGAACACCACCAATGTCCCACACACTTTGCTGTCAAGGAAACGGAAGCAAGATAGTTGTTCAGGAAGCAATATATCAAAATGGCTACCAGCCCTGACTCCGTTGCCCCCGCCATCCTTAACCAGTTCTCTGCAGTCTTTTTTACAGAAATTATTACTCAGTCTTTTAAATTATGTACTGTTCCAGATTTCAAGAAATCTGTTGTTTTTTCAGTCCCCCTCCCCCCAAAAATAATCACTGGACTCAATGACTACAGGCCAGTTGCACTCACATCAGTCATAATGAAGACTTTTGAAAGGTGGATCTCGTCATTTCTCAAATCCACAACTCCAAATTTTCTACACCACTTCAGTTTGTCTACAGAACTGACGGATCGGTAGATGATTCAGTTAACATTGATCTGAACTTCATACTGCAGCACCTGGACTCCCCAGTACATATATGTCAGGGTTCCCTTTATTGATTTCATTTCGGATTTCTGCACCATCACCACTGAGCTTCTGCAAGAGAAACTATCCAAACTTTAAAAAGTACCAGGTCCCATTGGCAGGTGGATCACAAAGGTCCTCTCTGACAGGACAGAGTATGTGAGACTAGGCAAGCACATCTCCACATCCCGTTCAGTCAGCACTGATGAGTCGGTGGGGGTCTCTCTTGCCTCTCCTATTTTCTCTGTGCACCAGTGATCCATCTGTTAAACTAATAAAGTCTACAGATGACACTAACCCCCAGAGGTGATGAATCCAAGCACTACCAGCAAAGGAAACAAGCTACTGCCCTGGTGCCATCACATCAACCTAGAACTGTGGAGTGGCATGTCGACTTCAGGAGAAACGTGTCTCCTCATACAACTCTACAGTTAAAATTCCAAGTTCCCGGGCATCTTTATTTCACAGGAACTCATGTGGGAGGACCGTATCTCCCTCATTAACAAAAAGACTCAGAAGTGCACTTCTTGCAGCAGTTGATAAATTCTCATCCTACACAGAACATACTGGTGCAATTCTACACACCCATTACTCTCGGGCTGGTGCAGCATCCTCTCACAATATAGGAAAACTACAGTCAGCTGGAAAAGCCATTGGCTGTAGTGGGCCATCATTGTGGAGTGTGTCCGGGACTAAGAAGCAGACAGGAACGATCATTGCGGGCACTACCCACCCGCAAAGTGCTTTTGGGCTAGTAAAACAAAAAGAACTTTGCCATCTGAAAATTTTCTTCCCCTAGGCAGTTGATCAATCATTCTAGTCACCCCTACCTCCCTCTAACTCTTACCTCAGTCACTGCACTGTAAATACTTTTTTAACATTTCCATCATAAATATTTGGTATTTATGCACATTTTATTCCACACATAATTTAAGATTTCTTTTCATATAATTCTTTCTTACAATTGTTGAATGTTGTTTTTCATGCACTTCACACCAACGCACCACAGCAAATTCCTCAATGTATGTGGCGAATAAAGTTAATCCTTCATAATTAAAGTTTGATATACTCTCATAACTTAATAAATTAAATTCCAAAACTATACTCCAAAATAAATCAAGACAACTGACACGTTTTAGACAAAGCATTTTTATTTTTTTCTTTCCCAATCAGAAACACACTTCCAGATTTGGGCAAAACTTGAGTTTTAAAATGAACACACACCTCAACTGATAAAATATAACTGCAAAGTTAAAATCTAGCTCCATTCTTTCTAGTACCTTTCACTTTGTCTTTTGAAAAGAAGGAAAAAATATAAATAATTCCAAATTACAGGTCATCGACCCAAAACTCTAATGCTGTTTCTCCCTTTGCAGATGCTGCTGGACTTGAACATTTCTGTCATTTTCGGTTTATTTCACATGTTCAGCATCCACTATATTTGGTTTTATGAATAAATCTATCCTGGCCACAGATATTCATATTTAAAACAAAGCAAGCTATAAATCAGTGTTGCTCTGCTTTGTAATATTATAGTTTGATCTATCAAAATATATTTCTTTTAAATACTTAAAGTACATTAAAATCTTTTGGAATCTGGTTATTTGAAATTTTGCAATGTTTTTTGTGTTTTTTTCCCCTTAAAGCTAAGCACTATCCACGCATCCAGTTTGAATATATCTGAACCAAATTTGTGGATTTGTTGTTTCTTGGCAATCTGCAAAGAAAAGATAAAATAACTTGAATCTTTTTTTTTTTACAAATTCATGTGCTATAACTATTTACTTTGAATTCTGAATGGTATACTTGAGTTACACTTCAATCATAACCAAAAGCATATTCTCTTTATTTCTTGTCCATTCGTTATGTGTCATGTCGTGTGACGTGGGTGATCATGGTCTTGCTCTGATCATGATTGTTCTTGGCAAGAAGTGGTTTGCCATTGCCTTCTTCTGGACAGTGAATTTACAAGATGGGTGATCCCAGCCATTACCAATACTCTTCAAGGTTTGCCCGCTTGGCGTCAGTAGTTGCATAAGCAGGTCTTGTAATATGCACCAGCTGCTCATATGACCATCCACTACCTGCTCCCGTGGCCTCACATAACCCACTTGTGGGTGGGGTGCTAAGGAGGTGCTATTCCTTGCCCAAAGCTTGACCTGAAATCTAGTGGAGGGAAGGAGTGCCTTACACCTCCTTTGGTAGAGATCTATCTCCACCCTAACACTCTATTAAAAACATTATTTTTCTTAACATTATTAAAATCTCATCAACACCCTTAACACAGATATCATCTGTGAAACTGTGGACATTTTTCTCACAATGACAAGTTTCATTTATTGTAACTCTTAACTGCAAACATACAGAAACTTGTCAGTCACTGGTTACCAGAAGAAATTAGTAGTACAAGAACATACACTAGGAAGGCACGCCAGAGGCTCTACTTCATTAAGAGTTTGAGGAGACTTGGCATGTCACCAAAGACACTTGCAAATTTCCAGAGATGTATGGTTGAGAGCATTGTGGTTGGTTACATCACAGCCTGGTGTGCAAGAGGCTGCAGAGGCTTGTAGACTCAGCAAGTTCCATCATGGTTCAACTCTCCCTGTGACTGTGGACATCTTCCAAGAGGTGGTGCCTCAAAAGGCAGTATCTGTCCTTAAAGACCCGCACCATCCATAACAAGCATTTTTTGCATTACTACCATCAGAGAGGTGCTACAGTACCTTGAAGACCCATACTTCATGTTTTAAGAACAATTTCTTCCCTTCAGCCCTCACGTTTCTGACCTGTACACTATTTTATTTTGTAAAGTACTATTTGTATCTTGCATTGCAAAACAAATTGCACAACATATGACAGTGATAATAAGCATGATTCTCAGTGTAATCAATTCCCTACTGAATCCAAGATTAGTTCATGAAACACACATACCTTGTTAAATGTTCCTTGAAAATTCACAAATATCTCATCAACCTACCTTTAATTAACATGCTTAAAAATTGCACAGTAAATCCAACCAGATTAAAAAGATATGATGTTCTTTTCAGGAAGCTCTGGTGAGCTTTCAGTAACCCTTCCCCTAAGCTGGAAGTCAAATCAGGGATCAATAATGAGCCTTTCTAGGAACTGCAATGAAAGCCAATTTCTTATAATCAAAGTACAATTATTTGTTCTAGTTTGTATAACTATGAATAACACAGTTACACAATTTTTAGTCCTGCCCACCCCCCATTAGTCCCTATTCTGATATTCATTGAAAATGAAAATAAAAATATAGCCAAAAGGGTTCGCTGATCACAGCTTCCTTTAAAGTAAACTCAATAATTCTGTCAACCTCCAGCATCTAACTAGTACGCTGGCTTCACCACAGAATGGGAAGCACTACACTATTCTATTCTAATGAACGATGGACAAAGCTATTACCTCAGTATTAGTAGGAAAAGCTTAATTATGCTTGTGTTTATATATTATTAATTGAACTTGAGTACCAATTGCAAATAGCAGCAGTTGAACTCGTACAGCAATTTCTTACCGGGTCAATTTGGATAATCAAACACTGCCGTAATTGAACCCAGTTAATATTATGAAAGAAGTGAGTGAATTCTGCATCATCCAAATATATCAATGCTCACCGTTACGCATCTTTCTCCTGCTTTAGGATGTAGCTACAACCACAACTGCCTTCTGGGCAGCCTCTTTCTTGGCCTGATGAGCTTGCAACACAGCCACAGCCTCTTCAACCTACAGATTTCAACATGAATCAAAAATGTATGTAATAAGCACTGTATTGGTCTCAACACCACATTTATCAAAATTGATAGTTTTTTTCTGTTGAACTACTGGAAGCCACAAATCATTAGAAGTCAAGTCATTAGAAGTCAAACTAGTTAATACTGTTGTGTATTTAGCAGGTTGATTATTTTCAAACCCTGTTGATCCCAAGCAAGAATGCAAACTTTGGCATGTTTTGACCCTCTTCTAACGTGAGCATAATCGTGTCCAGCTGCCAGGGCTCTACATGATTGACAATATTTTGTCAAACTCCTTCAAGAATTTGCAGATGACAGCACTGTTGTTGGTAAAATCACAGAGGGTGACGAGGAGATAGGCATTAAATGAACATGTTGAGTCAGCATACCTTTGACCGTAGTGATTCTGGAGACTCCAACATATGTAGCAACTCAGAATTATCTATCTCAAGAAGCATTCCGGTGATTTTTCCAGCTAGGGAAGGATGCATACTCTGGATCAAAGGAAAAAGGCGTTCACCTGAAAAAAAAACAGGAAAAGGTTTCATGATAGAGGGAACAGTGGGTGAGAAGTTAAATATTACTTTCTATACACACAACTGGTTCTATGTCTACAATTTCCAACAAAAGTATATATTTGCAAATTCATTGCCATTGTAACTCGGGGCGTCAGAGTTCGGAGTTACATACCTTCCCTGGAACGCATGGGTTTCCTCCCACAATACAAAGCTGTGTCAGTTGGTAAGTTAATTGGTCATTGTAAATTGTCCAGTGATTTGGCTGGGGTTAAATCAGTAGGTTGCTGGGGGTGCTACTCAAAAGGCAGGATCTCTAAATAAAAAAGAATTAACAAGTACTTTTTCATTCACGTACCTAGCATCTGCTTCTGTTCCTGAGGAGGAGCTGCAGCAAGCATGGAGGCAGTCAGGGGTTCTTGTCCTTGCACGAGCACTGCTGACTGTGAAGGCTTTAAGAGAAAATGCAGGAAAATTATGGTCACGAGTTAACTAAAGTGACTGTCTTCTATACCTTCCAGCAACAAGTCATCCCCAAAAGACTGACAATGGTTAATGGCGAGGAGAAAGATGTAGGTTACAGGATTGTATTAAAAGACTGGTCCAGTGGCACAAAAAAGAAAGTGAAGTTCAGATCACAGTTTGTTACTGAGGAATAGAGGGATTGTGAAGAGCATGTTCATAAATCCCTGAAGGTAGGTGACATATTTGGGTTTTAAATAATATGAAGAGTATTGAGGTCATGCTAGAATTGTATAAAACACTAATTGGGTTGTACTACAGTGCTATGTACAATTTTGTTCACCACATTATAGGGACAGCATTAATATATAGAGCAGGGGATGTTATGCCATGGACCAGCACCAATAAGTGAGGGGTCCATGGTTCCCAAGCTGGTAACCCCTAATAGAGGATAGTTATGAATTGGAACATTTTAGTTATACTCAATAATTAGTTAAGTGGGAGTTATTTTCTTCTGAATATAAAATGATCAAAGACCTCCAAAGGGTGAGCAGGAAGGACCAATGTCATTTAGCAAAAAGATCAATAAAATATGGAACATAGATTGAAGTACTTGGCAGAAAGATTAGTGGAATGTTGAGTTAAATCTTTTTGCCCAGACAGGTAATGAAAGGATCCATCTACCTAAAAGGATGGTTAAGACAGAAACCAACAAATTGGAAAGATACTTGGATGAGCGATGAATGTGCCATAACTTGACAAAGATACGCATCAAGACAAGGAAAGTGGGATTAAGCTTGGATACTCTCATTCAGCTGGCTAAGACAAGGAGGACTCTTTCTTTATCAGATACTTTTCTGACACTACAAGGAATCAAACAGCTTCCAGATTACAACTAAAACTCATTATTAAAATGAAGAGTAATTTATTCTGAAACACTGTATTGGGTCTGGTTTCTTATATGTCCTTCAATAAGGTAAAACCAACATCTAATTCTGAATTTAGATTCTTCCATATTTAAGACAAAAATCACTGAATTTTAATGAAAACAAAGATAATTAGCTTTTTCTATAACTAAAATGGTGAAATATATTACAGTGACTAATGTACAAAAGTTTAGATTAGCCAAATTCCTATTGCATTAATTCATTGTCCGTATCGATATTTCTTATCATATTCACTGTCAATATTTGAATGGATACATTATGAACTTCTTGTACCTGCTGTACACCCATTTGAGCTTGCACGACAGACTGCTGTGGGTTCCGGACTGTGGAGGCATACTTGTAAGGTGGAACTGCCCTTGGTGTTGGGCCAGCTATTCCAGGGCGATGTGCCGCCAGATTCTGAGTTGCAGATAATCCTGAAATCACAAAACCATTTACAACCCATAAACTTGGAACAAAAGATCAGCTTCTATTGTGAATTGTCCATTCCACTTCCTAAAGGCAAGCTACGTCCATAATGGATAATTCCTTGGCTTTTCTTAGCTACACTCTAAGCCTAAGTAAGAATTGGCAAAAGGTTTGCAAAAAGTTCAATTAAACAAACTTGTTATTTCAAGATTTAAGGTTTTCTTTAAAATGGAGAAAGCAAAAAGTACTCAGTGATGCAAAAACAAGCTGATTAGTACATGTAATGTTTGGAAACTTCTCTTTGTCAATTTTCTCTCAGAACAAATCCTCAGAGCTACATGTCTGGGAGATAGTTATCCTAAAATTAGGAAGGCTGCTCGACAGTACACTGCTAAAGTGCCTGATACTATTCTCAATAATATACAAATGAAAATTTCAACAGGGAAAGAGAAAATTATCAGAACCAAATTCTCTGACACTATCAAGTAATTACGGAGTCACCATGGGAATTTTGGAAATTCTAGCTCAGTAATTAAATCAGTAGTTCACCACACGTAATTGGAAAGTAAACAGTAAAATTACTTTATGCACTATTAGGCTAATGGAAGCCGCACAAGGATTACAGTGCATTTAAAAAAATGTTTAAACTCACCCATTCTTTGTGCACCAGGAATACCTCGAGAACCCTGAGCATTTGCTGTTGGGGTAAGATGACGAAGAGAAGGCCTAGGACCTCCCTGACGAAGGGTATTTGGCATGGCTTGAAACCCTGTTTAAGAAGAGAACTGACAATGAAAACAATCGAACTAACATTCCAAGAATATATACACTTAGTGCTTCTGAAGCTCAGCACAGCACCATCTGGAACATGCACAAAAGAGGAAAATTAGAATTTACAGAAAACTACTCATGTCCTTTAATAAAATTTTAAGCTTGTAATTTTGGCAGGAAATGAGGTTATTCATTCTCCTTCCCCACACTCACTTGTCCAACAGTCTCCTCCTATGCTTTAATGACACCATCAACACTTCTCTCACATTCGCAAATAAAATTCATCTTGCCCATCACTTCACACATCATCAAAGTATGCATTCCCATTTACTTTAGAAGCATTTACCTATTTTAAGAAGTTATATCTCTCCCTACCAAAACTGCTTTTGCAGTCTAGTTCTTCAAATTCAAGTTCCGGTACATCTCTTCTTTCAGCCTTCTCCATTAACAATGGCCGAGCCAACAACCTTAACGGCCCTACTCTTTACAACTCCATGTCTCATCTGCCTCACCCTGCTGCATACAGAAGTATACTCAAGCTTAGTTTCAAACATGATTTCAATCATTTCTTCTATTACTGTTTTGTAAGCCATCTCTCTTCACACAACAGGTAACCTACACTATTCATGGTGCCAGCTAACTAATTTGTTAATAAATTCACAGATTAGATATTAAAATTTGTTGGGTGCCTATAATGTTGAATCTGTAGAAATAGATATTAACAGATTGATTTATTAGCCTACAGCCTTGGCAATTGTACCAGTATAAATTTATACTTATGACTTATACTTAACCATTGTACTTGTGCACAAGTCACATCTCCAGGTTTGCAAGTCAAAAACCTATGTGAACATGCAACAATATTACAGACTGTTGTCAGGACTCAGATGTTTTCCACTAAATTGGAAAAATGAAGTAAAACGTCTCTCCACCTTGCATGTTGCAGAGATAATATTCACAAGTTCATATTCTGCTCACAATCTATTGCTGTGCCAAAACCAGATTACAATTCAACCAGCCTAATCCATTATTCAAGTGGATATTTTACTGAACACCAGCAATTATGAATTATATTCAGAAAATTTCCATGACTTCAAAATAAAGGTATATAATTGGAACTCAACTGATTGTAAAACAAAATGTCAGGGAAGTGCACAATTCATTGTATATGCCATTTATTAATAACTGGGGTAGGCCAATGATTTAACTGTGAATATAAGGAAATTGTATTTCTTTCCATCTCCTCTCAGATTTAATCACTCTCAGGGAAGCTACATAGAATAAATACTTGAAATACTCCAATTTGAGACAGACCGTGTCAATAAGCAATACAGCCTTTTTAACTAGTTATGCTACCAGTAATCTATTCTTTCTTAACTCTGCACATTGATCACTTGGGTCAGTAAATGGTTCCTGTTTCCAAACTAAAATGCTAACCTACAAGACCTCATTAAGGGAATTAAGGCATAAAAAAATATCAATCCTGGGATCTTCCTAGTCCCCACTGACAGTCCTATTCCAAAACATCAAAAAAAAAACAAGCAACACTGGTAGCTTGTAAGGAGACCAGGTGCCTACATACATCAATCATTAAACACCATGCACAGATACTAGAAATATTTTTGTTTTAAAAAGCTAGAACACAAGCCTTTACATCTAAAGGTTAGAACACAAGAGAGTAAAAATTATTTAATAGCTACACAAAGAAATGATTTTAAACCACCTGCACCACTGTGAGAAGAGTTTGGATGATACCCACACTTTAAGGGTTAAAATACAAAAAATAATTGCACAAACCACAATTATATTCCCTGGAAATGTAGAATAGAATTGCAGAAAAGTTTGCTACACAAAAGTAAGCTGCATGAACCATTGTGTCTGTGTTGGCTGAAGAGCAATCTTGCTTAAACCCACCTACCAGTACTTTTCAGTAGTCTAGCAGGTCATGAATTTACAAATACAAATTCAGGTATTCCTCCATGTGCGATATGTGCTTCTGCTATTTTATGGATGGAAAATATTCAACTTTCCTCATTTACCTTCTAGTTATTTTATTAATTACTTTAAATCTACCCCTCAGAAAGATGTACAGTAGGTCCTTCTCTTTTGCATAGTGGCCAGAATTCTGTTGTCTAATCTAATTATCTAATGTTGTGTATGTAGTTCTAGAATGAATTCCATAGACCTGCATTCTTTACCTCATTAATAAGAAAGAACATCCTATTAGTCTTTTTAAAAATTACCTTAATAACCTATCAAGATATTTTTAAAAACATGTGGATATACACATCAAGGTATACACTCTCAAAATCCTTATTTACTTACCTTGTAACATTTCTCCAAATGCATGACCTTACATCTGGATAAAATTCCAAATGCCACTTTCTACCCAACTGACTAGCCACCTGTGTCTTTCAGAGACTGAAGCTCTCCTCTCCTTCTCAATGAGATACCCTACTTATCTATATACATCTATACTATTTCCCTCCTGTTGAGCCAATTATAGAAGCTCAAAGGAGGTTCTTAGGTCACAAAAATACCAAATAACCCTTTCCTTCTAGCCAATGAGACTGTTTGGGATCTACTTTTACCACTCTTAAGACTTCATGTACATTTTTTGACAAGCCTGCCTGATGGAAACGAGTCAAAAGCCTTGCAGAAATACACATAGACGACATCAAAAGCACTATCCTCCTCGACTTTTCTGATTTAACTTTTCAAGTGTCTGCCATTTTTCTTTCATACCGCTTGGCTGAAGGGATATTTCATTCGAAACATTCCTATCAGTACTTGTAATTTTAGAGTTGTAAACAATATCTTTTATTACATAAACCGCATCCTTTTAAGTTAAAGTTTAAGGCATTTAACCATATAATGACGAGACCTACCTTGGGGCCTGGTTTGTTGCTGTTGCCAACGAGTACTGGGTCTCATCTGAGCCATCTGATTTGGTGCATAATAGGTAGTTCTGTTTTGTGCCTAGAATAAAACAAAGATTATTTTAGCCTTTGCAATCTCTAATGCAACATATTCCTTTCAAAGATAACTATTAACAAATTGAATCCTATAATTGTTTCTACTTTTAATTACTGTACATGTTATTCCAACAATTGCTCAGTTACTGAATCTGTGCAACACTTTCAATCAATGTGCTGACCTGCAACATAAACCTACTAAAATAATCTTGCAGAGGTAGGGAAAAGAATAATATCCTTTCATCCATGTGTCCATCTATATTCATGCTAATCCCATTTCCCAATACTTGGCTCATTTCCCTCTACATTCCTATCATTCATATACCTGTCCACATACTTCTTGAAGTATGCAGGCTCGATGCTCCAATATCTTAGTCTTAAATACATCTAATGTACCTACTTCAATCTGGCAGTTAGTTCCAGCTACAGGACGCCCCTCAGGTTCTTATCAAACCTTTCATCTCTCTAACTTTAAGATTATGTCCTTTAGTTTCAATTTACACACTGTTTGACAAGTTTGTGTAATTTGACAGATGGAATGCTAAAAGAAATATATGAAAAATGTTCCTTCTCAGAAGGCATAAAATATAAAATGTATCCTGAATATAAATTAACTTTGCAATACATGTAACATGCTTAAGTGTTCTTATGCTCTTAAATATGGGGAATGACAATGTCTTAGTCGTGGAGATGAGTGCTGAGGATGAAAGGAGTTAGGAAAGAAGTACTTAAATGCTCAAGGGCAACACATACTGCATCTGTCTCACAAGCCCAGCGACTCAAGCCAATTCTGTCCTCCATAACTGGTCACTGGAGTTGTGAGATAGCTGCAAATTCTCTCTGTGAATGAGTGGGTTCCTCCCCCCACCCCCAAGTGTTTTACTTTCATTCCACATGCTAAAGGCATGCTGGCTGTTAGGTTAGTTGGCTACAGTAAATTACCAGTTATGCAGGTGGCTGTTGGGAGAACTGAGGGGAATGGATTTAACTGGGTTGCTCTGAGAGTCAGCATAGACCAATAAACCACAATCAATATCATTCAGAAATACGGGAAATATGGAAAATAAGCAGATGCACTGTTGCATTGTTCCTGCTATGAACCATTCATAACAACTAAAACAATTTAGCAAGTGCTGCAAGGAATGGCTGATCAAGCTTTAATAAGACATGTACTAAAATAAAAATGTTTTACTGAAGCAATTTCCAATAATTTTATTAAGTCACAAATGAAATATGAGTACTGTTGGCAAGGTAAGCAAATGTCCGTTCTTAATATACTTTGAGAAGATGAAAGTAAAACATCTTTATGAATAGCTGTAATCCATGTGGTGCGAGGTTTTACCAGGTATGGATTGCAGAACACCAAAAGAACTCGAGATAGCTGTTCTGTTAATGGAATACCAGGGCTAGTTACACAAAAACCCTGATTAATCATCAAACATTACCTTCAGAGACAGGTAACATGACTAAACAATTACAGTTCAATTTGTGTTTTGTTGTGATAGTTCAAACAAATCTAACATGGAATCCACCCTGCGATGTTATATCTTCTTTGTTTTGTCAGCGAAATGGGTACCTGAATCAGGACTTTTACACTTTCTAATCCTTACCTACAATCTGTGTTCAGCTACTTTCTTTCAGTTTGAGGTAGCTACAGAGCATTTGAATGCATGTATTTGTCCACTTAAAGGCTGATAGTTTATTATTCTCTTGATCTACCCAAGCACTAATAATTGCTATTAGAGTTTACCCCCTGACCCTTCCTTATGTGTCAGTTCCTGAGCAGCTCTGCAAAACATCACTCCTTCCAATGAATGACTGTATTAAGAGAAAGTTCAATGTTAGCAATGAACAACAATTAAGAAGAACTCTTCTTTTCCTTTCTTCTGCTTATCCAGATATCCCACCTGTGACAACTGGATGCCTGCAGGTCTCAGGTACCAATAATGTTTTTCCTGCTTTGTGTCAGAATGGTTTCTGTTCAACTGTCTAAGAACAACGCTCTTGAATTGGTTGAGTACTAGCCATTTTAACCCCTTTTAATCCAGATTACATAAATTTACATGCAATACTGTGTGTATTATAATTATTAAATCAACTTGCCATCTTCAATATTTGAGAGCTGGTAGGTAGGGAGCTCTTCGGAGAGCAGCAGGTGGCACAGCTAGAAAGCTGCTACCTTCTAAGCGCCAACAATTCTGGTTGAATCCTGACCTCAGTGCTGAGTGTGTGAGGCCTGCATGCTCTCTTTGTGACGTGTTAAGATTCCTTGTGTCCTGATTTCCTCACACATCCCCAAAGCAAGTAGGGGAATTAACTGGTACTACAAATTTCTCTTAGTGTGTAAGTGAATAGTAGGATATGGGTGAGTATAATGGGAATGCAGAGCGAATAAACTAGAGAAAATTGTGAGGGATTGGGATTGTTCTATGCGCCAACAAACTGAATGGGCTGAATAGCCTTTTCTATGTTGTAAGGAAATGTGACCCAGGCTTGAAGGAATGCTAATGTATATTTCCAAGTCATTATAGTTTGCAACATAGGGGAAAACTTGTATGAACCTGGTCCTAACATCCTTACAGATAGGCTGGGAAGTGTTGTTAAAACATCTTAACAATTGACAATGGAAAAAACTGCATGAAAGGTCAATTGTGTGAATGCTTTCACTGGGTATCAATGAAAATGGTTTGTTTCATCCAAAACAGTTAAATGTTGTTGGACTATGTTCATCCAGATGTATGTGGCTCTTGACAGTGACGGTAGTGGGTGTGACAACAGACAATAGACAATAGACAGTAGGTGCAGGAGTAGGCCATTCAGCCCTTCTAGCCAGCACCGCCATTCACTGTGATCATGGCTGATCGTACACAATCAGTACCCCGTTCCTGCCCTCTCCCCATATCCCTTGACCCTGCTATCTATAAGAGCTCTATCTAACTCTCTCTTGAATGCATCCAGAGCCTTGGCCTCCACTGCCTTCTGGGGCAGAGCATTCCACATATCCACGTTTGAAAGGTCCATAGCCTGGTTACGAAACCGAATGCTCAGCGGCCTGGAGAATTATGCCTGATTAAGGATATTATGTTATAAAACATTGGAGTGCCAAGAGATGGGTGTAAAGGAAAGGAGTGTTTTGGAATAGGGAAAGCCCTATTACAAAACATGGTATGTTATAGACTAGGTCTAAATAACTAACGATATTAATAGGACGGTAGAGATGTTGCAAAGGTGGGATGTATTAATGATAACGGATTATAAATTAAGTTAGGATTAATCGTTAAGTAGTTATGGAAATAGGTGATCATCTGTTAATGTTGATTAATAATTAGTTGAAGATGAATTGTTAGTATTACGAACAAAATCTGTTCTACTTGGTGAGATGTAACCCTTGTGTTTTGTGATGTGCTGCAGTCCCAATAAACTGTGGGGATGTGTAAATCCAAGAGGTTCCCTATAATGGGTAATGAAATAGCGGAATATAGATTAATGAGGATTAAGCTCTTCTGTTTACAAGACCAATGCCTTGAATACTGGGCTACTAGGGTAATAATTTAGAGGTTTAACATTTTGTTCTCTCATCAACCGGCGATTGGGAAGAGAACAAGGAAGGAGGAGAAGTAGGTGACTGAGGCGATTTGGCCAATGGTGATGAATGGTTGTTCTACGGGCTGGCCGCCGATTCATGTTAAGATAATTGTGTTTGCTACTAAAAGTCAGAAGAGGAGTTGTGTGATTGGGCGGAAGGTAAGGCTTCGCTGTTTAGAGGTGTGGAGAATGGGAACTAAGAGGAGGATTAGGATTGAAAAGACGAGAGCAAGGACACCTCCTAGTTTGTTGGGGATACAGCGTAGGATGGCATAGACAAATAGGAAATACCACTCCGGTTTAATATGGGGTGGTGTGACGAGGGGGTTGGCTGGAATAAAGTTTTCTGTGTCGCTAAGAGGTTGGGCATGAAGAGAGCTAGGAGAGTGAGTAGGAGTAGAAGAATGAAGAAGCCTATGAGATCTTTGTATGTATAGTAGGGGTGGAATGGGATTTTGTCTATGTTGGAAGTGAGTCCGGTTGGGTTGTTTGAACCTGCTTCATGAAGGAAGAGAAGGTGAATTATAGTTAGAGCTACAATTACAAAGCAAAAGAGAAAATGAAATGTAAAGAATCGGGTTAGTGTTGCGTTATCGACTGAGAAGCCCCCTCAGATTCATTGGACTAGGATGTCTCCAATATAGGGAAGGGCTGATAATAGGTTGGTGATGACGGTTGCCCCTCAGAAGGATATTTGTCCTCGGGGAGGACATAACCTACGAAGGCGGTGGCTATAAGTAATAGGAGGATGACTACTCCAACGTTTCAGGTTTCTTTGTTAAGGTAAGAGCAGTAGTAGAGTCCTCGAGCAATGTGGAGGTATACACAATTGAAGAATATGGAGGCACCATTAGCGTGGATGTTGCGGATTAGTCAGCCATAGTTTACGTCTCGACAGATGTGTGCAACTGAGGAGAATGCTGATGAGATATCTGCGGTGTAGTGTATAGCTAGGAAGAGACCTGTGAGAATTTGGATAATTAAACATAGGCCTAGCAGAGAGCCAAAGTTTCATCAAATGGAGATGTTGATTGGAGCTGGAAGATCAGTTAGGGAGCTGTTGATAATTTTGAATAGAGGATGGGTTTTGCGGATGTTTGTGGGCATTAGTTAGTTCTTGTAGTTGAGTAACAACAGTAGTTTTTCAGATTAAAGGTCTTATTTAAAGTCTAAGTAGGAATAATGACATATGTAATGTTGATTTTGATAGTAAGTTTTATTTTAGGTTTAGTAGCTGTAGCATCAGATCCTTCTTATTTTGCTGCATTAGGGTTAGTGGTTTCTGCTGGGGTAGATTGTGGCTTGTTGGTTGGATTTGGGAGTTCTTTTTTATCTTTAGTTCTGTTTTTGGTTTATTTAGCTGGGATGATAGTTATGTCTACATATACAGCAGCGTTGGCCACTGAGCCTTATCCTGAGTCCTGGGGGGTTTGATCTGTTTTAGTTTATGTAGTTGGGTATTTTGGCATTCTTTTTTGGGTGGGAGCAAATTTTGTGGTTGATTGAAGTTGGGGGGGTTGAGTGGGTGGTGAAGAGTCCATGGAAATAAGTATAGTTTGTGGTGATTTTAGTGGAGTGGCGTTGTTATATTCTTGGGGAGGTGGAATGTTAGTATTGGGGGGATTGAATGTTGCTTTTAAATTTGTTTGTGGTGTTGGAGTTAACGCGAGGAGTGTCTTGGGGGGCTTTGCGCAGTTTAGTAGAACAGGGTAAGTGCTATAGACAAGGCGAGAGTTAAAAGGAATAGAATTATATATGTTTTAATGAATCCTTGTTGGGGAGAAGTCGATAGTTTAATTATTGATGTTTGTTGAATGATTGGGCTTTTTGGGCCAATTTTTTCATTTCAGGAGAGGTCAATTATTTGGGTTGAGATGGTTACTGGGCTCAGGATAGGTTAAGTTTTGGTAAGAGTTGGTGAATAATTGGAGGGAAATAGCCTAGTATATTAGAGAAGTTGTGGGTGGATAAGTTAGGGTGTATTTTGAGTTGGGTGGAGGTTAGGTTGACTAGTTCTAAAGCTAATGTAAAGCCTAGGATAGTTACTAAGAGGGCAGAAAGTTTTAGGAGTGGAGTTATTGTTATGATTTGTGTTTTTGTGGGTGGTATGTTGGAGGTAATGATTAGGCCGGTTAGGATGCTTCCATAGGCAAGATGTTTGATTGGGTTAATGTAGGGGGTTATTTTCATTGATCAGTGAGAGGGGTGGGAACCGTGGATGTTTTATAAGTGAGAAGAACACTAGGCGTAAGCTATAAATAGCGGTAAAGAATGTAAATAATAGGGTCAAGGTTAGGGCTCAGGCGTTTAGGTATGATGTGTTTATTGCTTCAATGATGGCATCTTTTGAGAAGAATCCCAATAAAAAGGGTATACCAGTAAGGGCTAGGCTGCCGACTGTGAGGGATGAGGAGGTAAAGGGAAGGAGTTTATGTATACCTCCTACTTTTCGGATATCTTATTCGTCGTTGAGGCTGTGAATGATAGAGCCTGAACATAAGAATAATATTACTTTGAAGAAGGCATGTGTGCAAGTGTGTAGGAAGGCTAGTTGGGGTTGGTTGTGGCCGATGGTAGCTATTATAAGACCTAGTTGGCTGGATGTAGAGAAAGCGATAATTTTTTTGATGTCATTTTGGGTTAGTGCACAAGTAGCTGTGAAGAGCGTGGTTAGTGCTCCTAAACATAAGCAGAGTGATAGGATTAGTTGATTGTTTTGGATTAGGGGATGGAGGCGAATAAGTAGGAAGACTCCTGCAACAACTATGGTACTTGAGTGAAGTAGGGCAGAGACTGGTGTAGGACCCTCTATGGCGGCTGGGAGTCACCGGTGTAGGCCAAATTGGGCAGGTTTTCCAGCTGCTACTAGGACTAGACCTAGGAGGGGGAGAGTTAAATCTGCATTTTTTGAGAGGAAGAAAAGTTGTTGGATCTCTCATGAGTTAAGGTTTATGGCAAGTCATGCTATGGCCATAATACGATTGTAAATGACGGCTTGAAGAGCGGCTGTGTTTGTGTCAGCCCGGCTCAGTCATCAGCCGAAATATAATACCTACGCCTTCTCAGCCAATGAATAGTTGGAAGAGGTTACTTGCTGTGATGAGAATATGTGTTGTAATTAAGAATAGGAGGAGGTATTTAAAGAATTTGTTGAGGTTGGGGTCTGAGTGCATGTATCATAGGGCAAATTCTAGGATGGATCAAATGACATAGAGGGCCACGGGGGTGAAGATGAGAGAGTAAGAATCAAATTTAAAGCTTATGTTAATGTCAATGGTTTCTAAGTTAATTCAATTTCAGTTGGTTGTAATGGATTCTAAACCTTGATCTAGTAAGATAAAGAGGGGGATGAAGCTAATAAAGAAAGAGGTTTTTACGGCTGTTTTGACATGGGTTGAGGATCAGGTGTGGTTGAGGGGTATTTTGGTAGGAATTATGGAAGAGATTAAAGGGTATAGGAGGATTAGGATGATTAATAAGAATGATGTGTTGAAGATTAATGAGTTCATAGCTTTAGCTTGGAGTTGCACTAAGAGTTTTTGGTTCCTAAGACCAATAGATAACTATTATCTTTCTAAAGCTTCAAGAAAACCATGGATTTGAACCATGGGTGGGGGAAATTAGCAGTTTCCCTTGTCCCAGACCTTTCTTGGGTAATTAAAAATAATTTAACTTTTATTTTTAGAACAACAATCTAATGTTTTTACTGAACTATAATTACAGGATGTTCAACCTAGGACTAGTTCTGGTTTAGAGAAAAGGAGTGTTGGGATCAGGTGGAAGTATATTAATAGGTGTTCTCGTGTGTGGGAAGGATTTATAAGGGCAACGTGAGGGGGAAGAGGTCCTTGTTGTGTTATAATAAATATGTATAGGGAATAGGAAGCGGTTAATAGGACACCTAGTCCGGTAATAATAGTTCATTGAGATCATTTAAAAAGGGAAGAGATGATGAGAAGTTCGCCTATTAGGTTTGGGGAGGGAGGTAAAGCTAAGTTTGCTAAGTTGGCAAGGAATCATGAAGTTGCTATTAGTGGAAGAATGATTTGTATACCTCGGGTGAAAAGCAGGGTTTGGATGTGTGTTCGTTCGTAGTTGGTGTTGGCTAAGCAGAGAAGGGCGGACGAGATAAGGCTGTGGGCGATTATTAGGGTGGTTGCTCCTGCGAAACTTCATGATGTTTGAATGAGAATGGCTGCCGCTACAAGGCCTATGTGACTTACTGATGAGTAAGCGATTAGGGATTTGAGGTCTGTTTGACGTAAACAGGTGGAGCTTGTTATAATAATTCCTCAGAGGGCTAAAATTAGGAATGGAAAGGTTATTTCTTTTGTTAGGGGGTTGAGGATGGGGATGATTCGTATTATTCCATATCCTCCTAGTTTTAGTAGGATTGCAGCTAGAATTATAGAGCCAGCAATGGGGGCTTCTATGTGGGCTTTAGGTAGTCAGAGGTGTGCTCCGTAAAGGGGTATTTTTACTAGGAAGGCGATTAGGCATGCAGCTCATCAGAATTTGTTTGCCCATGAGTTAAGGTTTAGGAGTTGGGGGAATTGAAGGGTTAATGTTGAGAGTGAGCAGAGGTCATTTTGTAGGATGAGGAGAGCGATTAAAAAGGGCAGGGAGCCTACAAGTGTGTAGAATAAGAAGTAAGTTCCTGCACTTAGTCGTTCAGCTTGATTGCCTCAATGTGTAATGATACTAAGTGTTGGGATGAGAGTTGCTTCAAATATAATGTAAAATAGGATTATTTCGGTAGCACTGAAGGCTATGATTAGGAGGAGTTGGAGGGTAATAAGGAGGTTGATGTAAATGCGTTGTGGGGTGTGTGGTTCATTGCTGAGGTGATTTTGGCTGGTGATTATTATCAGTGGGGGGAGTCAGCAAGTTAATACGAGTAGTGGAGATGATAAGGGGTCAACTAAGTGGAAGTTGGAAAAATCTCAGCCAATTTCTATGTTTCATTTGAATCAGTATAGGCTAGTGAATGCGATGAGAAGGCTGTGGGTGATGGAGGTAGTTCAAAGTCATTTTTTAGGGGTAAGTCATGAGATTGGGTAGAGTATGATTGTAGGGATGATGATTTTTAACATTGCAGAAGGTTGAGGTTTTTTAATGTATCTGAGCCGTGGATGCGAGCGGTAGCTACTAGTAGGGCTAGGCCTGAGCTTGCTTCACAAGCTGAAAACGTTAGTAAGATTATGGGTGTGAGGGAGCAAGTGGGGGAAGCTATTGTTATTGATCAAAGAGAAATAGCAATAAACAAGGATAATATTATACCTTGGAGGCAAATAAGAGCTGATAAAATATGGGAGCAGTTTAGGGCTAGGCCTATAAGGCTTAGAGCAAAGGCAGAGGAGAAGAAGAAGTGGATGGGGGACAAGATACTTATGGGTTTTCACCATAATTAATTGAGCCGAAATCAATGGTCTTAATTTTGGATTAAGTATCTATTCTGCTCATTCTAAGCCCACTTGAAGTCATTCGTAGATTAGGCCTAAGGTTAGGAGTAGTAAGATGGTTGTTGCCCATAAAGAGGTAATGAGGGGGGAAATTGAGTTGATCTCCTCAAGGTAATGGTAAGAGGAGGGCAATTTCTAGGTCAAATAGAAGGAAGAGGATGGCGACTAGGAAAAAGCGGAGTGAGAAGGGTAAGTGTGTGGTTCCTAGCAGGTCAAAGCCACATTCGTATGGGGGTATTTTTTCGTTGTCAGGGTTGAGAGTGGGTAGTCAGAAGGCTAATATTGCCAAGATTAGGGAAATGAGGGCTGTAAGGGCGACAATAAATGTGATGAGGTTCATTACTTTTCCTTGGATTTTAACTAAGATTAAATGATTGGAAGTCACTTGTACTAGTCTTTATACTAGAAAAGTAATTATTATGAACCTCATCATTAGATTGAAACGTAAAGGAATAGTCAAACTATGTCGATGAAATGTCAGTATCATGCGGCGGCTTCGAAGCCAAAATGGTGTTGGGATGTGAAGTGGTATTGGATTTGTCGTAGGAGGCAGATTAGTAGAAATGAAGAACCAATAATTACATGGAGGCCATGGAAGCCTCTGGCGACGAAGAAAGTGGTTCTGTAGATACCATCGGCAATAGTGAAGGAGGCTCCGTAGTATTCCATAGCTTGGAATGCAGTGAAATAAAGTCCCAAAATAATTGTAAGAGTAAGAGCTTGGATGGCTTCTTTTCGGTTGAAATAAGCTCGTGTATCTACGTCTATTCCAACTGTAAACATATGATGGACTCAAACAATAAAGCCAAGAAGACCAATTGCCATTATTGTTCAGACCATTCCCATACAACCAAAAGGTTCTTTTGTTCCTGAGTAATAGGCTACAACATGAGAGATCATACCGAAGCCTGGTAGAATAAAAATATAGACTTCTGGATGACCAAAGAATCAAAAGAGGTGTTGATAAAGAATAGGGTCCCCTCCACCCGCTGGATCAAAAAAGGTCGTGTTGAGATTATGATCTGTGAGAAGTATAGTAATGCCTGCTGCTAGGACAGGGAGAGATAGTAAAAGAAGGACAGCTGTGATAAGAATAGATCAAACAAAGAGGGGTGTTTGATACTGGGAGATTGCATGTAGTTTCATATTAATAATTGTTGTGATAAAGTTAATGGATGCTAGAATAGAGGAAACACCTGCTAGATGTAGGGAGAAGATGGTAAGGTCTACGGAAGCTCCGGCATGTGCTAGGTTACCAGCTAGTGGGGGGGGTAAACTGTTCATCCTGTGCCAGCTCCAGCTTCTACTCCTGCTGGGGCTAGTAGTAAAAGAAAAGATGGGGGGGGGGGGGGGGGGGGGAGGAGTCAAAAACTGATGTTATTTATTCGTGGAGAAGCCATGTCTGGGGCACTGATCATTAAGGGAACCAGTCAATTACCAAACCCTCCAATCATGATTGGCATTACTATGAAGAAAATCATTACGAAGACATGGACAGTGACAATTACATTGTAGATCTGGTCATCGCCCAGCAATGCACCTGGTTGGCTTAGTTCTGTTCGGATTAGCAGACTGAGGCTAGTACCCACTATACCCGCCCAAGCACCAAAAATTAAATAAAGGGTGCCAATGTCTTTGTGATTATTAGAGAATAATCAACGATTAATTATTGCCACAGGTAAGATGGCTGAGGTTTAAGCGGCGGATTGTAGCTCCTAAAGAGAGGTTCAAGTCCTCTTCTTATCAAACATCAGCTCTGTAGTATAAAGATACTTGGGATTGCAAATCCCAAGAAGGAGAATAGGCTCTCCCGGGGCTTCTCCCGCCTCACTGCCGCTAAACAGCGGGAGAAGCCGAAATAAAAGTTCGCTGGATTGAACGCTTAGCTGTTAACTAAGACTTTATAGGATCGAGGTCTATTTATCTAGTAAGGCTTTAGCTTAATAAAAGTGTTTGAGTTGCATTCAGGAGATGTGAGATAGAATCTTGCAAGACTTAACAAAAATTAAGAGATTTTCACTCTTGTTTAAAGCTTTGAAGGCTTTTGGTTTGTTTAAACCTAAATTTCTTATGTGGTTAGTGAGAGGATTGTGGGGGTGAGTAAAAGGAGAAGGAGGGAGAGTGATGTTGTTAAGGCTAGAACTAGGTTTGGTTGGGAGGTTTTTGTTCGTCACCAATTTTTAGTGCTAGGGAAATGGAGAGGAGTGTGGCAGAGGTTAGATTAATAATCTCGGTAATGCTTCACTAACCTGTGAGTCAAGCATTTGTGGCCCCAGCAAATAGGAGGAGGGCAGAGGCAGTGGCCTGCATAAGGAAATATTTTGTGGTTGCTTCTGTTGCTCGTGGATGGTGTTGATAAATTATAAGAGGGATAATGGCTATTGTATTGATTTCTAATCCAACTCAAATTAATAATCAGTGTGAGGCAATAAGTGTTATTGTGGTGTCTAATCCTAAACTAAGGATTGTGATGGAGAGGACTAAGGGGTTCATTAGTAGAGGAAGGATTTTAACCAACATGTTTGGGGTATGGGCCCAAAAGCTTGAAATTAGCTGACTTTACTTAGGAAATAGTATAATTGGAAGTACTAAGAGTTTTGATCTCTTAGGTATAGGTTTGAATCCTATTTTTCTAACGTAAGGAAGAGGAATGGCTTTAACATTCATTATCCACTCTATCAAAATGGCCCTTTAATTCAGGCACTTTTCCTTTTAGGAAGTTATTGGTGGGAGGCTAGCTGTGGCAACAGGTAAGGTGATATGTCATAGGAGTATTGCTAGTGTTATTGGTAGGAAGTTTTTTCAGACGAGGTGTATGAGTTGGTCGTATCAAAACCGTAGATAAGAGGCTCGAATTCATAGGAATAATAGGGTTAGTGCAGTTGCTTTAAGTATAAGGTTGAGGGTAGTAAGTTGTGGAAGATGGGAATTATAAGATGTTCCTAGGAATAAAATAACGGAAAGGGTGTTTATCAATAAAATATTAGAGTACTCAGCTAGGAAGAAGAGGGCAAAGGATATTCGATGTTAAATCCTGAGACTAGATCGGATTCACCTTCTGTGAGGTCGAAAGGGGCTTGGTTGGTTTCTGCTAGCGTTGAGATGTATCATATAAGGGTCATGCGGGGACAATTAATCAGATGGTTTCTTGGCTTAAGTTGAATGTGTGGAGCGTAAAACCCCCTGCAAAGATAATTAGGGCTAGGAGGATTAAGGCCAGTGTTACTTCATAGCAGATGGTTTGTGCAACTGAGGGCATATTTGGAGTTTGAGGCCCAACCTGAGCCTAGGATGGTGTAGACTGTTAAACTTGAGATGGCTAAGATAAAAAGTAGACCTAGGTTCAGGTTGAAGATTGAATGTGGAAGGGGTAAGGGTATTCATAGCAATAGGGCCAGGGTCAGGGCGATGGTGGGGGTAATTAGGAAGAGGAATTGGGAGGAGAAGGATGGCCGTACTGGTTCTTTGGTAAATAGTTTAAGTCCATCGGCAATAGGTTGTAGAAGATCATATGGGCCTACTACATTTGGGCTCCGGTTTTCATCAGAGTTGAGAGAGGCAGGACTGCGCAGGCGTGTGACGTCGGGCAGTGAAGTGTGGGAGATTTAAAAGGTCAGAGATTTGTTGGTGTGCTGTAGGCTTGAGCTGTGATGCTTTCTTTACAGGTGGCTGCTTTTGGACCCACTGAGGAGTGATCCTTTAGAGATTATAATCATTACCCTCCTATTAAAGTTGTTTCTTAATTCAAAAAAGCTGTACCCTTTTTGAATAACTATTAAATTTTACAATTGGGCTTGTTGAAAGGGTTTTTGTTTACTGAGTTGAAAAATTAATGCAGAATTTAAGTTCTTTTTTTGGATAACCAGCTATCACCAAACTCGGTAGGCTTGTCACTGCTACTTGGGAGTCTTCCCCCTCTTTTGCCACAGAGGTGGGTTGGCTCTGGTATGCTGCTCCGAAGTAGCTCGTTTGGTTTCGGGAAGTTAGACTAAAAAGCTTTTTGTCTAGTTGTTCTTGCTAAATCATGATGCAAAAGGTACGAGGGTGAGTCTCTGCTTTTTTGTACTTTAACGGTTTATTTCATTTCTTTTTCAGCTTTCCCTTGCGGTACTGTCTCTATAGCTCAAAGGTTCTGTTCTATCACCTATACTAAGAAGGATAAAATGTTTTAAATTAGGTGATGGGGGGGGGTGAGATCTATACTAGGTTAATAGTGAGAGGTGTGTAAATTTGTTTTGGCTAGCTTTGGGGTTCAAAATGACTCAAATTGCACGGGTGTCTCCTCGGTAAGGGAGGCGCTTTACTATTTTAGCTACATTTTGGTTAAACCAAGTGCACTTTCCAGTACACTTACCATGTTATGACTTGCCTCCTCTTGTTGAAAAGATTTTTAATAAAATTTATGGTGATTTTTCGAGGGGAGTGACGGGTGGTGTGCGCGCACTCCAGAGCCGGTTTCAGTATAATGTTCTGAAGTTTACTTACTGCTAAATCCACCTTTAAGAAGTTTTTCATGCTTCTGTTTGTGTACTCTAGAAAGAGAATGTAGCCCATTTCTTCCCACTTCATTCGCTACACCTCGACCTGACGTATTGAGGGTAAAGGTCATTATGCTTACTGTTATGCCTTCACAGGGTGAGCTGACAATGGCGGTACATAGGCGGAAAGGGCAAGAAGTGGTGAGGTTAAACGCGGATTATCGGTTATAGAACAGGCTCCTCTAGGTGGGTTTGGAGCACCGCCAAGTCCTTTGGATTGTAAGCTAGCTCTTGTAGTATTCAGGCGGTGTATTAAGGTAGGTTTATTTATAACAATGTTTATGGTTAAGCATAGTAGGGTATCTAATCCTAGTTTGGGTCTTAACTGTCGTGAGGTCAAAAATTCTGTTTGTATAAAGTTACTTTCGTGAATGATGTTTCCAAACATAAGAGCGTATGACAGCTTAATGGAGTCTTAACTTTATTTTGGATGAGATATTTCTAATCACCCTTAACGCCGTGGAATATTAATTTGTGTCACTCGTATAACCGCGGTGGCTGGCACGAGATTGACCAACTCTTTGTAACTTTAATTGGCTCAAGCTTGCGCTTATGGAACAATGTTTATCACTGCTGAGTTCCCTTGTGGGTGTGGCTGAGTGAGGTGTCATGGGCTATTTTGAAATGTGCCTGATACCAGCTCCTAATCAAATTTATGGTTGATTAGGGCATTCTCACCGGAATGCTAAGACTTGCATGGGTAAGTCAAGTTATAACTAATATTGAGGCCAGGACCAAACCTTCGTGCCTGTGAAAAAGGTTCATTTTTATTTTAGCATCTTCAGTGCAATGCTTTGAGTTAAGCTATACTAGTGGCTCATAGTGGAGGAAATTGGGATAATATCAGGTTATGGAGGCATTTGATATGTATGTTGTGTGTTGTGTTGGTTGGTGATGCATGCTGTTTGATGTGTGATGTGATATTGATGCACTATGTAAGCCCACACATCATACCGGTGATTTGTTCAAAGATAATAGGTATATCAGGGCTAATAGTAGTATTTTTTTACATAAAAATTAAAATAATGTCCTGGAGAAGGTAACATTTTTGTCAGTTTTTTTTGTCCCATAATTGTTAAGATTGCAAAAAAGTTTTTTTGAAAGATTTTTTTTGCTGTTTTACGTATGAAAAGTACGCTTTGGCCCTCGTTTTTGGGGTTTTTCGAGGGAAATCCAGGTGTGCGTACGGGGGGGGGGAGGGGTTTTTCCATGAAAATTTTTCTAATCACTTTTTCAAATTATCTCCTTCTTTGAATCGGCCTGGACAACATCTTAAGTTTATCGAATTCCACTTTATTACACTTTTGTCGAAGTTTAGTTCTTTGTGAAAAATTTAATTATGTCTTTTTTAAATCAAATGTTAAATTCTTCTAAAGGATATCAATTTAAAAGTTTGATTAATAACCTGACTTTGACTTTCTCGGGTAGTCCTTGAATGTGTCCAGTGAATATGAGAGTAGCTGGTTAGTGACTAGGTGTCAAGGTCATTAACACCTTATCAGAGTGTGCCGGACGCAAGAGATGTGGATGCTTGATATGGCTCCCAGAATGGGGCCCCCCTCCTAAAATCCAAAAAGGTTGAGGAATGACAGTATCTCCCCCGGTCCGTCGTGTAGCGTAGGATCGGGGTTAAGAGTCTTCAGATTTCTCTTCGCAGAACGCGAACTTGAAATCTTAAGACTTACCCGATCCGTCAACACGGAACAGGAGCCAGTTAAGGGTGAGATGCTTTACAAGGGAACTAGACGAGATGGAGTGCCAACTAGCCACGATTACGGGTGAGATGCCTTACAAGGGTGCCTAATGCCACTGGGACAGTCACTGAGTGTGACAGACGCTGAGTCGGCAATCAAAGCCCAGGAGGTGAGACAAAGTGACACTTTGACAAAGTGTGGGCAGAGAGAAGGTGATGACAATGTTGGATTACTTGTACTCTGTAGCTTCCTCAGAGTGGCAAGTAGAAGGTAGCTGAACACTGGGTATAGAAAGTGAAAGACCAGTTGCCTGGCAACTGAACAAACAAACTGACACTTCACTAAATGTTGTCCAAATCTCTATTAAATGTGGTCGTTATCTGAGGATGTGTAGCTGGAATTGAACACTGTGCATCTTATCTTCTGATGGGGCAGAATTTATAGATGAACATTAAAAGTGGCTGGGCACAGAGGAAGTCATGATCTGGTTACTGACAGCCTACAATCAGTCATTTTCCTTTAATCTGCGTACGAATCCAACAGCTGTTTCCCATTGACTTCAGTTTTAAAAGATTCCTCGATGTCACACAATGACAATTTTTTTAAAATGCATCCATTCATTTTCTGGATCTGGTAATCAGTTATGGCTTACACATGGAAATCAATGACCTAACCTGCTTCAGTACACAGTGTATGAACACCAGCAATTCCCACCTGAACCCTTGACAAAACTCAGGATGAGCTGGTCTATAAAATAACAGCAAACTAGTAAATAGTGATTTTAGTGGAACAAAAATGAACACAATACTCATGAAGCCCAAGTTCCAGCTGAAAAAAAAACATTAGTTTACTTTGCTGTTAGGCCAGCATCACTTGTCAAGGTCGCCTGTCCAAATAGACATACTGACGTTGCTGTGCCTTACTGCACCTTGTGGCACATAAAGTGGCAACCCTGCCGTTTCTTTGGCATTTTTGGCTGTTTTTTTTACAAGGACGAGTTCCTACCTCAATGTTCAACCCAGCACAGATGTAAAACGTGCAAGGAGCCAGGCGGATTCGAACCCGGGACCACTCACCTCGAATTCTGGTGTGGATGCCACAACACTAGTAGCTGGCTGCTCCGCTTGATAGGACTGGAAAATGACCTGATACCTTTCTCCTTTCTTATATTGTTAACGAATTTGCTTTTAGTTGGAACTTCTGATATTCAATCCAGATCAGAAAGTGATATATAACCTGGCTCAAAAGCTGCAAGAATCTGACAGAACTTATTTCCTTCTAATTTATCAAGCTCTTCTTTAAAGCTCCTGTAATTTTTCACTGCTTCTGGGATGCACAGACAAATGACAAAGAACATCAAGAACTCACCTGAGGCACCGCTGGCATAAAGTAGCCTCCAGCAGCTGGCTGAAACTGGTTGATGATTGTATTGGCCGGCATGGCACGCATCCCTGCAATACGTTGCATATATTGATTAGTTAAGTGAGCTTTGCGCTCCTCTTTTCTCTGAGCAAGGGCTACATATAGCGGCTTGGAACCAACTATACGCCCATTCATTTCTGTTACAGCTTTTGTGGCTTCTTCAGGAGAGGAGAAGCAGACAAAACCAAAACCTTTGCTTCGGCCATCCTCCAGCATTACCTTTAAAAAAGACAAATTATCACAAATTTAAGTCACTTAAAGTTTGCAAATAAGTAGGCCATTTGGGCTCGCAAGCTTGCTCCAGCATTCGATAATATTAAGGCCAATCTTTTACCACAGTCATTTTCCTGCACTATATCTACAGTATATTCCTCAATTAACCACAATATATAAAAAATTATTCTCTATCTCGAATATACTAAGCATCTGAACCTCCAGAGCTCTCTTGGCAGTCCAAAGAATTACCATCCTCTGACTCTAGATACATCAGCCAGGGAAAATATCACTTTGCATTTACCCTGTCGAGTACCTGAATGGATCATCTCTAGTGGGATCTAGTGGGAATGGTTTACTTAAGGTTATCGACCTTTCATAAAATCCTAGATTTTATGGAAGTATGGCTTCTTAAAAACAAAAATGATAAAGTTAAAAGGCAATTACTCCATTTATTTTTTTAACCAACCGAATCCATTGACAAAACCTTGTTAATGAACATACCTTGGCACTGGTGATTGAACCAAATGGAGCAAACTCCTTTCTCAGCTTTTCATCATCGATAGTGTCATCCAAGTTTTTGATGTATAGATTCACACCCTAAAATCATTTTAATAATTGTCAGTAGTGCTCTTTACAAATTCATGTTCTCAAAATTGACAGATGTCATCTAATTACCAAATGTACCAATATAAATGATGCATAATTCCAAACTAACCCAATATCGTAGTTGCAGAAAGCACTAACTAAAAGCAATTTCCAGTTCAAAGGTGCTCTACAAATAAATGGGACGCTCTTATCGTGCAAGATGCTGAACTTAACAATATGACAGATCTAATGTTAAAATCTGCATTAAATATGGGCCACAAGTAGGCAATAACCAAATATTATTTTTATATGCATTTAATCAAAATTAAATACACTTGCAACAAAGGTTTGTGAACTCTTTACAATTACCTGCTTTACTGCATTAATTACTGAGAGAATGTGGTCTGATCTTCATCTAATTCACAATAGATAAATGCAATCTACCCAAACTAATAACAAACAATTGTACTTTCCATGTCTTTATTGAACCCATCGTTTAATCATTCACACTCCAGGCTGGAAAAAATATATGAACCCTTGTAACTGGTTGCACCTCCTTTAGCAGCAATAACCTCCACCAAATGTTCCCTGTAGCTGCTGATCAGACTTGCACAACAGCAAGGAAGAATTTTAGACCATTCCTCCATACAAAAATGTTTCAGTTCATCAATATATCTGGGACATGAATTTTCTTCTTTTAAAACCGTTCTGCTGTTGATTTACCTTTATTTCAGATCATTGTCTTGTTACATCAATCAACTTCTACTGAGCTTCAGGACCACTACCCAGACATTCTCGTGTAAAATGTCCTCGATACAATTTTGATTTCACTGTTTCCTCAACGATTGCAAGCTCTCCACACCCTGAGGCAGCACCATGCTTCACTGTTGGGATGAGGTTTTGGTGTTGATGTGCAGTGCCCTTTTTCCTTCAAACATAGCGGTGTGAATTTCTGCCAAAAAGTTCAACTTTTGTCTCATCTGTCCAGACGATTGTCCCAGAAGCACTGTGGAACATCCAGGTGTTCTTTTGCAAACATGAGACGTGCAGCAATCTCTTTTGCTGTCACCCTTGGGTTCTTTTTCACCTCCTTCAGCATGTTGTGCTCTTGGTGTGATCTTTGCAGGACACCCACTCAGAGTGAGAGTAACAACAATACTGAATTTCATTCATTTGTAGACAATTTCTCTTACTGTGGACTGATGAACACTCAGGTCCTTAGAAACGCTTTTGTAGTCTTCCAGCTTCATGCATCTCAACAATTCTTCTGAGGACCTCTAAAAGTTGTTTTCATTGAGGCATGGTGCACATAAACGTATCTTTCTTGAGAAGAGCAGGCTCTGATCAGTAACCTGACTTTGTGCGTTTGTTTTATAAAGGGCCGGGTACCTCTACAACACACACCTCCAATCTCAGCTGATTGATTGGAACACCTGACTCCAAATAGCTTTTGTAGAAGGCATTATTCCAAGGGTCACATACTTTTTTGAACCTAGACTGTGATTGTTTAAATGGTGTACTCAGTATTGACGAGAAGTAGTACAATTTTTTGCAGGTTATTAGTTCAGGTAGATTATGTTTGTCTATTATTGTGACTTAAATGAAGATCAGACCACATTTTGTGAGTAATTAATGCAGAAAAATAGGGTAACTGCAAAGGATTCACAAACTTTTTCTTGCAACTGTATATTTATTCCTTAAACTGACATTTACTTTTTGTAGTTATCTGGCATTAATTGGCGTTGTTTAAATACAGAGAGTTGCCAGTCCCACTAAATGAAATCATGAAATAAATTTCACTGTTTTAGTCCTGAGTTCAGTACATTCCTGAATACATTACATTTTTCACCTGTTTTTGAAATGAGTGTTATCTATTCAGGTGAAAATTCAGGAAACTTATTTAAAAATTGATAAAACTTTCTTTCAAGAGACACTCATGTTGAGTGCTTACAGCATATCTCCTGGTACGATTTGCAGATAAGGACAAAGTGCAATCTACAACAGATCAAAAGTGTAGAATATCCCACATATCAAGGGCATCCACCTAATGACGCTGCTTCAGGATTGCATGGAGCCCAACAATTATGTTAATCAATAAGAGGAGAAAAATAAAGACTATTTAAAAGTAATGTTGCAAAGTTGTAGAGATAAGCCTCAATTTAGAGGAGACACATCTGGATTTACTCAGCATTGTTTTGGCACAACAGCTCCACCTGAGTCTGCACTGCAAAATCAGACT
Source organism: Hemitrygon akajei (assembly GCF_048418815.1). NCBI lineage: Eukaryota > Metazoa > Chordata > Chondrichthyes > Myliobatiformes > Dasyatidae > Hemitrygon > Hemitrygon akajei. The sequence goes on along the minus strand of NC_133155.1, from coordinate 7,991,974 downwards.
GGTTATTGGAACTAGGTGCTAAATTGCATAAAGACTAACATACACAGTACTAGATGCTAGCAGATTTGCTTTGTGCCCTCATTCTTGTTGCCCTTTCTTTGACAGTACGATAATGAGATCCATTTCCTTTAGCTGCAATTATCCAAAATACAGGTAACAGACAGGTAAACTGTACAGAGTATCTTGTAAATCCCTGTTGGTTCATGCCTATCTGTAACCAGCGATTCTTTGGGAAAAACATTAGTGATGGGCAATCTGGGGTATATCTTGGCATGAAATACTGCACAAATGGATATATATAGTGCCTTGAAAAAAGTATTTAGACCCACAACTATTTTCACATTTTACTGCTACATTTTCAAAATTTAAAATACACTGAAGGATTTTTTGAGCTAAAATACAAAACATTGTGCATCATGTCAAATAAAAAAAAATTGAAAACCTGACAACAATTTATAAAAATTATAAACCAGATTAGCAAGGCTGAAAAAAGTATTTATCCCCTTTGAATTACTATGCTAACTTTCCTAAGGTGCAATACAGTATTGTGCAAAGGCCTTAGGCACATAATTATAGTTAGGGTGCCTAAGACTTTTGCACAGTACTGAATTTGTTAACATAGAGTGAGTTTGTAAATCTGGTGAGAGCAAAGGATGTTGGGAATGGTGAGGTTAACTGCCACTCATGGACATTTTTCCCACAGTTTATCACATAATTCTCTGCAAACTCTAGACTGGTGAGCAAACTCTGAGGAGATCAGCAGTTTCTGAGTCACTCAAACCAAAATGCATGACACCCACAATCATTTCACTCAGTCACTGAGGTCACATTTCTTCCACATTCTGATGTTTGATCTGAACAACAATTGGATCCCTTGACCGTGGCTCATGCTTTTATGCATTGAGTTGCTGCCACACGATTGGCTAATTAGGTATTTGCATAATCGGGGTGTACAGGTGTACCTGATAAAGTAGCCACGAAGTGTATATTGGGACAATCACATCCAAATTCTGCCTGCAGTTCCTCTTGGAAGAATTAGGATTTCATTCAGAGATAACCCACGACACAGCCGTTCAGGTGTACTGGGCTCTTCGGAAAAGCCGGCTCATGCTCACTGAGCCACCAACACAAAGTGCACAAAATCTTATTTCTCAAAAGCATGAGGGATCAATCTTGCTTGCAAAATTAGGGTAGCAGAGTGGCTTACCAATCAAGCCACTCCATTGCACTAATCATCTTCCACCTGGAAAATAAGGCAAGCGGCTACACATAATCTCCTGATGGGAGACACTGAGCGTCATAGGAAGTCATTCCTACCTGTGGCCATCAAACTTTACAAGTTTCGGAGTGTCAGACACCCTGAGCCAATAGGCTGGTCCTGGACTTATTTCCACTTGGCATGATTAACTTATTATTATTATTTAATTATTTATGGTTTTATATTGCTATATTTCTTCACTATTCTTGGTTGGTGTGGCTGTAACAAAACCCAATTTCCCTGGGGATCAATAAAGTATGTCTGTCTGTCTGGAACCTTGATATGAACCAAGTTTCTGTCTTGCTTGATATTAATCAATAATAAAACCACTGTAGTAGAAATATTTTATAGAAAGTAATTATGCATTTCCAGGACTAAGCAAAGTAGTTTTATATCCACCTGGTATCTGCTGATTCGTTCCTGTTTTAACTGTTCAAATTTTCTTTTAAGTTCAGCCTGTCGTTCCACTTTCTTTTGGGCACGGCCAACGAAGAGCATCTTTCCATTCAGTTCCTTCCCATTCATTTCCTCCACAGCCTAGATGTAAACATGCACGAACATGGTCACATTGAAGATGATGTAAAATGGATTATCACAGATGACATTGACACGTAAGATAGGATTATTCATATGGTCATATGCCACAAAATGGCGTATCAGCTCTCTGGAGGCATAGAATAACTGAACATCTACAATCTTTCAGTGTGCAACAAAATATTATCATTCTTAAAAAATAACTTATTTATTCCTAGCAATTATATCTGTGTGAGAAAAAAAACTATCAAAACTAAAAATATTATTCAAAGAGCAATCATTGGAGTTTTTTCCAGAAATGTACTTCCATACAATCACAGATCTTGGTGACATTGAAGGGATTTAACGTAATTAACTTTCTGCTTTCTTCTCATTAAAATGTTGGTACAGTAGTGCTGGACAGTTTGTGAACCCTGTAGAATTCTCTTTTGCTGCATAAATTTGACCTAAAATGTGATCAGATCTTCACGCGTCCTAAAACTAGATAAAGAGAACCCAATTAAATTAATAACACAAAAAAAATATTACAAACAGGAGAAAATCTGCAGACGCTGGAAATCCAAGCAACACACACAAAATGCTGCAGGAACTCAGCATGTCAGGCAGCATCTATGAAAAAGGTACAGTCGACATTTCGGGCTGAACCCCTTCAGCTATTATACTTGCTCATTTATTTATTGAGAAAAATGATCCAATGTTATATGTATTTGTTGGAAAAAGTATGTGAACCTCTGGGGTAATGCCTTCTACAAAAGCTATTTGGAGTCAGGTGTTCCAATCAATGAGATGAGATTGGAGGTGTGAGTTGCAGAGGTGCCCTGCCCTATAAAAATCACACACAAAAGTCAGGCTACTGACAGATCTAAGAATGAGCTCTTATGTGCACCATGCCTCATTCAAAACAACTTTCAGAGGACCTTAGAAGAATTGTAGAGATACATGAAGCTGGTAAAGGCTACAAAAGATTTCTAAAGATCTGAGTGTTCATCAGTCCACAGTAAGAGAAATTGTCTACAAATGGAAGAAACTCAGTACTGTTGCTTATCACCCTAGGAGTGGGCATCCTGCAAAGATCACACCAAGAGCACAACATGCAATGCTGAGGGAAAAGACCTGCAGAAATCTCCAATTTGCTAAAGTCTCTCTCATGTCCTCGATAAGAAAAACACCAAACAAGAATGGTTTCATGGAAGAATTGTTTCATTCACTCTAAAGCAAACATTGCTACACACCTCATGTTTGCTAAATAACACCTGCATATTCTACAATGCTTCAGGGACAATGTTCTGTGGACAGATGACACATATGTTTGGAGGAAAAAGGGCACAGAACACCAACATCAAAACCTCATCCCAGCTGTGAAGCATGGTAGAAGCAGCATCATCGTTTGGGGCTGCTTTGCTGCCTCAGGGCCAGGACAGCTTGAAATCGTCAAGGGAACAATAAATTTAAAATGGTATCAAGACATTTTACAGGAGAATGTCAGGATTGAAGTCCGTTACCAGAAGCTTAATAGAAGTTGGATTATAAAACAAGACAATGATTGAAAAGACAAGAGTAAATCAACAGATTAAGAATAAGAATTTTTGTATTTTAGAATTGCCAAGACAAAGTCCTGACCGTAATCCTGTAGAAATGTTATGAAAGGACCTGAAGCAAGCAGTTCACACCAACATCCCAGAGTTGAAGCAGTTTTGTGAGGAATGGCCTAAAATTCCTCCAATCTGATGTGCAGGACTGATCAACAGAGCTGGAAATATTTGGTTGATGTTATTGCTATACAAGGGTTCACAGCAGTTACTGAAAGCAAAGGTTCACCAAACTTTTTCCAACAAATACATGTAATATTGAATCATATTTCCTCAATAAATAATTGAGTATAATTTTTGGGTTATTTATTTAATTGGGTTCTCTATCTAGTTTTATGACTTGTGTGAAGATCTGTCTGATGACATTTTAGGTCAGTTTATGCCAAAATAGAGAAAAGTCTACAGGATTCACAAACTTTCTAGCACCACCATATATCAGCAGTGGAATTAATGTGAAGGGCAATTAATCAACCATTGTTAGTTGTAACACTTGTAATAGTGAGATCACCAGTTAAGCTTCATCACCAGAAATATGAGAAACATAATCTTGTATGGCACATCAGTGCAGAATCTCTGACAGGTAAGTAGTCTTTCAGATAAAAAGAATCCAAGAATCTACCTACCACTTGAAAAGGTCCTCCAGCACTATTTGAACAATAGCTAGGAAGTTTACCTGGTGTTTTAAGCGTCAACTTAACCACTAATCAAAACACTGACTTTTATTTTGTTCTAACTCCATACGTTGCAATGTAATAGTGTTTAACGAACATGTCATTTCTAGAGAAAAAAAAGTTACGATTATTATTCTCTGGATACTAACTAAAATTACTACATTATGCAGATCACGCCAAGCAATTTCACCAAGTTGATAACATAAACCACTTGAAGGTAAATTCAAGACCACCTGGCAGAAAGAACTTCAACAGCAATTGGTCAATCAATGGAACAGGTTTTGTATGAAATCAAAGGGGTATTGATTTATTAAAATCTGAATTACACAGGATATCCCTCAGAAAATTAGCACCTTGGGTGCACATTGTTGGAATGGGAAGTAAGTTTTCTTCTAATTTTATCTTATTAATGATTCAAACAGCCTTGTATTATGCGACTACCAAAAATTTACTTGGTGAACCAGATGGATTCCGATTATTTTGAGTCCGTCATTTCTTAATTTCTATGACTGTACACCAACAGCTGCATTAGCAATACAGTGCTTGGAGACATCAGGTGGTTAAAAAAAAACTTCATCATGTCATCATTCTACTTGCACCTTATCCAGCTCAATAATCGCAGATCTTGTTACTGTGTCTACTGACACTTAAAATATGTTAATGCACACAAACAAAAAAAAGTTTGTTAATGATGAATCAATCTTTAAGGAAGAAGATGAAGATAGTTTAGGTTCGGGTTTGGTTACAAACTGTTAATGGAAGTACTTGAAAAATCACCCAGGTTGCTAAAGGAAGGGGAAAAAAATCATAAAGATTCTGCCACAATTTCTCGACTGCACAATTAATTGGAAAATTGCAAATATTACATTTTTGTTTATAAATTAAAAGACATGTGAGGATAAACCAAGTAACTACAGGTCAATCAGTTTAACCTTGGTTGGGGGAAGTTCAAAAAACAATATCAGGGACAAAATAACCAGTCACTTTGATTACTGTGGGATAAAGCTAACATGGTTTTGTTCAAAGCAAATCTAGTCTAAGGTAACTTGACAGAGTAGGAGAAATCTCAGGTTTATAGAAGATCAACTTTGGGTGAAGAAGAGAGACATGAAGGGGGCAGGGAATGCAGGAAGTACTTAGTGTGCATTAAAATAGCCAGAATAATACTTTTAGTTTAATAGCCATATGAGCTTATCACAAACCATACACTGCCTCCCACCTTCATTGCAAAAGCAGAACACTCAATCAGAACAGTACAGTGATAGTAAGATTTTGCAGAAAAGTGCTATAGGTTTTAAGGAAAAAAATATTGAACCAAAGAAAAAATATCATTGTGAAAATGACAAAAAAAAACACAAATAAAAGTTCACTATATATGTTCTAAAATTTTCTCATTCATCTGTATCATAAAATATTTAATTCAAAAATAGAATTAATGTACTTAAATATTCTCAAACAAACTTTGAGAATTTGTGATAATCAATTTCTGTGTATAAATAATTTAATTTTTGATTTAAATTGATTTCTAAATAACTACACATTAAATGCACGTTAAAAAAGTTTGTATCCATGTCGGAACAAAACGTGAAATGTTTCTGTGAACCACTATACACACCTTGGAGGCATCTTCATGTTTTTCATAGCTAACAAAGCCAAAACCCTTGCACTTTCCGTTTGGATCTGTCATGACTTTGACACTGAGAGTTTTGCCTAAGAGGGCAAAGAGAAAACAGAGACAGGACAGTTGAGCATTAGCAGATATAAAAATTAAGCAGCAAATAGAAATAGTGTTCCTTTACAGAAGCATACAAGTGCTTCCTTAAGGGCTAGGAAGAAACTTGCTCTGCTCACCCTTTCTAGTTTGCAGGATTATTTTTCTTATGATGTAGGAGTGCAGAAGGTTTGTACTCCTTACAAAGGACATTTAATTTTTTTGAAATGCTCAAAAAAAAGAGCAGCATGAATTTCTATCATCTTAAAAAATTGAATGTGTTATCAAATGTAGGATACCTTTGTTATGGCAGATATAAATGGTCTCTATTCATTTCAGTTAATATATATAGAACACTTTTATAGTCATGACAACATAGAAAACAGAAGGAGCAGACTATTTGAAACATAATTGCCAATCTTTCACCCCAACACCATTTCCCTGCACTGATCCATACATCTCAATTCTCTGAATACAGGTTTCCCCTGCAATCCGAAGGTAAAGCGTTCCTATTAAACTGTTTGTAATCCGAAATGTCGTAAAGCGAAGAAGCAATTACCATTAATTTATATTTTGAGCATTCTCAGACCCAAAATGATAACCTATCAAATCAAAGCAAATAACACATAAAACCTAAAATAACACTAACATATAGTAAAAGCAGGAATGATATGATAAATATACACCCTATATAAAGTAGAAATATTGTAGGTACAGTGTAGTTTCACTTATCAAACTCGGGAAGGCAGTGAGCCAAAATCGATTTGGAGAAAAAAATTGGCACGCACATGCATACATACGCACATGCGCACGCACGTACACTTGTGCACAAACAACTGCCCGCACAAGGCTTTACGGTCATTGTAGTCTTTCTCGGGGTAAACACGAGTATAAAGCGGGTGTCTTTTTTTCGTAAAAGCGAAATCCTCTTTGGTTAGCGAAAACAGGTACTAATGTAAGTCTTTCGTAACAGCGAGTTGTCGTAAATCGAACATTCGAAAAGCGGGGCCACCTGTACTTCAAAATTTATCAACCACTGTGTGAAGATAGACAATCAATATAATTGCTTTGATGGTAATAACATGATTGTGAAAGTCAACTGCTTTAATATTTCAAAGTACACCAAAAAGCTGTAATATAATTGCATTTAAATTATATTTTTAAAAAGATTTTAAAAATCTGCCTTCACTTCTTTTTCAAGATTTGAATAGTAAGAATGCCATAAGAAGAGAAAAGTAAAGAAAATATTTGAACTGAAAGGCAATCATATTTCACACTTCAATTTTGGAGCTATTACAGATATAAATAGAACAATTATTTGCTTTGCTTGCCATTTCCAGGAAAACTTACCATTTTCAATAAATTGTGGAGAGCATGGTTCCTGTGGTGGGGAAGTCTAAGATCAAGAGACACAACCTCAGAATAGAAGGGCGTACTTTTACAACAGAGATGAGGTGGCATTTCTTAAGCCAAAGAGTGGTGAATCTGTGGAATTCGTTGCCTTAGGCTGCTGTGGAGGCCAAGTCATTGGGTACATTTAAGGCAGAGGTTGACAAATTCTTGATTAATCAGGGCACGAAGGGATACAGGGAGAAGGCAGAAAATTGGGACTGAGAGGAAAAATGGATTAGCCATGATGAAATGGCAGAGCATGAAAGAATAGTCAAGTACTATACTGAAATCTTTAGGTTTAAAGGAAATATGAACATAGTACCCACAATACACACATCATAGAATGCTGTTCCCAGTATTATCCTTCTCATACCATAGAAAAGTATACTTTGAGCCACAGATCTGTCAGATTCCACTCACCAAATTTGTCAAACATTTCTTTGAGTCGTTCATCATCCATATCATCTCCAAAGTTCTTTATGTAAACATTAGTAAATTCTTTAGCCTTTGCCCCCAGTTCAGCCTCTCTCTCTTTACGGGACTTAAAACGGCCAACAAATCTAAATTAAACAATTACAGTGTTTAGTGACCCTCAAACATCATGCAAGTTCTATGATCCATTAAAAGTTAATATGAAGTCACACTTTTGCTTGAAAAGTATTTATGTAATAATTACTAAGAATTTAGTATGCAACGTTTTAATAGGTTAAGTCTCAACAGAACTTTGTAAATACTTCTCATTCTCCATGATAAAACACTTTTACATGTTTTTTCATGTAATCTATGAACTTTAATAACAACACTAAACAGAGTCAGAAACAAACAGTCAAGATTAAAAATAAATGAGAGGCTAATAAAATGGACATTTATACTTTCAGTTCCTTAGAGTTGTCTATCTTTTCAGTGGCATGCAAAAGTTTGGGCACCCCTGGTCAAAATTTCTGTTACTGTGAATAGCTAAGCAAGTAAAAGATGAGCTGATTTCCAAAAGGCATAAAGTTAAAGATGACACATTTCTTTAATATTTTAAGCAAGATTACTTTTTTATTTCCATCTTTTACATTTTCAAAATAACAAAAAAGGAAAAGGGCCCGAAGCAAAAGTTTGGGCACCCTGCATGGTCAGTACTTAGTAACATCCCCTTTGGCAAGTATCACAGCTTGTAAACTCTTTCTGTAGCCAGCTAAGAGTCTTTCAATTCTTGTTTGGGGGATTTTCATCCATTCTTCCTTGCAAGAGGCTTCTAGTTCTGTGAGATTCTTGGGCTGTCTTGCATGCAGTGCTCTTTTGAGGTCTATCCACAGATTTTCATTGATGTTTAGGTCGGGGAACTGTGAGGGCCATGGGAAAACCTTCGGCTTGCATCTCTTGAGGTAGTCCATTGTGAATTTTGAGGTGTGTTTAAGATCATTATCCTGTTGTAGAAGCCACCCACTTTTCATCTTCAGCTTTTGTTTTTACAGACGATGTGATGTTTGCTTCCCGAATTTGCTGGTATTTACAGGTTTCCCCCGCTATCCGAAGGTAGAGAGTTCCTATGAAATGGTTCGTAAGCCGGAATGTCATAAAGTGAAGAAACAATTACCATTTACTTATATGGGAAAAATTTGTGAGCATTCGCAGACCCAAAAAATAACTTATGAAATTATGCCAAATAACATATAAAACCTAAAATAAAACATATAGTAAAAGCAGGAATGATAAATACACAGCCCATATAAAGTAAAAAAACTTTTCTGCCATCATTGCAGCACTGTCCACCGTAACGAAAATCTCACACAAGCAATCTCAACAACACTCTCGGCGGAAACACTCTCTCCGGTAACCTTTAAGCTACGAAGCTGCCAAGACATACCAAATAACACAAAAAAATACACAGCCTATATAAAGTAGAAATAGTGTATGTACAGTGTAGTTTCACTCACTGGAATCGGGAAAACAGCGAGCACACTGATGATGGTGTGTTAGGCTGAGTTGTTGGAGGTTGGGGTGGTGGGAGACTGGGATGTCATCTCATCGTCGTCTGTTTCCATCAGGGCAGGCAGGTCACCTTCTTCCTATGTCTGCCTGCCTCAATGTCAAAGGTCAAGGTTCGTCGTCTGCTGTGGCTGATGTGGAAGGCTTGAAAAATGACAGTATGCTTGACTGCTTAGCCTCGTGCACTTTTCTATCATACAGTCTTTGTAAGCACTCAAACCATCCTGCAAATATGCCCTAAACCTATGTACCCTTTCAAAATTAAAATCATACTTTTCTGTAATCATTGCAGCGTTGTCAATCGCAGCAAAAATCTCACACAATTGCTTCACGTTCAGTTCCTGGACGTCTTCACTTTTGGGCCATTCGCTACTGAGTTTGGTTTTGATTGTTATTCTTCCTTCTTGCAATTGCATCAGTTCTTCATCTGTCCGTTCCTGGTCATGGGATGCCAAAACCTCTTCAACATCATCTTCCACAAACCCAGCCTCCTTAGCCAAACTCACTATGTCCTTATTTCATTCACCACGATCGAAACTCTTTTATTACGAGCTCTTTTAGGCTTTTCCAATACTTTAGAACTCATCTTGCTAACAGATGCACAAAATAAATCAACATAAAGCACAGATGCTCATAGGCACGTGTTTAAGCAATGCCGGCTAGAATGCAGTTCCAGGGGAGGCGCTCGGCTGCTCAGGGCGCGCGCTGCCTTTTTTCCTAACAGTGAAAACACCTTCTGTTAGCTAATTAATGTAGGTCTTTCATAATAGCGAGGTGTTGTAAAACAAACGTTTGAAAAACGGGGGGGGGGGGGGGGGGGCAGGGGCACCTGTAATTGAATTCATTCCTCCCTCTACCAGTGAAATGTTCCCCGTGCCACTGGCTGCAACACAAGCCCAAAGCATGATCGATCCACCCCCATGCTTAACAGTTGGAGAGGTGTTCTTTTCATGAAATTCTGCAATCTTTTTTCTCCAAACATACCTTTGCTCATTGCAGCCAAAAAGTTCTATTTTAACTTCTTCATTCCACAGGACCTGTTTCCAAAATGCATCAGGCTTGTTTAGACGTTCCTTTGCAAACGTCTGATGGTGAATTTTGTGTTGAGAAAGCAGAAAAGGTTTTCTTCTGATGACTCTTCCATGAAGGTCATATTTGTGAAGGTGTCACTGCACAGTAGAACAGTGCACCACCACTCCAGAGTCTGCTAAATCTTCCTGAAGGTCTTTTGCAGCCAAACAGGGGTTTTGATTTGCCTTTCTAGCAATCCTACGAGCATTTCTCTCGGAAAGTTTTCTTGGTCTTCCAGACCTCAACTTGACCTCTACCGTTCCTGTTAATTGCCATTTCTTAATTACATGATGAACTGCGGAAATGGCTACCTGAAAACGCTTTGCTATCTTCTATATAGCCTTCTCCTGCTTTGTGGGCATAATTTATTTTAATTTTCAAAGTGCTAGGCAGCTGCTTAGAAGAGCCCCTGGCTGCTGATTGTTGGGACAAGGTTTGAGCAGTCAGGGGCTCTTATAAAGCTTTTAAATTTGCATCACCTGGCCTTTCCTAACGATGACTGTGAACAAGCCATAGCCCTAGCAAGCTAATTAAGGTCTGAGACCTTGGTAAAAGTTATCTGAGAGCTCAAAAATCTTGCTTAAAATGTTGAAAATAATGTTTCATCTTTAACTTTATGACTTTCAGAAATCAGTTCATCTTCTACTTACTTAACTATTCACAGTAACAGAAACTTTGACCGGGGTGCCCAAACTTTTGCATGCCACTGAATACCAGACAATTCAATATTAACAAACTACACATCAAAACAATGAAGAATCTTACTGGTGATCAGGGCAAAATAAGGAGAATTTTTTTTTACATCTCTAACTTGTACCCCAAAAATAAATCCTACATGGCATGAATGGCTAGCTTTCTCACAACAGCTTAGCAGACTCATGTATCACACATGGAGTACTGATATTTATGTCCCTAAAGCTGATCAGATGACCTTAACTCAATTTCTTAACAAAATTATAATTTAAAAGCTTACTTGATTCTTCAGGTAATGCGAAGCAGCATGAAACACCAACACCTAGGTCTTGTCTGCAATCCCTCCAAAACATTCCAATACAACACTTAAAGTTGCAAGGAAGTTGTGAACACTTTGCAATTACTTGGTTTTCTGCAACAATTACTCATAAAATATGGTTTGATCTTCATCTAAGTCACAACAGTAAACAAACACAATCTGCCTAAACTAATAACGCACAAACAATTGGACTACTTCTATTCAATACCAAATACACCATTTAAACAATCACAGTGCAGGTTCATAAACGTATGTGAACCTCTGGGGTAATGCCTTCTACATAGCTGTTTGGAGACAGGCGTTCCAATCAATGAGATGAGATTGGAGGTGTGGGTTGTAGAGGTGCCCTGCCCTATATAAAAAAAAGACGCACAAGGTCAGGTTACTGACAGAGCCTGCACTTCTCAAGAAAGATCTGTTAATGTGCACGATGCCTTGATCAAAACAACTTTCAGAAAACCTTAGAAGAATTGTAGAGATGCATGAAGCTGGAAAAGGCTGCAAGAGCATTTCATAAGACCTAATGTTCATCAGTCCACAGTTCACTGCCTACGAATGGAGGAAAATCAGTACTGTTACTGCTCTCCCTAAGAGTGGGCATCCTGCTAAGATCACACCAAGAGCACAACGTGCAATGCTGAAGGAGGTGAAAAAGAACCCAAGGGTAACAGCAAAAGACCTGCAGAAATCTCTACAGGTTGCTAAAATCTCCATTCATGTGTCCACCACATGAAAAATACAGAACAAGAATGGTTTTCATGGAAGGACACCACAGACAAAACCTCTGCTCTCCAAAGTAAACATTACTGTGTGTCTCAAATTTGCAAAAGACCACCTGGATGTTCCACAATGCTTCAGGGACAAATGAGAGAAAAGTTGAACATTTTGACAGATAAATGCACACCACTATGTTTGGTGGGAAAAGGGCACTGAAAACACCAACACCAAAACCTCATCCCAATAATAAAGCGTGGTGTAAGGTGCATCATGGTTTGCAGCTGCATTGATGCCTCAGGACCCTAACCCTAATGCATTGATGCCTCAGGGCCAGGACAGCTTGCAATCGTTGAGAGAACAATGAATTCAAAATTGTATCAAAACTATTTAGAAGAGAATGTCAGGGTAGCAGTCCGTCATCTCAAGTTTAATAGAAATTGGATAACTCAAGACAATGATCCGAAACAAGAGAAAATCAACAACAAAATGGTTTAAAAAGAAAATTCATGTTTTGGTATGGCCGAATCAGATTCCAGACTTTAACCCAATTCAGATGCAGTGGCATGACCTGAAGAGGGGCTGTTCACACGATGTACCCAAGAAATATTGATGAACGGAAACAGTTTTGTATGGAGGAATGGTCTAAAATTCCTCCTCGCTGTTGTGCAAGTCCGATCAGCAGCTACAGGAAATGTTTGGTGGAGGTTATTGCTGCTAAAGGAGGTTCTAGCAGTTATTAAATATTAAGGGTTCACATACTTTTTCCAGCCTAGTCTGCAAATGATTAAACAATGTGTTCAATAAAGACATGAAAGGTACAATTGTTTGTGTGTTATTAGTTTAAGAAGATTGTGGTGGTCTATTATTGTGACATAGATAAAGATCAGACCATATTTCATGTGTAACTAATGCAGAAAACCAGGTTCACAAACTTATTCTTGCAACTGTATTTCTACTTTTAAGCCTTGGAGGGACAAAAATATTATTTTATGATGACTTTTTAACTTATCCCAGTTTACAAAATGCTAGACACAATTATCAAATAGGTACTAAGATCTAAGAGAATACCTTAAGCTGGGGAAAAAAACCTAAAAAAGTAGTGGAATTTAAAAAATTACAGTAGGGAAGAACAGAAGGAAAGAAAACAACAAAAATAAACACTGAATGGACCAAATCAACACATTAAAATATTACAATGTTTTTCAATTAATTTTCCAATTTTTGTTTGATATGAAAGTTCCAGTTTTCTAGATATGAAAACTATTAATTAACCCTTTAATGCTAAGATGTCAGCCTGCATGCATATTAACGCCTACAGGTTTAGGGTACTCACACTTTTCGATCATTTAGCAACATGCCATTCATTTTCTCAATTGCTCGATCTGCAGCATCCTGAGTTTCAAAGTGAACAAAAGCATATCCCTTGGAGCCATTTTCATCACATACCACCTGAAAAGACAAAATACCAATGCCAAACACAAGAAATTCTGCCAATGCTAAAAATCCAAAGCAACACACACTAAATGTCCTTTGGCTTACTAGAGGTTCTGTCCTTAATTGATGTGTTAAGTGCTTTGATGAAGTTTATCTGCAATTTTTCTTGCCAAGAATTATATGACATAGTGTGGATTTGTAGATTGATGTTTTCCCCAGATCTCGTCTCATATTTAATTGACTTGAACACCAAATAACAGGGATCTGGAAAAATACTGGTACTAAGATATAGTGCAGGGGTGTCAAACTCATTTTAGGTCACGGGCCGGATTGAGCAAAATGCAGCTTCATGCGGGCCGGATCAGTCGGACGCGTGCCAACGCAGCTTTCGTTGCCTCCGTTTTTTCAGCCTGCTCTCATGTGTCTCAGTCTCTGCTATAACTACAAAGTGTTTCACTTTACAAATTCCATTTCTTATGAAGAAGACTGCCGAATAAACACTAAAAACCCTGAAAACCTGGTACCTGAATAAACTCAGCATTAGCCATATTATACGCCATAGGCGCTTCGATTACTGGGGCCAGCTTTAATAGTAATTAGATATTATCTCGCGGGCCAAAGATAATTCCACCGCGGGCCGGATTTGGCCCGCGGGCCTTGAGTTTGACATATATGATATAGTGCCTTGGGTATTCCAGGGCAAAATTCTTCTAGACTGGTGAGGTTTTCTCACAATGTCATTAATCTTCTAAACAGACAAAGATGCAAGGGTACTGAATCAGGGACGGATAAGATAGCAACAGATTTAAGATTACATTTTATTGTCATGCTAGCCTACCCACCTTACAAGACAAGATGTTTCCAAATGCAGAGAAGGTGTCATACAGAGCCTTGTTGTCAATGGACTTGTCCAGATTTTTGATGAATACATTGCCAACTCCTGACTTTCTCAGTGATGGGTCACGCTGTGACCACATGATGCGGATTGGCCTCCCCTTGATGACATCAAAGTTCATGGTATCCAAGGCACGTTCAGCTACAACAGGAAGAACACCTCAATAGTTTCCCAATCAAAGTTAAATTTAGCAGGGTCTCTTTTAAAATAGAAACTGGTTACACTTAATAAAATGCTGTGCTGCTCCCTCCACGACAAACTCCTTTCTCTTGATGGCTGAATGATCCTGCCCGGTAAATGTATTTAAAGCATCTTACTGATAAGCTACTATATTTCAATTGTGAAAGTCTTTCCTTCCCAGTAACTTTGAACAACATACTCGCTATACAAGGGTACAAAAAACAGTAATATTTAGTCATGATCTTACAGGGTTCTCGGGCAGACTAGTAACACTGAATGGTCCAAATTAAAATAATACAAAGAAGTGTAAGATTTTATCTTTTTATGGTACAAGATTGCTTGACAAAGCCAGTACAGACATGGTAAGCAGAATAGCCTTACTTAATGCCATAACGATTCAATGAATCCCATCCTTCAGTCTTTATTCTTATTCTTGAAAATATCTACAGAAGGGATGGAATTACTGTTTAGACAAGAACTGATAATTATGATGAGTAATAAAGTAGAAATCAGAAGTTTCTTATTCTGTAACATACAGACCTTCTGCCTTTGTCAAATTAGATGTCACATGAAATCTAAGAGAATGTTTAGAGAACATTATTAAAATGCAGAATAATGTTAAGTTTCGTGAATATAAAACATTCATGATATTTGTCTTTTCTATACCATTTCACACCTAAAAATCAATATGAAAAGAAAAAAAATTAAAAGCCACATGGTGTAGGTCTGGTTCTACTATTCCATTGTAGAGTAAAATTTCAAAAGGAATCAGAACATTACATATTCCAAAATATTTCATATAAATCACTTCATTGCTAATATTCATCTATGTTATTTGCAATATGTATGGCTGTTCCTTCAATCATTCAGCAGAAGAAATATTTCCACACTTTGCTCAGCACAGTGGGGCAGCTTACTGAGCAGATGCCTCAGTGTCAGAGACCTGGGCCCAATCCTGCCTTTGGGTGCTGTTTCAACATTCTCCATGTGAATGCACAGGCATTTCCTCCCAGGTGCTCCAGTGTCTTGTCTTGTGAATAAACGACCACTGTAAATTGCCCATCATGTGTAGGCGAGTAGTAGAAATTTTAATGGGGATGGGGAAGGATGAGTAGAGTTGACGAGAATGTGGGGAAAATTAAAAAATTAAAAATATGGTTAGTGTAAACACGTTGTAAATGGACACACTGAGCAAAACTACTGTTTTTGTCTATGACACTATTATCCCAATATTCAGTAGAAGCCTCACAAATAAAGCTTAACGTGTATAAAAGCACATTTGTAAAAGCCTTCTCTCTTTTTGTATCATATGTTTTATTTATATATATATATATATATATATATATATATATATATACACACACACTTCTTACTGTAATTTACAGTTTTTATGTATTGCAATGTACTGCTGGTGCTTAACAATTAATTTCATAACTATGCTAGTGGTATTAAATCTGATATTAATTTTAATATACACTGGGAAATTTAATAATGTTTCAGAATCAGAATCAGGTTCATTATCACCGGCATGTGTCGTGAAATTTGTTAACACAGTACAATGCAATACATGATAATGTATAAAGAAAAAAAGAAAATCAGTCAGTCAATTACAGTAAGTATATATATGCATATTGAATAGATTAAAATAGCGCAAAAACAGAAAGAATATTCATTAAAAAGGTGAAGTGGTGTTCATGGGTTTAATGTCCATTTAGGAATCATATGGCAGAGAGGAAGAAGCTGTTCCTGAATCACTGTTTATGTCTGTCTTCAAGCTTCTATACAGGTTGACCTTCTATAATCCGGCACTATTGGGACCTGAGGGGTGCTGGATTAGTGAAAATGCTGAATTACAGAAGGATCACATTAAGCAATAGCTAACTGCCTCATTATACCTTTAAAATATCATGTAAATCAGTACAAGTTAGATAATAATTAAACAAATATTAAATGAGTAACAAGTGAAATTGTAATAAAGTAATATACTGTACAGGCACAGATAAAATGAAGGGTACAGGTAAATATACAGGAGTTAACTTATACAGAACAGTTGAGCACTTCCACTTCTAAAGTGAGACGTTTAATATACCCTCAGGCAAAGTTACATGTCTGCAAGTGTGGGGTTGTCAGGATCAACATCATCTTCATCTTGAAAAATGAGTAAAGCATCAGGAACTGGTGCTGAAACTGGCACAACAGTTTCTTCAAAAACTGATGATGTCGGTGGCAGCACATCTGGTGAGCAGAAGCATAAGTCGGAGAAAGGAGGTCTTCTATACACACCTCACACGACCGCCAGGCAGCCGGGGATTCGGCACTGGGCTCTTCCCTCTTCACTCAGTTACTGAGGGAATCCTTGTTAGTTTCTTTTCCTCCACCTAGTAATATGCTTAAATTCAGCAGGTCGCCATGTCTGATCTGACGTCCTAGGCAGAAGAGAACGGAGCGCCGGCCGGGCGTTGCTGGAGGGCAGTGAGCGACTGCTGGCAGGCGGGCAAGAAGGCAGACAGACTCAGCGTGCACCAGCTCCCCTGCCGCTGGTGGGTGAGATGGGCGGGTACTGGGCAGCCGTGCCTCACTCAAATATTAATAAATGCAGGAAAACAAGCAGGAATCGCCTGTCTGTGCTTACAAGAGCGCGCCAACACAAGAACAGATCTGGCACAAACAAAACAATGCACAGCAGATTGGTACGGTGGCTGGGAAATTTGAAATTACAGTTGCGCAGAAAATTTGAAATCAGTGCTGGATTATTGAAGGAACCAGATTACAGATAGTTGGATTAGTAAAGGTCAACTGTACCTCCTTCCTGACAGTAACAATAAGAGAGCATGCCGTGAGTGATGGGAGTCCCCAGTAAAGGATGTTGCCTTCTGAGGCACCGCTCCCTAAAGATATGTCTTTGATAGTACAGAGGCTGGTACCCAAGATGGAGTTGACTAATTTTACAACTTCCTGTAGCTTCTTTCGGTCCTGTGCAGTAGCATCCCCCTCCATACCAGACAGTGATGCAGCTTGCCAGAATGCTCTCAATGATATATCTGCAGAATTTTCTGTTTCAGTTGACAAACCAAATTTCTTTAAACTCCTAATGAAATTTAGCCTCTGTCTTGCATCCTTTATAGCTGCATCGATGTTGGGCTCAGATTAAATCCTTAAGAGATCTTGACACAGGAACTTGAAGCTGCTCGCTCTCTCTACTTCTAATCTCTCTATGAGGATTGGTTCATGTTCCCTTGTCTTACCCTTCCTGAAGTCCATAAACAGCTCTTTTGTCTTACTGACATTGCAAGGTTGCTGTTGCAACACTCAACTAGCAGGTACATCTCACTCCTGTACACCCTCTCATCTCCATCTGAGATTCTCCCAACAATGGCTGTATCATTAGCAAATTTATAGATGCCATTTGAGCTATACCTAGCCACACAGCCATAGGCACAGAGGGAGTAGAGCAGTGAGCTAAGTACACACACCTAGTGTTGGTCATCAGCGAGGAGATACTATCACCAATTGACTGTGACCTTATGGTTAGGATGTTAAGAATTTAATTGCAGAGGAAGGTAGAGCCCCAGGTTCTGTAGCTTATCAATCAGGACTGTGGGAATGATGGTGTTAAATGCAGAGCTATAGTCAATGAACAGCATCCTGACGTAGGTGTTTGGATTGTCCAGATGATCTAAGGCTATGTGAAGAGCCATTGAGATTGTTTCAGCCATAGAACCTATTGTGGCGATAGGCAAATTGCAGCTAGTCCAGGTCTTTGCTGAGGCAGGAGTTCATTCTAGCCATGACCAACCTCTCAAAGCATTTCTTCACCGTAGATATGAGTGCTACTGAGCAATAGTCACTAAGGCAACTCACATTACTCTTTCGGGACTGGTATAATTGCGGCCTTTTTAAAACATCTTTTGAACCTTTCACCCATAGCAGTGTGAAGTTGAAAATGTCCTTGAATACTCCCACCAGTTGGTTGGCACAGGTTTTCAGAGCCTTACCAAGTACTCCATCGGGGCTGCTATCCCAAAAAAACTACTAGTTTTTTGGGGATAGCAGCCTTCAAAGCAGGGTAGATAGAGCTGGTTTACATTTAATCATTCAAATCAGTGTTTTACTCATGTTTGTACATTGCAGCTCCCAGAAGCTCAGGGAAATGTTGTTGAGATTCATTGCCAGAGTGATCTTGCCATGGTGCCCCACAATCAAAAGCAACCATAGAACACAGAGTCACAAATACAGTAATACTCTAATAATCTATAGAGTGACAGCAAATACATTGCACTTTCACTCTTTTCAGATGGTTAGGTAGAAACCAGTCACCTAATTTATACCATCATATCTAATCAGAAACACCGTTCTGTAAAGATTTCTAATTGAATAGGATTAGGTCACCAACTGGGAATTGATGTAATATTGCAAATGAATTGGCAATATAAGGAAACAGATGAGCCTTGACAATTTAAGATTGCAATGAAAATACATTTCAGATTTGTTACAAGATCTATTAATTACAATGAAGAACAATCTAAGCAGATGAAAAATCATCTCTTCTAATCAAGTTCATTTATTGCTATCCTTGGTAACCACATCAATTTCAGCTTAATAACTTTCAGATTTCCATGAAAATTTGCTTGTCATTAGCAAGAGAGAGGCAGAGATAAAGGAGGCTTCCACTCCTTGAAAACACTTCATACAATCAGACCCAGATGTCTTGCTTCCCTTCAACAAAAAACAGGAAAAAAAACTCCTCGTTCATTTATGCAAGTGTGAGACGTAATAGTGATTATGCATTAGAATCTAAATTCACAACTTTGTTTCACTAAAGTCAGTGCAACCTAGTCCTGAAATCAAAAGCACAGTGCTGCTATAAATTTTATGTGTAGCACAAGCAATCAAGATGAATTTCTACTCAAATTCTGAATTCAAGTTTTTGACCCTTGAAATTTCTACACCTTGGAATTCTCATATTTAAAATCTACTAAATAACTATTAGCAGGTACATAATTTTCCTGCATGATCTCAGTATAATCAGAGCTATCCATCCTAAATGTTTATTCCTATTTGTGTGCATACCTCCCAAAACTTTCAGTTTCAGATAGCAACTTTCTATATTGTAGGGATCATCACTCTTGTAACTTAGCAGATTTTCTGAAAGTTTTAGGGATATCTAGTTTACGCAGTATTTACAAACAAATAAAAGCCAGTGAAAGCTACAATACCACATTACAGGATGATACACAGGCATTTTACAAAAGCACCATCAATAGGCCACATAACTTCTTTTGTACTTCATTGCCGGCTATTTTTAGCAAGTAGTCTTTTAAAGGCATGTGCTGGCTATAAAGCTGAATCAACATTACACAAGCCACATGGCATGAGCCTATCTCCTTTCCTGGGGTTTAACCAAAATAAATTCTCAATGGACAGATGACCAGTTCAGTAACTGGCTTTGAATCAGGGACACTTGGACATTTTGGCCTTTACAAGAGGCATTTACCTAAAGAAAATGACACTTTTTTTCTTAATGATTACAATATGTGGCTTTTAATTCCATTCAATTTTTTAAAATCCCTGCACACATACATTGAGTTTTTTTTAAGTGCCTATTAAAATTGTTACTTTTAATCAGCTTCTGACTTTCAAATTCAGTACACTAATTTATTTTTCTGGCATTTTGCCAATTCTTGAAACATTCTAAATTTGCACTTTCATTTTTAATGGTTCTGCGCCATTAATCTTCTGAGATTCAACTCCACCCTCAATCTTTTAAATATTTTGCCTCAAAGATTTAAAGTTTATCACAACCGTATTGTCAGAAAATGTTAGCTTACAGTTAAAATCAAATTGTGAACAGAAACACTTTAAATCACTTCAAAGCCCAAGAACAACAGGTACATGGACATATCACAACCTGCAAACTTCCTTCCAAGTCACACACACCACCCTTACTTTATGAAAAATGCACTGCCCATCACTTGTTTTATAATTCTGAAACACTTGACCTGATGACATTACAGGAATACTTCACTGAGGATCATAGCAATTCAAGTTGCTGGCTAATTGTTACTTTCTCAGGAATAATTGGGAATTATGATTATCATTCCCAGGAATGAAGTATAAAATGGATTTAAATATAATATTTCAGAGAAAAAGTCATCTTATGAAACAGACCAGAAGTCATCTTACAGTGAATAAGAACTTACAATAATCACAACCCACCTGAACAAAAAAAACGACTGGCATATTTCATTTAACTAAATTTCTGATAATTACACTGTTTCCTGCTGCTTTCTGCATATTCTCCTACTCCGTGATTAATTTTTTCTCATTTATGCATAAAGCCCAGATCCAGTTTCAACTACTCACTACTGTATATATTTAAACATTTTAATGCCAATGGGTCAAACTTATTTTTAATACCTACATAGCATAGTTTCATTTTACTGTGGCATGCCTAAATAGAAATGGCTTAACGATATCGAAAAGAACAAAGCAGGCTAACTTTAAGTGATGGTACAAAGTCATAACCAAAGTTAACAATTAACTTTCTAATCCATCAATAACATACCACATGAACCACAGTAAAAAGCTGGAGAACTTGTCAGTAATTATAACTTGTTTAAAGGGACAAATTTTAAAATTATCCTTTAGGTGTCCTTCAGTTTTATGATGAGTTGCTTGTTTGTAATAAATTGAGAGCAAGCATGTGCAACAATTGGGAAAAAGAGTGAGGCTAAAGTGATCAGATCAATGTTTAAACTGTTGTAATTCACCAACCCTACCTCATTTGATTCTTATATGCACTGCTGTCACTATCGCATAAATGCAACCGTGACTTTAAAAATCTGTCCAGTGGCACTTTAAAAATACTGGAAATATGATCTTCAATAATGTTAATAAAAATAGTGGTAAATGGCTTCCAAGCACACAATATTCTGCTGAATATCCGTGATGGCAACAGCATTCCCTTAAATAGCACTTGTCAGAAACAAACCATAAAAAAATACCTTGCATAATAAAGTGACAAGAAAGTCTTCACTACAGGGGAAAAAATTAAGTGATACCAGAAGACTGAGGTTGAGCATATTAGAAAAGTGCTTCATACTTCATTATGGAAAATGTGTAAATGTTCGAGTTGCTTCTTACCATGCGTGTAGATTGCTGGTGGTTGAACATTTAATTCTAAGATAAAGGAGGATTCCGATTGGCTGAGAACTGTGGTTAAGCCCACGACAGTTGCACAGTTTCGCTCAGCATCAGAACCTTTCATTGTTTTGTGTTAGAGCTGTGATGTCAGGAGGATCACAGAACAACAACTGAAAAAGATTTTTTAAACATTTTAACAAACATTTAAACAAATAATCTGAGTGCAACAATGAAATCAGAAGGATATAGTTATCCACATTTCACCATAGTGGTCATTATTGTGTTGAAATTTGTAATTTTGGATTAGATCAAGTTTAGGATCTTCTTTTACCCTATTATGTGGACTAAACCTCAACGTCAAAACTCAGTATCATTTAGATTTTCTTGTGGATGGAGGCCGATTCCTTCATAATTCACTATCAGAATATGAAATGGCTGAATGTCACACTCCCTAAAATAAATGTTAAATACAATACACAAAACATGACTCACTCAGGAAAAAGGACACATTTAAAGCAGATCACAGAATTAGTTTTTTTTAAAAAAGATATCAAAGAATATCATAGATATCATACTACAATCAATGTTATAGTATGGACTGTTTATGTCACCAAAGGTCAAAATGTCTCCTGAGCATTTAATGCAATATGGATAACCTGAAATGATTAACTAAACAACCAGTAAATTTGAGGATGCTATAATTAATCTCAATCTTATTTATGGGAGTTTAAACTTCTGATTGAAAAATGCACTAGAGATCTGCAAGCTTAATATCACAACAGTAACTGGTCAGATATTCTTCCCTTCCCTAACCCCAATGTTCATCAGCAACAAATCAAATTAACACTGTTGCTTCTCAAGTCTAAACCTATGTCCTCATTGTGAGGGGTGGATATGGGCAAAGCCAGCCATCAAGGGCTCTGGTGAAGCTGTATAGAAAGTTGAAGTTTGATGAACTCCAACCGTACCATCGACTTTGGACAATGGAGAAAGGAGATCATCTTGAAGACCCAAGTTCAAGTTCCATTAATATTGCCAAAAAATGGTCATTGTCATGGCAAAGAGACGAGAGAGTGAAGGGGAGGAATAATGGTTCATGTAAACAAGGAGGTATCAAAATAAGAGATTAAAAAATGGGATAAGCAGTTAAGAGGAGAGAATGAGATTGTTGGCTGGTCAGGAAGACAAAGCATCACATGGGGATTTGAGCGAGCTGCTGGAATAGGGAATGGGGGGGGGGGGGGGGCCTACAGGACAACACAGCAAAAGGGAAGAGAGCAGAAAGAACACACCAGGAGGGGAGAATGGGGAATGCAGTGAGAATTCAATGTCAGGGCTGGGTACGGTGAGATTGTGCAGGAATGGGACTAGAATATGGGTGGGTATGAAGAAAATGCAACCAAAAATCGGGCAAGCAGAGGTGGATTGCTGCATGGGCAATAAAAGATGGCGTTGGCAGTCAAAAACAACATGGTCTGGAGACAATGAACAGAAAGCAGAAAGGTCAAATAGTGACTGGTTGCACTAAAAGGACTGGTGGGTGCGAAGAAGTGCCGTGGGGTGGAGGTGTTTAGATGATTAACAAATGTGGGGGTTGGATGAGGAAGCAGTGACAACATATGAAAATCCTAGGTTCATGACCAGTCCTAATTGTGAATGGTGAGGTGTTGAGGCAGCATGTAGCTGTCAGCACAATGCTTTACAGTACCAGCGACCCAGGTTCCATTACCACTGTCGTTAAGTAATTTGTATGTTCTCCCTGTGACCACATGGGTTTCCTCTGGGTGCTCCGGTTTCATTCCACAGTCCAAAGATGTACCGTTTAGTAGGTTAATTGGTCAATGTAAATTTTCCAATGTTAAGGCTAGGATTAAGGTGGGGGATTTATTCCAAGGGCCTATTCTGTGCCGATTCTTAATAAAGAAATACCAGTTTTAACAAATGCTTATTTGTTGAACACTACTGATCAACACAATGCTCATGTGAAGCTGCGGGAGGCACGTGCTATCTACCCAATTTATTAATTTGATTGATCAAATAGCATAACTGATGGTGCAACCTTCTAGTGATCCCTGGGACAGCTCCACATTTCGATGAAGCCATCCAAAAGATTGCTACGTGTTTCTGCACCCACTAAATATTAACTGCTGGCTTGCCTCTGTGCACTTTTATCAGAATATCTTCTAAAATACTATCAATTCACTTATCACATTGAAAAGTTAGATCAATATTAATGTTCATACAGGGATCTTCAAGGTCATCAGATTTCTACTCCTTCAACAGACTTGACTGATCTATTTTCTAAATTGTGATCTATTCTACAGCAACGTTACTGCCTTCCATTGGATAATTATTGCATCGCAGAAATTAGGACGGTAAGACACCACAGAGGAATTTTGGTTTTTTTTGGAAAACCGTTGCTGGCAAGGGTGGAAAGTTACCATGAATCGATATATTTGTTCCAAAAAAAACTCCCATGTTTGCAAGAGAGCACTGATCTGGTTATTGATCCGTGATCAACTCCTCGCCAGGTTGATGAAGGCCTCCGTTTATTTAAAGAGACACCGGTACTCAGCCTCTGTTATTTAAAACCAAAGGAGTTACTGGCCTGCGGAGGGGTTTAAATAAAAGGGGCTCACCATCGGCCGGTTGCTGGAAGTTGACATAGGCGTAGCCGAGCGACCTCCTGGTGATCATGTCTCTGCACACCCTGATGGAGAGCACGGGCCCGGCCGGGCTGAACTTCTCGTACAACATGGCCTCCGTTACATCTGGGTGGAGGTCACCAACGTACAGCGAGGCCATGGGGTAGCTGGCACCGGTCTGATTCATCTTTCGAACCCGACAGCAGGGTTTCAAACACGGGCAGGGTTCTCTCACCAACGGCTTCCCGACAATGGTCGCACCGACTGAGGCGCTTTTTCCTCCCCCAGCTATCAGACGCTTAAACTTGTCAACTAGGTGGGATTCTAGGTTTCTTTTTTTTAAAAAAAACAACCGTTTCGAATACTTATGTTCCAGAAACTTCGGAGGGTCTGTCCGAATCAAATCCCGGAGCGTGGCTGAGGCCTGGCTAGAGCTGTTTCTTTTTTCTAAAAAATAAAATTAATGTATCCTCTTCTGAAACTTGGTTGCACTCTTTTTTTATTGTTTGTTGGTTTTTAATTTTTTTTACGCTTTTTGAAGCATGAGTGTGCGCCGCTCCAGCTTTCTCACACTCACACTTACTTAAAGTCTGTGGCCAGGAGACGGAGGCAGAAGGGGGACGGCGGCGGCCTTTTATACCTGGCGTGGCTCCCGTCGTCATTTCCGGTAGCGTGACCGGAAACTGCTTGCGCTCACCGGCCAATCAAAGCCAAAGCAAAAC
The DNA here is from genome assembly GCF_048418815.1 of Hemitrygon akajei. NCBI lineage: Eukaryota > Metazoa > Chordata > Chondrichthyes > Myliobatiformes > Dasyatidae > Hemitrygon > Hemitrygon akajei. The sequence continues at coordinate 7,967,023 of NC_133155.1, read as the reverse complement.
CCCGCAGCCGCTGGGCATCCGAAACAAAGACGGAGAAGTCCCGCAAAGCCAAAGATGGTAAATGTTCAGAGCATTAGTGCTGTGGAAAGAGAAAAATCTGCGAAAACGGAGAGGTGCCAGTTAGTTTTCGCTAGGAAAACCATAAACACAAGAGATTCTGCAGATGCTGGAGGAACTCAGCAGGTCAGGCAGCATCTATGGAGATAGGTTCCTCCAGCATTTTGTGTCTGTTTTCAGTAAAATAAAATAGGAGAGGAATAATTAGAACAAAGCCTGAGAAGGTGAGTCAAAATGCCCTTAATAAGGTCTAGGAGCAGAATTAGGCCATTTGGCCCTTCAAGTCTCTCTGCCATTTCATCATGACTGATCCATTTCCCTCTCAGCCCCAATCTCCTCAGGTCCTGATTAATCTAGCAACCTCTGCCTCAAACATACCCAATGACCTGACCTCCACAGCCACCTCTAGCAGCAAATTCCACAGATTCACCACTTCTTGGCTAGAGAAATTTCTCCTCATCTCCGTTCTAAACAAATGTCTCTATTCTGAGGTTGACGTCCTCTTGTCTTAGACACTCTCACCATAGGAACATCCTCTCCACATCCACTCTATCGAGGCCTTTCAACATTTGATAGGTTTCAATGAGATCCCCCGTCATTCTTCTGAATTCCAGTGGAATGAAAGCCCAGAGCTTTCAAACACTCCTCATCTGATAAGCCCAGAAAGACCATGATTGCCCATGTCATACGACACGACACATAATGAACAAATGAAGCCTTTTAAATAAACTTGACTATTCTTCCCATCATTCCATCATATTGTCTTTTACTCTGGGGGTTAAATTCTTGTGCTTTAGGTAATTACATTTGCACATAGACTACACTACACTATTTCCCAAGCACTGCTCCCTATCCTTGTTGAATCATCCTGAGGCACATATATTAATCACACTTCATTCAACCTAGATTTAATCATTGCCAAGACATTGTATCAAATATTTCATCATAAACATCAATGTTTTAAACTCCAACAACAGACCAGGGTGTGTTTAAAATCCTTAAGTACTGCAGCTGTGATGCACCATCAATAACTCTCGGAGACGTGCGTTAAGGTAGGCTTTTATTGGCTGGAGGAAAGCACAAGCAGCAAGCAACCACCACACAACATCCTGGAGACTGGGGGGGAGCAGTGCCTCCAATCGCCTTTATACCGGGGTCTGTGGGAGGAGCCACAGGAGCAATCAGCAGGGGGGGGCGTGTCCAGACAGGTATATATAGTTCACCACAAGCTGTTAACATAGATATTATTTCTGTTCAGATTTCTGAAGTGGGTCTTGAATCCAATCTCTGATTCAAAGGCACAAATGTTCTTTGGAGTTACAGTTGTAGCAATACTCTCTAAACATGAATTGGACCATGGCAGAAGTGTTTCTCCTTTGAGGAGCAAAAGGACATCCGAAGTCAGTCTCTTCAGATCACTTATTAGAATGTGCTCATAATGAATTTAATTGACTTTATTTCTTCCATCCTTCCTATATACGAGGAGTAAAAATCTTTGTTACGTCTCCATCTAAATGTGCAATGTGCAGTTTATAGTAATTTGTAATAAATAGGATGTACAACAGGACAGTCAATATAACATAGAAATACAATTGTATCAGCATGAATTAATCAGACTGGTGGCCTGGTGGAAGAAGCTGTCCTGGAGCTGGTCTTGGCTTTTATGCTGTTTCCGGGATGGTAGCAGCTGGAAGTTTGTGGTTGGGGTGACACAGGTCCCCAATGATCCTTTGGGCCCCTTTTTACACACCTGCCTTTTTAAGTGTCCTGAATAGTGGGAAGTTCACATCTACAGATGCGCTGGGCTGTCCACACCACTCTCTGCGGAGTCCTACATTTGAGGGAAGTACAGTTCCCATACCAGGCAGTGATACAGCCAGTCAGGATGCTCTCAGTTGTGCCCCTATAGAAAATTATTAGGATTTGGGGGCCTATGCCAAACTTTTTCAACTGTCTGAGGTGAAAGAGATGCTGTGGTACTATTTTCACCACACGGCTGGTATGTACAGACCACGTGAGATCCTTGGTGATGTTTATGCCAGGGAACATAAAGCTGTACACCCTCTCAACACCAGATCCATTGATGTCTATGGGGGTTAGCCTGTCACCATTCCCCCTGTAGTCCACAATCAGCTCCTTTGTTTTTGTGACATTGAGGGAGAGTTTGTTTTCTTGACACCACTGTGTCAGGGTGATGATTTCTTCTCTATAGGTTGCCTCGTTTTTATTTGCGATTAGGCTAATCAATGTACTATCAGCAGCAAATTTAATTAGCAGATTGGAGCTGTGGGTGGCGACACAAACATGGCTGTACAGAGAGTAAAGGAGGGGGCTTAGGACACAGCCCTGAGGGGCACCTATGTTGAGGGTCAGAAGGGCCAAAGAAAGTATAATTATCAAAATACTAAAACAATGAAGTAGAGCTTAAAATTCTAAAGCAGATAATGATGAGGAGAGTGGAGAAATATTGCACTTAATCAGAATGTATTCATAAACGGAAACTCCACAAATGACAATCTTACATATTGAGAATTATATGACTGCCAATGTGATCAGATCTATCCAATCCCCCTGTGGATAGAGTGTTGGCAAAGAATGTTCTTTGCATGTTTTTCCTCCTTATTTCAGGACAAAATTTCAGTTAATGTAAGCTGCAGTCTAATGTCTTGATTTACCAATAGGAAGAAGTCCCTGTAAGAATTAATACTTATTATAAGTATTAGGAAAAAGCCCCTGAAAGTATTCCCATTTTGTAAGGATTCCCTGTAAATATTAATACTTATCCCCAATATGTATATTGGACAAAAAACCCAACCACATTAAAGAATTATTAGCCCTCCTCCTAAACACAAGATCAAATCCTACAAATTAAAGACATTAAGTTAAAGTGAGGCACACTTTATAGCTGAAGTTCATAATAGAATATCAAAACATTAAATATAACATGTAGAATCAGTCTAAAACAGGAATGAAAGCAAAATGGATAGTATCAATTAAAGGAACCCTGCAAACACCCTACTATCTTTCAGTAATCATTAAAGCTCAATTTTTTTTATTAAAGTTCATATATGCCGAGTACATATACAGAACGTAAAGTACATGTAAGTTCAAGTTTATTAAAAGGACTAAAACAATCTGAAAGAGACAGGGTACATAGCTAAGCTTCGGAGTACATTTGGATTGGAGAGGATGCTGTCACCATGGTAAGAAACTAGAGTGATATTGGATGCAATTAAATTGGCAAGAAACACTTAAGGGGCTGGCAGTGCTTAAAGCATAAAAATCACACAGCATGAAGTCATACATTGCAGAGGCTGATCTCAACCTATGTACCCAAACCTTTGAAAGTGGCAAGGTAACTGCTTTAAAAATGGACTCTTTGGCTTTAATATAACTATAAATCTTCAGATGTCTTCCTTGTACAACAGCCGGTGGTGTGACGCATTTAAAACGTGTCAATGATTATGTGTCATTATTTGTGAAGATGTGAACTTCGGCGAATGCCAATCTATTAGCTAACATGCATACCCTTTTGTTTCAGCTCCATGAGTATTAGCAAAAATATGCCAATTCCAAATCTTTAGCATGCCACAAAGATTCTCCATTATTAAGAAGTGTACTGTGCATTTGTCACAATTAGATTCTAATGAATATAGAAAAACTTAAAATGTTCTATTCTTGAAAACTAAATCAAAATCCATCATTTTAACCATCAGTTTTGCGCCACCACATTCAATTTGCAATTTCAGATTTTTTATGAAATCCAGTATTGTGTACAAGATGGTGCTAATTATAAAAGGCACCAATGTGTGCAGAAGATCCCACATTAGGACTAAAGATTGTGTGTTGGTAATTATTTCTTCTTCAATAATTAAATGGACGTCATCTGTGTTGATTGTGCAACTATGTAACAGATTAAGAGCAAATAAAAATAATTTAACTATAACAAGAGGACAGTTAGTATGTTATGTTTCTATTTTCTTCCAAGAGGACTGCAACCTTGTTGTAGGGTTTGGAGGCTTGAATGCCTCAGTGACCCAGAGAGCTATGCTGGCTGGAGTCAGGGCCTTGTGTTTTGGCCCTTAGTAGGGTCACCCATGCCAAACAGGTCAAAGGGTAGAGGCCAGACCTAGCGTGGTCCACTGGTCCTCCAGGTTCAGCTCAGGGCTAACAACCCTGACTAGTCAAACAAAAATTGTTACGGAAACAGCAATGAAGAATCCTATGTGACAGTATGGACAGAGATGGGGAGGCTGTCATAAGAAGCAGTCAGTAAATATTACTTTAAAATTGGTAGTTTCTAATCGATTAGGACTTGGGAGTTTTGTGCCGCAGGTGAGAATGCTGTCGGAGGTTCGTGGGAACTCAATGCAGTGTGAATCTTTAATTTAGTGCTTGTACTTCCCCAGGAAACAAAAGGGCAGATGGTGTCACACCAATGCAGTAAAAGCTACTGTTCTACTGGTAGAAAAGAGCCCAGTCATTGGGGTCAATAATATTACTTAAGAGCTTTATGCTTACATTAATTGCCATAATTGGAAGCAGTTCCATTTCCCACATTCAATTTGGAATTTCAAATTTTTTTATGACATCCAGTATTGCATACAAAGTAGTGCTGGTTGTAAAAGGCACCAATGTGTGCACGTTAGGGCTAAAGATCATGTGTTGGTAATAATTTCTTCTTAAAGGATATTTAGATGTTGTCTCTTGATTGTGCAACTGTCAGATTAAGAGCAACTAAAAATAATTACATTTTAACAGGAAAATGTTATTTCTATAACAATTACAAAATTTACAGATGGCCAAAGCAAAAAAAAAGATTTGTTGGAGATCAAAAGTTCATACTTTTGCAAAAGGCCAATGACGGCAAGGTTTCCAAAAACTCAACTGATTGACAAGGCAGCCTTGACTTGAGGAACTTGTCCATTTATCAGTATTTTTATATCATAAACTTGCCCAGTATGTGTATCCAACATAAACACAACAGGTTCGGCAGATGCTGGGAAATCTTCAGCAACACATATGGCGCTGGATGAACTCAGCAAATCAGACAGCATCTACGGAGGGGAATAGACAATGTTTCAGGCCAATACCCTTCACCAGGATATTGTTTTGGGCTCAGTCCTGATGAAGGGTTTTGGCTTGAAACATCAGCTCTTTATTCCACTCTCCATAGATGCTGCCTGATTTTGTCGAGTTCCTCCAGCATTTTGTGTTAATATATAGTACTGTATTAAATGAACTGAGAAGCAATTTTTTTTTAAACAAAATAGAACAAAGTAGTCTAGCTAAAGAAAATAATTACTTTATTAAGAGGAAATAGCTGAAGCCTACAATTCTTTCCCCACCAGGAAGCATCAATGTTAATAATACATCTGGTTTTAGTTTACATGCAATTTAAAGAAATGTAAATTTTCAAGTGAATACAATTGTTTCAGAAAAGATGTTTTTGAAACTAACAGAATTGTTCAAAGATATCTGCATCCAATTGTTATTGTAAGCTGTAGATTCCTCTTCTTTTAAGGTCTTGATTGTCAGTAACACCAATGTCAATCTCAACACCATCTCCATAAGGCAAGCGCATCCTTATTATATAAGTGTGCTACTGAGTTAATTATCTACTGCCATCATTTGCAATTTTTGGACAGTTGAAAGCTGCAGGTTAGAAATGGGGCTTCTGCTCCAGTACCCATGTGAAATGAGACACAATGTAAAAAAATTAATTATATTCATTGTATTGTGTTGAATGTTAAAGGTCTAAATCTCCCATGATTATCCTTAAAATTAGGAACCTATTGTAGCATTTAAATTGATTAGCCCCAAGTAACCTGCAATGCAGTTTGTACTTTTGCAAAAACTGCAGACATCGGTAATGTCTAATGAGGCAAGGCAGACCACAGGTCCATAAACTCGAGTTCAGTCACTATCTTGAACGGTTCAAGTTTGCATGTTCTCCCCATGACTGTGGGTCTGTGTCAGATACTAACAGTTTTATCACAAAGGTGAGCTGGTACGTTAACTGGCTTTTACAAATCTCCAAGTATAAATGAGTGACAAAGAATCTAAAGGGAGTTGAAGGACAGAGAGAACAAATTACAGGGATAAGGAGAAGGATGAGGGCCTATTAGTAGCCTCCTGTTTCATATTAAGCAGACACATTTCAAAGACAGGTATTATTTTGGTCTTTATCTTGGGAACTTGTAGTAAACAATTTATGCACATTAACCTTTCTTTAACGCAGATCAATACAAAAAAAGTTTTAAGTTTTAACTGAATCAAGGTCAGTCTTCTCTCAATGCCACACACAGACGCTCACCTAACACCATGAAGTGTTATTTCTCAAAATCAAAACAGAAAATAGATTTCCATAATTAATTTTGAAAACTATGAAAGTTAGTGCTAGTTAATGACAAATATTCCACAAATTCAATGACTGGATATCAAAGCAAATCCTGTGGCAATTATTCTGGACATGGATTAAAATTACTTGTAGTTTAGCAAGAGGACCAAATGTATCAGGAACAAAGCAAGTCGTCTTAGCGTGTTCCAAAGGAGATACGAACCTCTAGAATGCAGCATTAATAAAAACTAAATAACCATACTTCCATTACTACCAAACCTGTTTCAAAGAGCTGAAACATAGATTTATTTTGTGAATTCCATCCTAAACAAAATGTATCATCAATGCAAAATTCCAAAGTTCCAGATGCTTACTCCCAATTAATGGCTAAATCACCAAGATCTTACTTGTCCTGTGTAGGACAGATCACTTTCTTTGGAACAAGAACTGTTCAAATACATGCAGGGATGTCAAAAATACATTATGCAGATTTGCACCACATCCCACCCACTAGAAGAGACTTGAGAAACCATTTAAATAGTGAAATGTAACAATGTACAGTAAATGGCAACCTGTCTGATCTATTAAATCAGTTTATGTAAAAATTTGAAACATAACATTCAATTTTTTTTTAGAAAAATCCAGTGAAACTTATTTACAGGTTACAGTAGAAATACATCAAGCCAGAAAGATGAAATAAGGCTTTGGTGCAGACAGATGATCAGTCCAATGCTTCAGATAAAGGGTACTGTCTGCCATGCCATTAGTTCACAGCTCATCCTTGTCAAACTCGTCAAGATCTACATCACTTAAATCAATGTCTTCTTCGACTGGCAACTGTGGAAGATTAAATGCATTCTTAGGGTTTGAGATTACTTCAGATTCCATTTCTTCCAATTTTTCAATAAAAGTCATAACTCTTTAACACCAGTTCCAAAGGACCCTTCCAAACCGTGCCTAGGCAAATCATTCTTGTACAACTGAAGAATAACAAGCCATTTAACTTTGTCCCAAAAAACATTGCATCTCCTACTTGTGCACTTTTCAGCATTCAGGAACTTCAATGAACTTTTACTCAACACATATGAAAGTTTGGGGGGGGGGGGGGGAGAGAAGTTAAGTTTGCTTCCTACAAGGACAACATGTAATATGCACTCACAATTTTAAACCCATGGACTAGAAAGAGAATTAAATACTCCATTATCTAAGATCGCTCCTTATTCAAGATATTAATGGAGAATTGAAACTTTTTAAATCTACTTTGCTCACAAACAATGCAATAATCCCAATAAACCAGTCGGATCCCTTCTCACTGCACTCACCACCCCACTACCCCCGCAAGGTGAAATCATGACTGCTATGCCATCATATTCTCATACAAATTCCATTTGAAAAACACAGGATCTTTGATGGAATATGTCATTATCCCAGAGGGAAAGATGGGAAAACAAAATCTCAGCTGGGGAGGAAACACTGGGTTAAAAAGACTATCTACAGTTTAATGCTGTCTTATAAAACTTTGTTTTGCAATGGTACACAAAGATTTTTCGCTCTTCTGTGTTATTTGTTTGAAAAGCACTCAAAGCCCCTTACTCGTGTGCAGCATGTGCTTTTAAACCTGTAAACATAAGAGCACAAGTAATTAAACAAACTTTCATCGAAAGCAATTTGCCAAGTTATCAACTTACCTGACCATCTTTACCATCCCAGGGATCTACATTGTAAATTTTGGGGAATGCAGCTCCTTTGACAAGAGAGGTTGAACCTCTCCCGACTGACAACTCCCTGTTGAAAAAGGAAAGGTTGAAACAGATGCTGTTTGATTTAAAAAATAATACTAAAAAAAAGTATTTTAAGAATGATCAGATTTAGAGCTTTAGAGAATTATCCAAGAACTAGCACATATTAGGTAATACTTCCCTACCAACATGGATTATTCAGGAAAATCACAAGAAATACAATTCCAATATTTAAATACGAAAATAATGAACATTTCTGAAGGAATTTTGATTTGGAAGGGAAGGGGGTTTGTATCAGCATCCGCTTTGTACAAAATGTGACAGAAATCTGGCACAAGTGCAAGTGATCACCCTTTATCAAAGCCTTCCTGCTTAGACTGGCAAATTAATAGTTAAAACCTTATGTAAACCTTAGCTCAGGTCAACACACACACGGAATTTCTTGACTTTCATTATGGTTTTAGCCATTATAAACATTTACCTCAAAAACTCATTGATGCCCTGTTCACTAAAGGAGCCTTTCAGCAGAGCGTATTTCATTTTTCTGGCATTAATCGCAGCCATAGCTGGGTAACCAAATCCACCGATACCCAAAGAATCTTCAAGCTCTGCCTGCGCACCTGCTTCAGTCCATAGCCAACTGAATAAAAACAGGAATTTAATTACAAAAAAATCATTATAGTATTCCAAGTGTTCAGCGTAACAATTCATATAGCTTTGTCACATGTACATCAAAACATTTTTAAAATGTTTTATTAATTGAGATACAGCATGGAATAGGCTTTCCAGCCCTTCAAGCAAAGCCACCCAGCAATCCCCAATTTAACCCTAGTGTAATGACGGGACAATTTACAGTGACCAAGTAACCTACCAACCGGGTTGCCTTCTGCCTGTGGGAGGAAGCTGCAGCACCCAATGGAAACATACAAACACCTTAAAGGCAACATCAGGAACTGTACTGTAAAGCAGTGCGCTAACTATTATTCTACCCTGCCGCCAGTGAAGTGCATCGTTTGCATCAACAACAGTGCGAATATGATCTGAGGCCAGCCTGCCAAGTGTCATCATGCTTCTGGGACCAACATTGCAAGCCACAACACACCAACCCTCCCTAGTGCGTACATATTTGAAATGTGGAAGGAAATCAGAACACCCAGAGGAAACTGAAGTGGGGACGGGGAGCTTGTGTGACAGTGGTGGGCACTGAACCCTTATCACTGCATTATGTTACCATGCCAACCTACACAATACCAATGCATTCATTATCTAGATAGTATTGGAGTATAAAAGTTGCATTGTTTGCTGTGTAACCAAAACTATGTAGTCAGCTTTGAACTTGCTATTTGCTATGCATGTATCCAATTTAGTAGGAGAATGAAATCTTAAGAATGTAGAAGACAATGGTGTGTTAATGAGAGGTAGCTAAGAGATGTAGATTAGAACATGATTAAGTTAAGGGTAGAAACAATAGTGGCTGATGTACTTGTGATACGCAACTGTAGACCGATTGGATATGCTAATGCAACTAAACCAGGAGATTGCTATAAAAAATGCTATGTACAAGGATCGGTGGGCAATCAGCAACTAGCTCAATGACTGTCTCAGCTTTGATTTGCAAATTAAAGTTTAATACTTCTTGAAGAATCTTCTGTGTCTCCTGGTCATTTGGGGGGCACGAGAAACCACGACAAAATTGGCGACCACAGCAGGACCGGAAAGAGACCCGCGGAAAGGAAATGGCAGATTGGGGATCCTTCCCAGTCCTCCAGGGACCCCCACAAGGCTAACAGAATTAAGGGTGCACCCAAACAAAAGGTAAGCGCTTTTTGCGACAATTTGGACTAAGAATTCTGTTGGTTTTGGGGAGGTCTTGGACTCTCAGAAGTGTGGAACTACTGCCGAAGGGTCTCTCCGGTCCAAAGAATCTGGCAGAATTGGGGGTTAACAGGAGGCTCAAAGGATTGATCAAGAACACTGCAATGAGGGTAAGTACAGATAAGTTAATAAGAAGTTAAGTGAAGAAAAATTCCACGTGGTGTTGGTAAGTCCCTGTGGATACCGCTTGTATAAAACGAAGGTCTGAATGGGCAGGGAAAGGAAAATAGAGAAAATCCTCGTTGATACCGCCTTAAGAGGTAAGGGTCTGAATAGACGAGGTGCAAAGAGAAAAGTTCTGTGGATAACGCTCTGAATAGAGGTCTGTATGGGCAGAACAGAATAGGAAACAAGGACAGTCCAATATATAGTTTAAAGCGCTGGTAGGTAGATGATAGAATTAGAGTAAATAATATTATCCAGTAAACAAACTGTGAATCTCTGAAATACCTTAAAAAGAGAGAACAACATGACAGGTAAAGGAACGGCAGTAGAGATTCTGAGCAAAAAAATCCCGGTAAATAAATATGAGATCACAAAAACTTCAGAAAAATGGGAAAAGAGAACCAAAAACCTGGTCACAAAATGGCCAAGAGAAGGAACGTTTGATGTAAGCTTGTGCGAAGAAATGGAGGCACTAATTAAAAATTACAAACCAAAAGATAAATCTAAGAGGGCAAAAAAGAGAACGAGAAATGGAAGTGCTAAAACTCTTCAGAACGGAGGGAGAAAGGCTGAGGACAGGTAGAATATTGATTACAAGCGAGGAAGACACTAAGGTGCTGGAGAAACAGCCTGTTAGAGAGAGGAAGGTACAGTGCGAAGCTGGCTTCAGCTCCGTACCCGGATGTGAAAGAAACAGTAAAGCCCCCTCCCTATAATGAGGAAGGAACCCCTAAGCAGTGCCCCCTGCTGACGGGAACAGTAAACATGCAGGGAGAAGTACAAGTTTGGGATAATGAGGAGGAAAAAAGACAGTACGAGAAGGAAAAAGCGGCGATATGGAAGGAAATACGGGCAGAAAGGATAAAGGTGGAACAGGCAAAGAGAGAAATGAAAGAAGAGATTGAAGGGATGAAATACTTGAGAGAGGAAAAGGAGTATCGGTTATACCATAGAAATAAACAGACTAGAAAAGAAAGTGGCTCATCAGGGCAGGAAGAGATGAGGCATTCAAGAGGAAGTGGAAAAAAGATAGGAGATGAGAGTCTTGGAGAAACACAAGAGAGAAGGGAATCAAGCACGAGTAAGGATCATGAGGAGTCCCTGCCACAGGTGTACAGACACGGACAGGAAGAAAGAGAAGAAGAGGTAGGAGGCAGAAGCCTAGAAGAGCAGAAGGAGGCGGTAGGGAAGCGACTTGCGGAAGTAGAGAGAGAGCTAGATAAGTTACTGAGAGGGGATTGCCAGAGATGCGAAAAATACTCCAGGGGCCAACCAAGTATTGAATCAGGACAGAAAGGAAGGACTCCACAGGAAGTCTGAAGGAAGAAGAGGACCCCGGAGAAATTTGTGTGGGAGGCAGTAAAGACATACCCTGAGACAGATGGGGAGTCAGGCAAGGAGGAGAGCCAGGGCAGGTGGGGAGGAGGAGGAAGAATGATGCCATTGTTAGTTAAAGGATCAGGACAAGTGCAGTATATTCCTTGGGGATCCCAGGACCTAGAAGGGCTGAAAAACACTCTGCCCAATCTACATGAAGGAGCAGGGAAATGGATTAGAGCCTTTGAAGAAGAAACGGCGAGACAATTATTGGCTATGGGAGATTTGAAGGCACTATTGATAAGGTTGATAGGAACCTCCAAATTTAACAAACTAATGGAAATGGCTGGCATAGTAAACTCGAACGACCCAAGAACTGATGGAGACGGGTTTGACAGAGTGAGGCAGAGGGTATGGCAGGCCCTCAGGAAGCTTTATCCACCCAAAGTGGACCCCAAAGCCTTAAAGGGGGATCCACTGGGAGACTGGAGACTGAGCAAGAGGTGGAAAATAGCTTATTTATCACCACATTGTTCCGACATAGCATTTTGGATGCAATGCCTCCGCAAGTAAAATCCAAACTGGAGGAAGTGGTTGGGCTGACGTCAATGACCCCACAAGAATTTTGAGACCACGTAGTCTATGCGGTTGAGAAGTACCGGAAAGATAAACGAAGGTTGGCTGAGCAGCAGGAAGAGGTGCAAAGAAAGTTAATACAAATGCAGCTTGAAGAACTCAAAAAGGAAAAAGAGAAAAGCAAAAAGATGCTGCCAGCAACCACCGGTCCGAGTACAGCCATCGAACTGGATGAAGCACCGCTATATGGAGGAACCGATCATACTGTAACAAAAGGGCCGGAAAACCCCATGCCAATAATCAACGTCTTTGGAGGAGCATTCACACAAATGCCCTATCAGGAACAGACTAAATTCAAACAGCCCAGACAGGACTGGAAGTCCCAAGGAGGAGGACAGAGGAGCTATGGGCAGAGGGGACCAGTGAGGAAACAGGGGAAAAGAGGGGTAGAGAGATTGTGCTGAGGATGTAATCAGCCAGGTCACATGAGAAGAGATTGTCCGTTTACACCATGGCCTGTCACACACCAGCAGGAACCGATAAGAAGGGAACTAAAGTTTAGCCAAGGACCAGCCCCCACAGGCCCAAGCGGACCTGTGAACCCCTATGCGAGGTATTAGGGGTGCCCCGAGAACGCGAGTGGGAAGGGACATTACCCAATGATAACAAGGGAGGCAGATGAGGAACCCATTGTTCAGGTTATGTTAGAAGGGCAACTGACACCAATGATGATAGATACTGGAGCCACGTACACTTGTGCACAGCCACAGTATGCCCTTCACCTTCCCATGTCAGGAAAGTTTATTAAGACGGTAGGGTTCTCAGGGAAAACACCACAGTGCACGGCTCCAGTGCAGTTCAGAATGGGAAATAAAGGAATTGTTTTGCCGGTGCTAGTATCTAAAGGAACTCCGATTAATTTGTTAGGCAAAGATGCCTTATTGAAACTGGAGTTAAAATTAGAATGCACCAGAAATGGGCTGAGTGTGGAAAGAGCAGGGGCTCAATTGATAGTGCGAGAAGACAAGAAGGCTAATGTCTTTTGGATAGGAGACATCGCAGATCAGATTCAGGAAACCTGGGAAAAATGGAAAAAGGGCGTGCAGGCTATATTACCCAGGGCTGTAATGCCCAAATCTGAGCTACATTATCCAGTGATTTTTGACGAGACTCAGAACAGGGAGTTAGAGGAGAGATGGCACCTGGAGGCATGTACCCAACAGCACCTGGAAGGGGAGGCTGTAATAATTGGAAAGCAAGGGGCAGCTTTACAAGTTAAGTGGAACACCTTTTTAGAAAAATGGTACAGGATACCGGAGGCTGCGCCCCACGTAACATTGTTGGTAAACAAGGGATATCAGTCTAAAGACTTAGGACCCTTAGTTAAGAGTGCTGAAACCGTAACAGTGTGGAGGAAAATCATGCCAGAGGTGTGGCTATCAGAAGACAACAATTGCATTAAAATAATGGTAAGTGTAGATATGGTAGGGACAGTGAGAGAGGTCGAAATAACTCCCCAACCACACGTGCCATTGCTGGGAAAGGAAAGAGGCCAGCAGAAAGATAGGTTAGATGAGTTGCCATCTAATCTGTGGTCACAGCATGACACGGACGTAGGGAAAATAAAAACAGCTAGTCCAATGGAAATAAGGCTGAAAAGGGGAGCAATTCCACCCAGGAGACCACAATACCCTCTAAGACCAGAAGCAGAAGAGGGAATAGCATCGACAGTGCAGGGGTTGCTTGAAATAGGAGTGCTTAAAAGAACAAACAGTCCATGCAGTACCCCGTTGCTGCCAGTCTTAAAAGCAGATAAATCTAAGTGGAGATTGGTGCATGATTTGCGAGCGGTAAATGATGTGGTAGAGGACTGGCCAGCGGTAGTCCCCAACCCACACACACTTTTGACTAATGTTCCACCAGAAGCAAGTTACTTTTCAGTGATTGATTTGTGTTTGGCTTTCTTCAGCATCCCTCTAGCCAACCAGTGTCAGTATCTGTTTGCATTTACTTACAGAGGTGCTCAGTATACCTATACCAGAATGCCGCAAGGGTTTAAACATTCACCACATGTTTTTAATCAGGTGTTGAAGGCTGACCTAGAGGGCATACCATTGGAAAGTACATTGTTACAGTATGTGGATGACCTGTTGATTTGCTCCCACAGTAAGGAACAGTGTGAGCAGGACACTATAACTCTGTTAGAGAATGCAATTTTGCACGCAGCAAGTGGAATACTTAGGCAGGGTAATATCCAAGGGAGTGAAGACGATAGCATCAGATCAGATTGAGGCAATAACTAAGGCCCCAAAACCCCAGACTGTAGGGCAGATGATGACGTTTTTGGGAATGGCAGGGTACAGCTCAGATTGGATAGGAGAATATGCTGAGATTGTGGTACCTTTGAGAAAGATAATGAAAGAAGCAGGACGTACAAATTTGAGGAACGGCTTACAGTGGAATGAAGAGGCGGAGATAGCTTTCAATACTATTAAGCAGGAATTGCAGTCAGCACCAGCATTAGCTTTGCCTGACTACGAGAAGGTTTTTCATTTGTATGTATCCAACCGACAGGAGGGTTATGTCACAGCGGTTCTAACACGAGGCAGGCACAGGAAAAGCAAAGCAGCCGATAGCATACTACAGTACGAGACTAGATGAGGTAGCTCAGGGGTATCCACCCTGTTATCAGGGATTGGCGGCGCTGTACTATGCATATGAAAAGGCATCATCTGTAACCCTGGGCTATCCTGTGACTCTGTACATACACCACAAAGTAGCAGAATTGCTGGAAAGAGGGAAATTTGTGCTGACGCCAGCCAGGATAGCAGCGTATCAGATGCTATTGACATTTCCAGACATAACTATACAGAGATGCACTACCAGTAATATAGCCGATTTTGTCCCTTTGGGCTATGAAGGAGAACCCCATGATTGTGTAGGGAAGACAATGGCATTTGCCAAATTGAGAGCAGATTTACGGTCAGAACCACTAGAGGATGCAGATAAAATGTTCTGATCGTAGATGGCTCTTGTTATAGGGATTATGATGGAAATCATGCAGGGTTCTCAGTAGTGCAGCAGGATCAGTCGAGCTATAAGATTATTAGGATGGAGTCCTGTCCCCAACCGTGTTCCGCCCAACTAGCGGAAATCAAAGCCCTGACAGCTGCGTGTGAAATGATGGAAGGTGAGAAAGTAGACATCTATACTGATTCGGCATATGCTCATGGAGTATGCCATTTGTTCGGGGCAGTGTGGAAACAGAGAGGGTTTAAAAAAAGTAGTGGAGATCTCATACAACATTGTCAGCGAATTCTAGACTTAATAAAAGCCATGATGAAACCTAAAGCATTGGCTATAGTAAAATGCCAGGCACATAAAAAGGGAATAACAAAGGGAAATCAAGCTGCGGACGAGGCAGCCAGAAAAGCGTCTGGGTGTACATCAGCTGTCATTGCCCCCCAGGAAAGCCTAGCTCCAGAACCCGTGGTAGAGGACCTAATTGAAATACAAGGTAAGGCAACTTTGGCAGAACAGACAATGTGGAGACGAAGGGGGGCCAAGCAGAACCCGGAAGGCTTGTGGAGCATGGAAGACGGTTTGTTGGTAGCGCCCACCCCTCTACTGACGATTCCGATTTCAGAAGCGCATGGGATTGACCATTGTGCAAAGGGGGGGGGGGAAGTGATAAAGAAAATAAAGGAGGATGGGGAGCATGGCTGACTAAAATGGCAGTAACTGTCAGTATTGTATTGTTGAGCTGTGCGCTTGTGCTGTGCTGTTTTCTTCCTTGTCTCAAGTCTCTTGTAGTGCGTGCTGCAACCAAACAATTTCCGATGCTCATGGCAATTACTGAAGCAAGCTTAGTGGAGAAAGAAACACCGAAAATGTATTGTTACAGCCTATAACACCTGCAGGATGAACAAGAGCAAAACGACAGTGTGGGAGTAGATTGTAAGGGCTTCTGAGTTTTTTTCCCTGTCTCAGGTACAAAGGGACAGGTTTTTGGCTCAGCAGCCCAGGGTAACAGGGAGAGAATACTTTGAGGTCTTGGCGCAGAAAATTATAGTTTAACCTGAGATTTGGGAATAAGTGCTTGAGTTTATTGAGGTTTTTGTGCACGGACTCTTAGTCTTCTTTCTCTGTGTGAGACCCTATGGGTCTCAAAGGGGGGATATATTGGAGTATAAAAGTTGCATTGTTTGCTGTGTAACCAAGATTATGTAGTCAGCTTTGAGTTTGCTATTTGCTATGCATGTATCCAATTTAGTAGGGGAATGAAATCTTAAGAATGTAGAAGATAATGGGGTATAATGAGAAGTAGCTAAGAGATGTAGACTAGAACATGATTACGTCAATGGGTAGAAATAATAGTGGCTGATGTACTTGTGATATGCAACTGTAGACCGATTGGATATGCTAATACAACTAAACCAGGAGATTGCTATAAAAAATGCTGTGTACAAGGATCGGTGGGCAATCGGCGATTAGCTCAATGACTGTCTCAGCTTTGATTTTGCAAATTAAAGTTTAATACTTCTTGAAGAATCTTCTGCGTCTCCTGGTCATTTGTGGGGCACGAGAAACCACGACAATAGCTGCCGCACAATTCAAACATACCCCCAGAACTTCTTCTTGTATTTGTTGCTCATAGCCTTCATTACATCCAAATAATCATTTCTCCCAGAAGCCCCTGTGAACAGATAAAACGAAAATTAGTCAAATAAAAAACAATTATTGGACTCAAACCTCGCAATGTTTTATAAAGGGTGAAAGGTTCTTTTTAAATGAATAGATGGATGATAAATGGTAGAGGTAAATAGTATTAAACAGATCTCAATATGATTTAAGGATAAACATTGGCTCCTATATCTGGCCAATTCCCTTGCTCTTTGAAAGTGCTATATAACAATTACAGCACAGAAACAGGCCATCTCGGCCCTTCTAGTCCATGCCAAACGCTTACTCTCACCTAGTCCCACTGACACGCACTCAGCCCATAACCCTCCATTCCTTTCCTGTTCATATACCTATCCAATTTTACTTTTTTGCTATGAAGTCTTAACTTTTCAAATGAATATTGGCACTTCAGCAGTTGCTCAATATGGAACCATCAAGCTAGTTTTTAAATGCTTAACGTGAAGACAAAATCTTCTGATACAGAGAACAGGGTGCTACTCACCAGTAATGTGTCCGCTTTAGCTGGCGCTCAAGTGCCTAAATCGCAATATGACAGAGCGACTAACCAGCTCTACTCTTTCCCCCCACCCTTCATGAAAGGTAGAATAAGTTAAAGACTTTATTCCTTGGAATGTAGAAGAGGAGGGGAGATTTAAAAGAGGTATACAAAATTATGAATGGTATAGACAGGATAAATGCAAGCAGGCTTTTTCCACTGAGGCTGGGTGGGACTACAACTAGTGGTCATCAGTTAAGGGTGAAAAGTTTAAGGGGAACATGAGGGAAAACTTCACTCAGAGGGTTGTGAGTGTGTGGAATGAGCTGCCAGCACAAGTGGTGCATGAGAGCTCAATTTCAACATTTAAAAGTTTGGATAGGTACACGGATGGTAGGGGTATGGAGGGCTATGGTCCCAGTGCAGGTCGATGGGAGTAGCCAGTTTAAATGGCTCAGCACATGGGCTGAAGGACATGTTTCTGAGCTGTACTTTTGCATGACTCCATGAACTAGTATAATTATGTCAAGCTCACCAGTGTCCAAGATGTGTGGCAATACAGCAACAATGCAGAGTTGATGGTCATCACATGTCTTCTTCAGTACATCCTCATTAGTAATCTATTTTAAAACAAGTAGAAAATTCACTGTTGCACATGAATTTATTTCAACATATTTTATTTCAACAATTTTATCCTCGCCTAACTTATGACTAGGAAATAATTGTGGAAAAAAAGGTAACACTTGCAAAATTGCTTGTTCCAAGAATATCTTGGTTGTTATTAATGGTGAATATAAAATTTCGTGACAAAAAGGAAGTGCTTTCGTCATCAAGGGCACCATGGTAACATAGCGGTTAGTACAACACTATTACAGCACAGGGTGCTCAAGAGTTCAATTCTGGCACCATCCCATAAGGAATCTCAGTACATCCTCCCCATGGAATGTGTGGGTTTTCCCTCCGGTGCGCCAGTTTCCTCCCACAGTGCAAAAGACTTGCTGGGTAGGTTAACTGGGTTTGTTGGGATAGCATAGCTCAAAAGGACCAGAAGGGCCCATTCTGTGCTGTATCACTAATTAATTCTGAGATCTAATTTCTACCAGTGCAATAAGTACTTGGACGAACAACACCTTATATTCCACCTGGGTAGCCTCCAACGTGATGGCATGAACACTGATTTCTTAAACTTCCAGTATTTGCCTATCCCCCCACCCCCCACCATTCCACATACCCATTTCCCCCTCTCACCCTATCTCCTACCTGTTCATCACCTCCATCTGCTGCTCCTCACCTTTTCTTTTTTCCATGGCCTTCTGTATTCTATCAGAATCCCCATTCTCCTGCCCTTTACCTCTTTCACCAAACAACTTCCCAGACTTTACTTCACCACCCGCCAGCTTCACCTGTCACCTTGTGTTTCTTCCTCCCCTCCCTCCACCTTCTTACCCGGTCTGCTCATCTTTTTTTCCTCCAGTCCTGATGAAGGGTCTCAGCCCGAAACATCGACTCTACTCTTTTCCATAGATGCTGCCGGGCCCGCTGAGTTCCTCCAGCATTTTGTGTGTCTTGCTTGGATTTCCAGCATCTGCAGATTTTCGCTTGTTTGTGGAAGTACTTAGATTACTTTTTTAAAAAAAGCATGTTTTGCTTAATGCACTGGAAATTGTTGACTCTTGCTGTCATTTTGCTTAGTTCTGCAATTTATCCAACTTTGGTTGTACCAGAAAGACAACCAAATTGAATTGATAAGCAAAATTCCACTTTCAATTTCAGGGCATGTTATTTCATCTTGTAGCCATGTCGTAACTCAAATTATTTAGCAGCACAAGCCTATAAAAATGAACATTAGCACTTTTGATCAGAGCCCTGCCTCTGGAGATAGTGTTTTTTTTTAAATTTGCTCTTCAAAAGAGTGAACAATTGCTGCCATTTTGTTCTGACCACTTAACTTTAACATTCAAGTTCGAAAAATATCTATTGTTCCTTCATATCCATTCTTAATTCAAGTCACAAACATGAGAAAGTCTGCTGATGCATGAAACCCAAAGCAACACACAGAATACGCTGGAGGAACTCAGTGCGTCAGGCAGCATCCATGGAAAAGAGCAACCAGTTGGCGCTTTGGGCCGAGACCTTCTTCAGGACTGAGAAGGAAAGGGGAAGATGCTAGATATTACCAATAGTGGATCAAGGTGAAAAGGTGCAAAGGATGGTTATACTTACTTTCCCATCCACTCCTTACCTCTTTCATTTCTGGAGCGGGGGCATTTTCAGCAAACAACTCAAGAGCGCGAGCAACAATATCACTTTTAGATCTTCCACCATCATAGTCAATAGGATTATCTTCATCTTTGTGAAATATTTTGATGGTGGGATATCCACGAATCTGCAGGCAGAAGTCAAAAGATTTTCCGCTGCATGGTATTTCTTACAAGTACTTATTGCTTTAGATTTAAGTCAACATGTTGAGCATAAATGATTAGAAAGCCATTTGAATTAGACATATTTATAGGAATTTACAAAGTCCACACATTTGTGCAAACTATAACACTAATGAAATTCGTGTATTCATGGGTATTAATGTATGGCTGAATGACAATTATACTTGAACTATGAATAATCATGAATATGAATAATACTAAATATGATTAATATGAATAATAACAAATAGCAGCTGGTTACTTATTTCCAATTACATAGTACATATATATGATATCAGTAGACATTTAAAAAAATTAAAACAATAAAATTTTAACACCCATAATTTTATTTCTAAGTGTATTACAGCTTGTAAACCCAAAGCTTCTAACCACTTACCCCATACCGACCAGCCAACGCCTGACTAGTTGTGGCATCCACTGCAGCCAATTTGACCTTTCCACCTGTCTGCTCTTTGACCTCAGTGGCTGCCTCTGCCCACTCTGGTTCTAACCTTAGAAATTCAAAATACATATTGTTAATTATTCACTAATATGCCATGAGCAGAATGGATATGCAAGGTAGTAATTCAAATAAGTAACATTGCATCAAATTTAAAATTAGTGATAAGGTGTTAATTATACCATTCAGTGAGCATCTTTCAGAAATTAACATACATCTATTTCATTGATGTACATTCAAAATTGACTAAATATGCACATGAAATATTGCACTCGTCCATTCCGCCTTCCACCCCATTTCACTTTCCCTTTATTCTTTTCTTTCTATCCTCTTTCTGCATCTCAAAACTTGTTTATCCAAGCTTTTCCCCAATTCTGATAAACAGATAATAATCCACAACAACACACACAATGTGCTGGAGAAATTCAGCAGGACAGGCAGCAACTATGGAAATGAATAAACAGACGATATTTTGGCCTGAGATCTTTTTTCAGGACTGAGAAAGGAAAGGGGAAGATGGGTTCTAAGTCCTGAAGAAGGGTCTCAGCCAGAAACATTGATTATCAATTCATTTCCACAGATACTACCCAACCTGCTGAGTTCCTCCAGCATTTTGTGTGTGTTGCTTTGGATTTCCAGCATCTGCAGACTTTCTCGTATCTATTAATCCAGCACATTGTTTCTCTCACAAAATGCCATCTGACCTCTTTAAATTTAAAAACTTAAAAATTATGGTGGCTGAACTTTGCCATGCCAGGTCGCTAACTGTTTTCAAAACAAAAACGATCTTTGATCCTGCAACACTTCCAACATTTCACCAATCGCTTTGAGTCAGTATATTGATTCTTTGTTGAAATCTAGTTTCATAGACACAAGTTGTTCTGTAGTAATTAACCTGTGGATATTTTTTGGGATAAAAATCTTGTATGAAGGTTGTTCAGTTGCAAGGAGGATTAAAAAGGCTACCTTCAATAGATTTACAAAATATTATGCAGAAATCAGTAACAACTTCTGAAGAATTTTGTCCAGCAATACTGTTGTCAACTGCAGATCTCCTCAGCAACTGGCACAGAACATCTGTGCAATCTTAGGATACATCCTAGGATGCGCTGGGATAATCAGTGAGGTAACCTGGGGTCATTGGGTGTTTCGGGTCTTTCAACATCAGACACTCGTGCCCATTCAGGGCTTGGCTTGTGTCCCAGCAGCACTGGTCCACAGGACATGCCTCTTGATCCACAGCCATCCGGAGACTCGCTCAGCAGCTTCTGGGACAGTCCTCACGGCTCTTTTCTTTGTAGTCCCCGTAATGCCAAGGAGTCAGTTCTACACAGTGAGCCGCCAATAAAGCCCCTACATGACTCACATCGTGCCCTCCACCCATCTCTGTTCTCCCAGCTCCTGGTATTTGGCTTTCTTATGCTCAACACCTCCTCAATCCTGTCTTCCCAAGGGACTAAATACAAAAAATTCCACAATAGTTTGACCTTGAAAATAATATGTAATGATGGAACAGTTGCCCATGTTATTAATAAAAGCCTCACATAAACTAAAATAATTAAATCTTAAAATATACAATTTACTGATTTCATTTTAATATCACCTTCAACCAACTCTAAATGATCAAAATTGACATGGCTTTAAGGTAAGGGGAGGGAAGTTCAAAGGGGATATTAGAGGAAGGTTTTTCACTCAAGAGTGGTTGGTGCGTGGAATGCACTGCCTGAGTCAGTGGTGGAGGCAGATACACTAGTGAAGTTTAAGAGACTATTGGACAGGTATATGGAGGAATTTAAAGTGGGGGGTTATATGGGAGGCAGGGTTTGAGGGTTGGCACAACATTGTGGGCCGAAGGGCCTGTAATGTGATGTACTATTCTATGTTCTAAAAACAAATCTAGCTCCTGAACTCAAATTCCATTAAATCTCACTGATTCAGTATTCAAAGCTGTGAGTACATTAAGTGCATTTCTTCCAAGTGTATTGTGGCTGTTGAGTTACCTCTTACAGTGCCCACACCATGGTGCATAGAACTCCACCATCCAAATGTCGCTGCTCCCGATCACATTTTCATCAAAGTTATCATCCGTCAATGTAATCACATCCTTTTTACCAGATTTACTATCACCGCTCTGTAACCAAAGAATAATTAAAACTGATAAATGCAAAAACTTGATATTGAGTGCTCTCTTTCACCCATTAGAGATGTTTATCCAGAGCCCTGTGTACACTGGGCGCTTAGTGTTGTCAGATCCCTCCCATCCATTCAACAATCTCTTTGACCCTCTACCATCAGGTAGAAGGTATTGTGGCATTAGGACAAGAACTGTTAGCTTCTTCTCCTAGGTCTTAAAACTACTGAACTCCCTACCAGCTACTACCCAGGTCTCATCTCACATGAAGCATCAGCAGCATTATATATACACAATTTACTTTTTAACCTTGTGTAAATGCAGATCATTATTTGTAGCAATATTATTTTGTGTGTTATGTGTGTGAGTTATATGCATTGTGTTGTGCACTTTGGTTCTGAGAAACATTCTCCCATTTGGCGGTAATCATGTTGAACGATAGTAAATTTGAATTTGAAAAACCTGGAGGGCTCAAAGGGACCATAAAATGCCTTTGGCAAGTAGGGAGAGAGCAAGGACGAAGAAAATTTATGCCTGAAACCAGAAGCTGACAAGGTACAGAGTGAGTACTTCATATCAGTATTCACCAAGAAGACAGACATGGAAGATAGGAAGATTTAATTGTGTGTATGGAGGGGTGATGTGGAAGAAAGGAGGTTTTCTGATATGCTGATACTCTATGACACCTTGATATCAAGGTGTCCATGTTGAGACTCCCGAAGAGCATTAAGGTGGTTAAGGCCCCTGGGCCTGATGGAATCTATCCCAGGTTATTGAGTGAGGCAAGAGATTGCCAGGACCTTGACAAAGATCTTTGTATTCACTTTCATTGCAGCTGAAGTCCTACAGGACTGGAGAAAAGCCAATTGTCTCTTTAAGAACAATAGACAAACCAGGAATTATAGAACATTGGGCTTTTCATCAATTGCAAGAAAATTGTTAAAGGTTTTTAGGTATAGAATTTACTTTCTTCTGCAGACTTACTAGGGATAGTTATCATGGAGGCCACATCTCACAAACTTGGAGCTTCCCGACTCTCCCCCCGCTCCCCCCGGGAAGTGATGAAGATGATTACTGAGGCTAGGGCAATGGATTTCATATCCATGGACTTTACTAAAACTTTTGACAAAGTCCTTCATGTTGGGCTGATCCATGGAGACCTGAAATCAAAACTGGCTCATCAAGAGATGAGTAGTAGTGATCGGATTCGATTCCAACTGGAGGTCTATAACCAGATATGTTCAAGGATCAGCATCAGTACCAATATATGGATAAAATTATAGGTATTCTGATTAGAAAGTCTGTAGAAGATATAAATCGGTAGTCGATGACAGCGAGGAAGCTCGTCAAAGGATTCATCAAGATACAGATCAGTTTCATCTGGACAAGTGAGATGCACTTTGGTAGGTGAAACGTAACTGAGAAGTATCCAGTAAACAGCAAGACCATAAAGAGCATTGATCTATAGAGGGGTCTTTGTGTGCAGGTTCATAGTGCTCTGGAAGTGATAGCGTGGTAAAGGCAGAATACTGTTTGCTATGCTTGCCTTCATTGGGTGAATATATAGATCAGGAAGTCACTTTGTAGCCATGCAAAACTTTGTATGCTACTTTTAGAGTATTGTGTGCAGTTCTGTTTCAGTTAACAAAACGTTTAAGTCAGAACATTTTCCAGTTTCTTTTGTGACATTGTATATCTTAAGATTAAAATTCACACCAGACACAGCATTTTTTTGCAAATAGTAATTGCTCAAAATATTTTTATTAGTTTCATCCAAATCCACAAGTTTCTATACTGATATGGTACCAAAACTCAATTATGATTGATTAATACACTCATCCACCAAGACAATTACTTTATATTTAATTGCAAAAGATCATTCTCCCCCTTTCATGCCACATTATTTTGAAAATACCTGGAGAAGGAACAGGGTATAAAACACAAATATGTATTGCATCTTCTCAGTGAAGGACTAAGCTTTCTTGCATGACCAAGAGGGGGTTATTTTTGTTACTGTAAATGCCCTATTAACAATCTATTCCTATAGCTACTGCCCCTAACCTGCTAGATACTCTTTTATTCATTAGCATCTTCCCACTTCTCTACAATTTTAATCTTTCTCTATCCTTGTTCTGTCAAAGGGTTTTTGACCTGAAGCAAAACAAATTTCAACAGAAGTTGATTTGCATGTGTTTATTGCTTGTGTAGGGCAACTGCATGCATGACACTGATGCTCATTCTATAGTTATCACAGCACTACATCTGCCCTGCCTCTCAAAATACATTATCACCTGGCATGCCAAATCAAACAAACAATGCTTGTCAATTGGTCCACTGATAGTTGATAGACCAGGTCATATTTGTATTGGTCTAGCTACTAGTTTTCAATTTCTATCTTGCGACCATTTCTAAGAGTGAAAGGTTTTACCTTTTTGCCAGAACTTGAGCCACTCTTGCCTCCGAGTCTATCCCGGACAATTGACCTCAAAGTGTTAAGTGCTGCATCAGTGATACCTTGGGCAGACCTAGCACCTGCACATAATGAGAGTATACGAAAAAAAAGATATTCTTAGATCTGAAATTCCAGTTCACCAAAGGGATTTTAATTTTATGCCTCTGTAATATCTTTTGCAAATTTCCCACTGACTAAATCACAGAAAATGTCAAATCAATTATACTCATCAAATCACTTTAAAAAAGACATTAAAATTAACATTTGATTTTTTATTATAAACTATTTACTTTGGTTATATCTGTAAATTTTACAGTAAAGGTGGACTATTCAACAGAGAAGTACATCCACAAACTCATTTCTGCATCATTTTATTGACAATAGGATTTTGCTTCAATCTTTCCATATGCAGACAACCCCTCAGATTCTGACAGGATTCCATTCCTGCTAACTTTTTGTAATCTAAACTGTTCATAGATCAAAAATGAATGAAAACAGGGAGAGGTTCACAGAACAGCTTTGATGGGATAGTGACCAGATACTGAAAAAAGGCCTCACTAGTTCAGTGAACAATGGACAACCCCCACCCCAGTCTGACTGGTGGGGTTGAGGGTGCCCTTAAGGGAGAAAAGCCATGCAGAAATGCCCCATGCCAACCCAGAGCAACTAACAAGTCCATTTTCATCCATAGTGCTGGTCTCCCAAGTAGCTGCTGGTATGTGTGGTCCTACATCGTATGTTCAATTTCAAAGTTCAAAGAAACTTTATTATCAAAGTATGTACATGTTACCATATACCACACTGAGATTTGTTTTCTTGCAGACAGTTACAGGGAAAATACATAGAATCTATGACAACTAGGGGACTTCCCCATGACTTACCATTATAATCATCAGGTTTGTTTTTGTTTAGTCCAAAGATCTTTATTGTTGGAAATCCTTGAACACCATACTGCCCACCGAGAGACTGATGCTTGTCTGCATCTACTCCTCCAACTTTTACTATTCCCTGCAGTAAAGCAAAGATATCTTTTCTTTTTCCACTCCCCATTATGGATACAGTTAAAAATCCAAACTGCAGTGCAAAAAAGATCCTTACTTAAAGTACACATCATTTGCAAGTACATGATGAGCTAATCAGGAGAAAAACACAGCTTTGTGTCAATGAATGACAAAATATAATAAATCTCAGTAAGCACCACAATATGATGGTCACAACACAACAGCATACTGAATCAATTTTATTTCATCTCCCGAGCTGCAACACATTCTCCTGATACTCATCGAGTGAATGGAGTACAGAAGAAATAAACTAGAGCATTCACAAATACTTAATATTTAGCACAGTACTAGGACTCATGTACGATCTTAGAGGCAGTAATTGGGGATAGAAAATAAGCTTACTTTAGCAAAGTCAAGCTAAAGCTACTCAAATTTATTAACTTCTAATGTTGAATTATATGTACAATTACTCAAAAAAGTCAAATATGCAGTGTTGTTTTTTAAAGAAAGATAAAATAGCATTTATCTTTAATTAGAAAAACTCAGCGAGAAGTATTTTATATAAAGAATAAAATAAGTAAAGTTGAATTAAAAATATAACCTTCAAGGCTGATGCAGCTTTTTTCCACTCTGGGGCCAAACTCTGACAATGCCCGCACCTGAAAAAGAGAGTAGTCTTTAAGAATTTTGTTACATACATACAGATGCAGAATATACAGGTACTACAATATTCAAAAAGGACACCTAAACGCAACATCCGAGGACTTTCTGACACAATTTGAATGTATCCATCCTAATGTATAAAGGTTGACACACTTTTGACAGAAGAGATGTTCAGAAAAAATTAATATGAACTTACTGCATTCTTTATCCTGTACATTTTCCAGCAGCTATGTACCAGTAGGAATAACTATATTTAGCTTTTGGTTTGAATGTTCCGAGTATACATCAGCAGTTCCTACACACATCCAAGTGAAACAAGGCCCAGAACATCCAATACAGCAGCCCCTCAGAGCTGTGTACTAAGTCCCCTCCTTTACTCCCTGTATACCCATGACTGTGTCGCCACCCACAGCTGCAATCTAATTAAATTTGCTGACAACACTACATTGATTGGCCTAATCTTAAACAATAATGAGGTGGCCTACAGGGAAGAAGTAATCTCTCTGACACAGTGATGTCAAGAAAACAACCTCTCCCTCAATGTCGCAAAAACAAAGAAGCTGGTGGTGGATTACAGGAGGAATGGAGATTGGGCTAACCCCTATTGACATCAATGGATCTGGGTTTGAGAGAGTAAACAGCTTTACGTTCCTCAGCATACACATCACCGAGGACCTCATATGCTCTGTGCACACCAGCTGTGTGGGGAAAAAGGCACAACAGCACCTCTCACCTCAGACAGTTGAGAAGTTTGGTATGAGCCCCCAAATACGAAGAACTTTCTACAGAGACACAATTGAAAGCATCCTGACTGGCTGCATCACTGCCTGGTATTGGAACTGCACCTCCCTTAATCACAGGACTCTGCAGAGTGGCGCGGACAGCCCAGCGCATCTGTAGTTGTAAACTTCCCATGATTCAGGACGTTCACAAAGACAGGTGTGTGAAATGGGTCTGTAGGATCATTGGGGACCCGAGTGACCCCAATCACAATCTATTCCAGCTGCTACCATCCAGGAAATGGCATAAAAGCCAGGACCAACAGGCTCGGATAGCTTCTTGCACCAGGCCATCAGACTGATTAACTCACACTGATGCGAGTGTATTTCTATGTTACATTGACTGCTCCATTTATCATAAATTACTATGATTGCACATTTAGACTGAGACGTAACATAAAGATTTTTACTCCTCATGTATGTGAAGGATGTAAGAAATAAAGTCAATTCAAATTCAACATCGACAAGTCTTGAATTTACCAAGTTTTGTCACAATGAATCAATTTCCTTTGGCACATGGAGTCCAATAAATGGAGTGGGATCTTGTTCAGATTCACTAACACTAAAGCAGAGGTATTAAGTGGGAAAGTGATGAAAGCTAATACTAGATCAGTCAATCCTACCGAACAGAACAGTTTTGATGATACCTATTCTCCTAAAATAATCACAGGCTTGAGCAGATTTCTGTATGCTCTTCATTGTATGTAACCCTTACACCAGGGGTTCCCAACCTTTTTTATGCCATGGATTCCTACTATTAACCAAGGGGTCCGTGGGTCCCATTAGACCCAAGCTCATAAACATCACATAAATCCTTTGCAGATCAAATGTGGAAGTACAAGATCTGCAGATATTCATCCTCCACGATAAAAACCACATGGCCAGCAATGATGAACATCCTAGTAAAAACTTATTCCGTGTAAACAAAGTATCTGAAGTATTCCCTCTGTCATTAAGATGTTAAATATACATGAGCATTAATGAAATGACAGGAATTATGAATAATAGGCCTTCTAAAGAGCACAGTGGCTTGTTAAAGTGAAAATAGTTTTAACAAACTATAAATTTGCATAAAAGCATACAGTGGCTGCAGACAAGACTACAGATGCAGCTACTACAGCAAAAAACAATATGCTGGAAGAATTCAGTGGGTGAAGAAGCCATCGATGAGAGGAAAAGTATTGTCAACATTTCAGGTTAAACACTGCATTAAATAAAATACAATTATCCGAGAGACAGCACAAAATAGGCCCTTCCAGCTGTGCCGACCAGCAATCCTAAATTTAATCCTAGCCTAATCATGGGACAATTTACAATGACCAATTAACCTACCAACCAGTAGGTCTTTAGACTGCGGGAGGAAACCGGAGCAACCAGAGGAAACCCACACATTCCACAGTACAGACTCCTTAGAGATCATCAGAATTGAACTCCAACACCTTGAGTTATAATAACCTCACACTAACCACTCTGCTACTGTGGTGTTGCTACATCTAGAATTAGTGTGAACAATCTATTTCTGATTAAAAAATATTAACTAACAAGTATAATGTCTTTTTTTTTAAAGTTCCACATAGATCAAGATCATTGAGAACACATACTGAAACGAGGCTTGTAGAAAACAGGGCAAAAAATGAACTGGGCTTTAAGGTGATCAAAACATACACAGAAGTTGCAGTAACAGTGAAAGTTGGGTCAGGGTGAATGATGTTTTGCTATGATGAAAACAACCAGCCTTACTTCAAGAATGAAAATAATGCTGACATTGCTTCAGCTCAAACTGGTGACCAATAATAAGAGTATTGATTGAAAGGATAGTGAGCTTGTGGCAAGATAGAGGCTTTAGTCTTCAAAATGTAAGACTACAACCAAATCAAGAAAAGAATAGCAGATTGGCAATGGCAATAACTAAAGCAATCCGCTGTCCACCTGCAGAAGGTATTGGGACTTCCTGAAAGTCATGAGGAACAAAATTCAGAAAGTTTTACCCTCACAGATCCATGAGACAAATTTGTCTTTTACACTAATACTTGACAGACAAGGATGAGAGATCTTATAAACACATACAAAATTAAGGGATAAGATAGAGGCAGGAAAGTTGTTTCCACTGGTAGTTGAGACTAGAACTAGGAGACATAGCCTCAGATTCGGGGGAGTAAATTTAGGATGGAGATGAGGAGGAACTGCTTTTCCCAAAATGTGGTTAAATATATTTAAGACAAGGACGGATAGATTTTTGCATATTAGGAGAATTAAGGGTTATGGGAAAAGGCAGATTAGGTGGAGATGAGACCATGGTCGGATCAACCATGATCTTATTGAATGGCGGAGCAGGTTTGATGAGCCAGATGGCCTACTCCTGCTCCTATTTCTTATGAACTTTTGACATCGCAATATTTTCATTTGTCAGTATGCATCACAATTTAAGCAACGATAGTTATCTGTATCTCATTTGCTCTTTTGATGCCATCTTTACATTAAACAAGTATTGCACGGTGCATCAATTTGGTAGTTTCCTCCCATTCTCAATTTACCCTGGTGTAGTAACTTTTTTTTTGTACAGCACCTTTCATACATTAAGATGCAGGCTCAAGGTGCTTTACAAAGACTGTAAAGATAAATAAATATAGTCATAAAAGTGCAAGACAAAAGACAAACATTACATAGAATAAAATGTAATTGAACATAGTGAATTATGTATAAATAATCAACATCAACAGACATTAAGTAATCCTATAAATAGGCCACATTAAAAAAGTAGTTATTTTAAAAGTGTTTCAATGTGTTCCACGGTACTAGTCTGGTGTATTCCACCCCCCCCCCCCCGGTGTGGTGGGGGGGGGGGGGGTTTGACTTTCTTGTTGCCATTTGCACAATTTACTTTTTTTGCATGGGGGGGGTTGATCTTGTTGCCATTTGCGCAATTTTTCTTTTGCGTGCGGGGGGCTTGACGTTCTTTGAATGGGTTCCATGCATTTCTTTGTTTCGTGGTTGTCTGTGGAGAAGATGAATCTCAGGGTTGTAAACTGCATACATACTTTGATAATAAAAGTCTTCTCTGAACCCTTGTTTCTAGGAACACTACACAAACCAGTATTCATGGATCTAAGACTATGATTAAGGATGTAAGGGGATAGACATCTCAATATGTATGGAGAAGCTAGATTATTCAGAGCCTTATATACAATTAAGAGTATTTTAAAATTGATCCTAAAGGACACAGGCAGCCAGTGTAATGATGTCAAAGCTGATGAAATATGATCAGATTTTCTTTCTTTGGTTAAGATTCTTGCTCATGCATTTTGTACAAACTGCAGGCGATTTATTATCGTTCTTAGGCAGCCCTGGAAAGAGTGCATTGCAGCTGTCTAATAGGCTGAAAACAAAAGCACTTATCAATTTTTCTGCATCTGGAGATATTATAGGAAATCAACTCTTGCAATGTTCCTTAAAATGAAAGAATGCAGTTTTAATAATACGGTTAATGTGTGCTTTGAAATTTAGCTCCAAATCAATAATAATGACTAAATTCTTTACTTCTGGCTTGATTTAGATATTCCTTTTAGTTGTTCTCTTGCCTCTCCAAATGGATTAACTTCACTGATGCCACAGTTTCAGGCGGAACACCTTTCACATCCTATTAAAATATTAAGTTTGTTCTTATAATAACAAGCATGTTTCCTAGGTTTAAATGTTATTATACAGCTAAAATTTTAATCTCTTCATACAATTTTTAATGCAGCATTTCTGGGTTTTTGTAAAATGCAGCTGATGGCCTGACATGAAGAAATTTGGAACATCTTAAAGCCAACATTTTAAAATAGGTAACTATAAAGACAACTTAGAAAAAAATGTGTGGCTCATTTAAAAAGGCATTTTATTTGGAAAAAAAAAATCAATGTCAAGTAG
Organism: Hemitrygon akajei; assembly: GCF_048418815.1. Classification (NCBI taxonomy): domain Eukaryota; kingdom Metazoa; phylum Chordata; class Chondrichthyes; order Myliobatiformes; family Dasyatidae; genus Hemitrygon; species Hemitrygon akajei. The sequence continues at coordinate 7,935,960 of NC_133155.1, read as the reverse complement.
ACTTGTATCGAGGGGCAGAGTGAAGTGATGATGGTGCTAAACAGCGACTCCTTTGCTTGCATCTCCACTTCTATCTTTGATATCTTTATTTTCTTTTTCCAGGTTCTTTTGAAGACCCTGACCTGGAGTTACACTGTGATTTTGGTTCTTTGCAGGAATGGGACCTGCTCTCAGAGCCTCACGATCGGCCGCTTTTTGATATCCCAAGGACATGGCCTGGAAGACTAGCATGCCTTCAGGGTACCGGATTTTCGTGGCTCTGGAGATGGTCTGATTCTAGGCTAGTGCCCCTGACTGAGGCGTAGTGGAAAAACACAGAACATCGGAAACAGCAGGTTAGCTGCCATGAGCTGTGTGTCCGGAGACCTAAGCTCTAGGGCGGACTCTCTGGGCGCAGAGCTCGGAAAAAGCGACGCAACAGACTTTTAACATTACAAATCAGTGAGTTGTTTGTTTTGTCTCCCCTCTCACTGTTAAATGAGGACCCCTCCTTTTGCTTTATTAGGGAGAGAGCGAGCCTGTGGTATGCCGAATTACCGGGTAAACCAGTAATCTTTGGGGTACCGCAAGTCTGTGTCTTTATTGATGCTTTGCTGCACGCTTGAGTGCTCAGCGGAGGGCGCCGATGCTTTTTTGCTGGTGGGGAGGACTCTGCTATTCTAACGTTTAGCTGTCATTCTTTAGGGCACTCCTCTGTTTTCATGGATGTTTGCAAAGAAAAAGAATGTATATTGTATCCATTTCTCTGGAGTTAAATGCACCTATTGAACTAAAATCCAAACAGATGGATTAACAATGGAATTACATAACTGAACTGCAAGCAATGAACCTCGCCCATCCAGTTGCAGCAAAACCCAGTTGTTAAGTCTGTTTTCTGAACTCACCATGGTGCATAGAACTCCACCAGCCACAGTTCATCGCTTTGAATAACTTCCCTATTGAAGTTACTTGGGGATAATTCCACAACATCATCACTTGCTGAGTAAAGAGCACTGACAGTGACTAACAACGTGCCGAAGACACCTGCAAAGGAAAATGGAATTTGCATAACTGAAATAAAAACCCTGTTCACTTCAAATGTTGGCGGTCAGAGTTAATTTTAATTCTCGCACACATACACAAAATAAAAACATTTGCAACGGCTGACCGAGTGCTTGAAATACCTCAAGTCAGACAAGACCTATGGAGAGAGTTAACATTTTCCCCCATTGATCTAAAATATTAAATCTATCCAGATGCTGCATTTCTAACATTCTTTGTTTGAACCCATGGCATTCAGGGGTAAAAATAAATAGTTTAAGGGGGAATCCAAGTCATGGACTGTGGTTTTTGATGGACTCCAATTCAAGGTCTCTTTGGGAGATTTTGCTATTGCTTGCATGACAGGGGTCAGTGCTTCTGTCGGCAAGCTGGGGGGGGGGAGAGAAGAGGGTCAATGCTTCTGCATGTGGGAGGGGGCTTTGTAATTCTGATGTTTCTATCATTGTATTCTATAGGGTTCATGTTTCGTGGCTGTCTGTGAAGAGTAGGAATGTCAGGTTGTATACTGTATACATTCTCTGATTTGAATTCCAATCCCCCCCCCCCCCCACACACACAGAATCTGAAACGTGCTACTCGAAGAGACAGAGAGATACACTCACAACACTCAAGGAGCATCTGGGCAAGCATTTTAATCACCGAGGCATGGAAGACTCTAAATTTGTACACATGGTTTTTCTAGATGAACGCAATGGTCTGTGTGGACTTAACGGGCCAGAGAATCTGTTTCCGTACCATGTAACCAGTTTTTAAATTCAGATTTCAAATAACTACAACATTTCCCCTTTGGATTACTGTACCAACTTTGCAAGAACACTGCTTTTGCTTTGCAAGTCACTGAACTGATGGCACACCTACAGCAGATTCTGGAGTACAGAAGGAAGTAGCTGTATTCAAATCTACAACTAATTACCAGATACTCTGTCTTTACAAATATTTAAAAAAAATCACCAGTTAAGAACGTACTTCATTAGAAATTGGTTTCAAAGCCACACAATATTGTACAAACAATACTGCCCTGATTTCTACTCAAACTGCCCACAATTTCAGGAAACTAAATCATTGTCACCTCCTTCAACTGAACACAAAATTATGCAACGTACAACCAAAATATATAAATTATAAACACAAGAGAAAGTCTACAGATGCTGGAAATCCAAAGTAAGACACACACACTTGCTGGAGGAACTCAGCAAGTCAGGCAGCATCTATGGAAATGAACCGATAGCCAACGGTTCGGGCCGGGAGCTTTCTTCAGGACTCAAATATTTACTACTAGCCGGTTTTAACAGATCCGATCATTGGTAGCTTAGTGTTTTGAAGGATTTACAAATAGCGAAAAGAGGGGATTTCTCTGTCAGTGTTCACAATACCCTAGGGGCCAAGATACTGCAGGGAGGACGCTTATACCCATAATTATTTATCGCGATGCGTGGGGAAATCATTACTGTTTAAAGGCTCTGAGGGGTTTCAAACGGGGCCAATGGGCCAGCACACACACTCACCAATCACACTCAACACCTCTGCCTTTTCGCCGGTGGTTCTCATGTTAACAGCCGCAGCCGTGCGTCGCCTTCACTGAGCTGAGGGAGGAAGCCCTGCGGTCTCAACGCCAACCGCGTGTCCGAGGCCGTGTCCGCTCCACTCCGGCGCCGACACTCGGCTTCCCTCCGCCGCAGGACGAGATCACCCCCCGGCCCCGACCCGACCCGTACCGTGGCCGCCACCGATTGGCTGCTTCCCGCCTGGTGACCTCAAGCCGAGTTCAGAGATCGAGGCAGCCAATCAGGAGACGGACACGTGTCAACTGCTGCGGGTGCCGCGACCATGTGGGGCCGAGCGGCGCAGCCGCAGACTCGCCGCCGAGTGCACGGGATTTGTGCTCTTTCAGGGAGCGGTCTCCCATTTAATATTTATTTGTATATCACGCCTAGTATATTGCATCTCCTTTCATCACCCTACCAGAATACACAATTACTCAGCGGAAAGCTGTTTTCCTTGTTTATTTCTTTGTCAATCTTTTCAACTCGTCCTCTGCTCCTGAATATTTCTACCCACTGGGAGCAGCACCTCCCAATTTACTTTGAATACTTATATCAAATCTCTTTCTTAACCTGTTGTCCTCACATTTCTATCCACTGGGAACAGCACCTCCCAATTTATTTTAAATTCTTATATCAAATCTCTTTCTTAATTCGTCTTCTATTCCTGAACATTTCTACCCACTGGGAACAACACCTCCCAATTTACTTTGAATACTTATATCAAATCTCTTTCTTAACCTGTTGTCCTCACATTTCTATCCACTGGGAACAGCACCTCCCAATTTATTTTAAATTCTTATATCAAATCTCTTTCTTAATTCGTCTTCTATTCCTGAACATTTCTACCCACTGGGAACAACACCTCCCTATTTACATTGAATACTGATAGCAAATCTTTTTCTTAACTCGTCCTCTATTCCTGAACATTTTACCCACTGGGAACAGCATCTCCCTATTTAAATACTTATGTCAAATCTCATTCTTAACTCGTTGTCCTCACATTTCTACCCACTGGGAGCAGCACCTCCCAATTTACTTTGAATACTTATATTAAATCTCTTTCTTAACCTGTTGTCCTCACATTTCTACCCACTGGGAACAGCACCTCCCTATTTACTTTGAATTCTTATATTAAATCTCTTTCTTAACTCACTGTCCTTTATTCCTGATCATTTCTACCCACTGGGAACAGCACCTCCCTATTTACATTGAATACTGATAGCAAATCTTTTTCTTAACTCGTCCTCTAATCGTGAACATTTTACCCACTGGGAACAGCACCTCCCTATTTAAATATTTATGTCAAATCTCATTCTTAACTCGTTGTCCTCACATTTCTACCCACTGGGAGCAGCACCTCCCTATTTACATTGAATACTGATATCAAATCTTTTTCTTAACTCGTCCTCTATTCCTGAACATTTCTACCCACTGGGAACAGCACCTCCCAATTTACTTCGAATACTTCTACCAAATCGGAATCAGGGTTAAATCACCGTTATATGTCGTGAAATGTGCTAACTTTGCAGCAACAGTACAATGCAACACCTGATATAAATATAGGGAAAAAAACAATTACTGTAGCCATATATGTCCATTAACTAGTTAAAATAAGTAGTGCAAAAACTAAAAATAGTGAGGCAGTGTTCATAGACAATAGACAATAGGTGCAGAAGTAGACCATTTGGCCCTTCGAGCCTGCACCGCCATTTTGAGATCATGGCTGATCAATTCCTATCAATACCCGGTTCCTGCCTTGTCCCCATATCCCTTGATTCCCCTATCCATAAGATACCTATCTAGCTCCTTCTTGAAAGCACCCAGAGAATTGGCCTCCACTACCTTCCGAGGCAGTGCATTCCAGACCCCCACAACTCTCTGGGAGAAGTTGTTTTTCCTTAACTCTGTCCTAAATGACATACCTCTTATTCTCAAACCATGCCCTCTGGTACTGGACTCTCCCAGCATCTGGAACATATTTCCTGCCTCTATCTTGTCCAATCCCTTAATAATCTTATATGCTTCAATTAGATCCCCTCTCAATCTCCTTAATTCCAGCGTGTACAAGCCCAGTCTCTCTAACCTCTCTGCGTAAGACAGTCCAAACATCTCAGGAATTAACCTCGTGAATCTACGCTGCACTTCCTCTACAGCCAGGATGTCCTTCCTTAACCCTGGAGACCAAAACTGTACACAATACTCCAGGTGTGGTCTCACCAGGGCTCTGTACAAATGCAAGAGGATTTCCTTGCTCTTGTACTCAATTCCCTTTGTAATCAAGGCCAACATTCCATTAGCCTTCTTCACTGCCTGCTGCACTTGCTCATTCACCTTCAGTGATTGATGAACAAGGACTCCTAGATCTCTTTGTATTACTCCCTTACCTAACTCTATACCGTTCAGATAATAACCTGCCTTCCTGTTCTTACTCCCAAAGTGGATAACCTCACACTTATTCACATTAAACGCCATCTGCCAAGTATCTGCCCACTCACCCAGCCTATCCAAGTCACCCTGAATTCTCCTAACATCCTCATCACATGTCACACTGCCACCCAGCTTAGTATCATCAGCAAATTTGCTGATGTTATTTTCTATGCCTTCATCCAAATCGTTAACGTAAATGGTAAACAGCTGTGGTCCCAATACCGAGCCCTGTGGCACCCCACTAGTCACCACCTGCCATTCCGAGAAACACCCATTCACTGCTACCCTTTGCTTTCTATCTGCCAACCAGTTTTCTATCCCATGTCAATGCCTTCCCCCCGATGCCCTGAGCTTTGATTTTACCCACCAATCTTCTATGTGGGACCTTATCAAATGCCTTCTGAAAATCGAGGTACACTACATCCACTGGATCTCCCCCATCTAACTTCCTGGTTACATCCTCAAAAAACTCCAACAGATTAGTCAAGCATGATTTACCCTTGGTAAATCCATGCTGGCTCGGCCCAATCCTATCACTGCTAACTAGATATGCCACTATTTCATCCTTAATAATGAACTCTAGCATCTTTCCCACCACCGATGTCAGGCTGACAGGTCGATAGTTCTCTGTTTTCTCCCTCCCTCCTTTCTTAAAAAGTGGGATAACATTAGCCATTCTCCAATCCTCAGGGACTGATCCTGAATCTAAGGAACATTGGAAAATGATTACCAATGCATCTGCAATTTCCAGGGCCACCTCCTTTAGTACCCTAGGGTGCAGACCATCTGGACCTGGGGATTTGTCAGCCTTCAGTCCCATCAGTCTTCTCATCACCGTTTCCTTCCGAATGTCAATCTGTTTCATTTCCTCTGTTACCCTATGTCCTTGGCCCATCCATACATCTGGGAGATTGCTTGTGTCTTCCTTAGTGAAAACAGATCTAAAGTACTCATTAAATTCTTCTGCCATTTCTCTGTTTCCCATAACAATTTCACCCAATTCATTCTTCAAGGGCCCAACATTGTTCTTAACTATCTTCTTTCTCTTCACATACCTAAAATAGCTTTTGCTATCTTCCTTTATATTCCTGGCTAGCTTGCGTTCGTACCTCATTTTTTTCTCCCCGTATTGTCTTTTTAGTTAAGTTCTGTTGTTCCTTAAAAACTTCCCAATCATCTGTCCTCCCACTCACCTTAGCTCTGTCATATTTCCTTTTTTTTAATGCTATGCAGTCTCTGACTTCCTTTGTCAACCACTGAGGCCCCTTTCCCCCCCTTTGAATCCTTCCTTCTCTGGGGGACGAACTGATTTTGCACCTTGTGCATTATTCCCAAGAATACCTGCCATTGCTGTTCCACTGTCTTTTCTGCTAGGCTATCCGTCCAGTTCAATGTCCATTCAGAAATCTGATGGCAGAGGGGAAGATGCTGTTCCTGATTCATTGAGTGTGTATTCACGTTTCTGTACCTCCTTCCTGATGGTAACAATGAGAAGAGGGCTTGTCCTGGATGATGGGAGTTCTTAATGATGGACGCACCTCTCTGAGGTACCACTCCTTGGGGCAAGTTGTCTTAGATACTACAGAGGCTAGTACCCATGATGGAGCTGGCTAATTTTACCACTCTCTGCACTTTGATCCTATGCAGTAGCCACCCCCCCCCCCCCCCCACCGTACCAGACACTGATGCAGCCAGTCAGAATGCTCTCCACAGTACATCTGTAGAAGTTTTTGCATGTTTTAGGTGACCAAACAAATCTCCTCAAACTCCTAATGAAGTATAGCCAGTGTCTTTCTTTCTTTGTAGCTGCATCGATAAGTTAGGACCAGGTAAGATCCTCAGAGATACTGACACTCAGGAACTTGAAATTGCTCACCCTTTCCACTTCTGATTCCTGATGAAGACTGGTGTGTATTCCCTCATCTTGCCCTTTCATAAGTCTATGATCAGCACTGTAGTTACTGACATTGAGTGCAAGGATTAAAAAGTGCAAAAAACAGAAATACTGTATATTTTTTAAAATGAGGTAGCGTCCAAGGATTCAATGTCCATTTAGGAATCGGATGGCAGAGGGGAAGAAGCCACCCGCAAATCACTGAGCGTGTGTATTTGGGCTTCTGGACCTCCTACCTGGTGGTAACAGTGAGACAAGGAAAAACTGGTATATCTCGCTCCTGTACGCCTCTCATCTCCATCTCTTTCTTAACTTGTTATCCTCTGCTCCTGAACCTTTCTAGCACTGGGAACAACCCCTCCCTATTTATGTTCAATACTTCTATCAAATCTCTTTGCAATCTTTGTGGAGATACTGGCTTTGGAGCTTGAAAACACAAAACGCAAGAGAAACTCAGGAGTTCAGGCAATATTGCAGAACAGACTCAATGGGCCAAGTGGTCTAATTCTGCTCCTATGTTTATGATCTGTGGAAGGAAATGGACTGTTGATGTTTCAGGTCAAAGCCTTTCATTTGGATGTAATCCAGACCAGATGAAGGGTCTCAACCCAAAATGTTGACTGACCATTTTGATCCACGGATGCTGCCTGACCTGCTGAGTTCCTTCAGTTTTAGATTCCAGAATCGGCAATCTTTTCCCTCACCTAAAAACGAATAGCTGATCAAGGGCAAAATACCATGGATGCTGGAGGTATGAACTAAAAACAAAATGTTACGAATGTTCAACTGTATAAGTAGCATATGTAGAGGAAAAACAAGATTTTTTTTGTTAAAACTATTTTTTAACAAAGAAATCACAGCTGGTCTATTAGTAACACACACAAAATGCTGGAGGAATTTAGCAGGTCAGGCAGTATCTAAGGAAATGAATAAACAGTCAGAATTTCGGGCCAAGACCCTTCTTCAGGACTGAGAAGGAAGGAGAGAGATGCCGGAATGAAAAGCTGGGAGGGGGAGGGGAAGGAGGATAGGGAGAAGGTGATAGGTGAAGCCAGGTGGATAGGAAAGGTAAAGGGCTGGTGAAGAAATAATCTAACAGGGGAGGATAGTGGACTATAGGAGAAAGGGAAGAAGGGGCACCAGGGGAGGTGATAGGCAGGTGGGAAGAAGAGATTAGGGAAGAATTACCAGAAGGAGAAATCGATATTTATGCCATCAGGTTAGACAGAATATGATGTGTCACTCCTCCACCTTGAGTGTGGTCCCATCATGGTACAACAGGAGGCCTTGGACTGAAATATTGAAACGGGAATGGGGATAGGAATTAAAATTGTTCATCACCAGGAAATCCTGCTTTTGGCGGATGGAGTGGGGATGCTCGATCGAGCAGTCCCCTAATCTACATCAGGTCCCACCAGTGTAGGGGAGGCCACATCGGAAGCACAGGATACAATAGATAACACCAACAGATTCACAGGTGAACGGCTGCCCTACCTGGACAGACTGTTTGGGGTGAATGGACAGGTGTCGCACTTTGGCCACTTGCAGACATAAGTGCCAGGAGGGAGACTGGTGGGGAGGGATGAGTAAATAAGGGAGTCACAGAGGGAGCAATCCCTGAGGAAAGCAGAGAGTGGGGGGAGGGAGGTAAAGATGTGCTTGGTAGTAGGATCCCATTGAAAATGGCGGAAGTTGCGGAGAATGATGGAGAGGCTCATGGGATGGTAGCACAGGGCAAGAGGAACTCTAATCCTGTTACGGTGGCAGGAAGATGGGGTGTGCGCAGATGTCTGCGAAATGGAGAAGATGCAGGTGTGAGCGGCATCATTGGTAGGAGGAGGAGAATCTCTATGATGTCCTGGAAAAGAAAGCTTCATCCTGGGATCGGATGTGATTGAGACAAAGGAAGTGAGGAAAGGGGATAATATATTTACAGGAGGCAGGGTGGGAAGAGGTACAGATGAGATAACCATGGGAATTGGTAAGTCAGTAAACAGTTCATATCCAGAGATGGAGACAGAGAGATTGAGAAAAGGAAGAGAGGTGCCTGAAACGGACCTAGTGAAGTTAAGGGCAGGGTGGAAGTTGGAGGAAAAATTGATGAAATTGACCAGCTCATCATGGGTGCATGAAGCAGCGCCAATGCAGTCATCGATGTAGTGCAGGAAGGAAGAGTTGGGGAGCATTACCAGGGAAGACACTTGGGACATGGAGATAGAGGAAACACACAACACACCAATACCAGAAGACCAAACAAGATAAAATGGAGGTGTGACATAAAATCTTGCATTATTATTAATGGGATTCCTTAGAGTGCATAATTGTAAATAAAATTAAATTGGGTGTTTTTGACTTAATTATCAAAGAGGATTTAACATCTAAATACTCACGAAATACAAGACATCTGTAATTGGTCATTAACACAAGTGATTCTGTAATGGCTCGAAACACCGATTCTATGTTCATTTCCATCGATGCTAGCTGACCTGCTGAGTTGCTCTAGCATTTTGTGTGTGTTGTTCTGGATTTCCAGCATCTGCAGAATCTCCTCTCTCTGTGAAGAAGCCTGCACTCTCCGAAAGGTACCTTCTCTGGATGAGCAATTTCCTCACTTCCAACAACCTCACCATTAAAATAAGTTCTCTCCACCCAGCTCCAATACTTTAAGAACTGATAAACAATTCAAAGAATCTTTATGAAAGCCCCTTGGCCATTTCTCCCAGAATGCTTGGCCAAATTAGTTCTTAATTCCTGGAAAACCAAAAGATAAGCAAAGCCCAACATTGAACAAATACACGCAAATAACAAAGTTAATTGCTGCACTGCAGTGGACAGCAAGGAAGACTATCATGGCTTGTAGTGCGATCTGGACCAGCTGGAAAGATGTCAGATGGAATTTAAAGCAGACCAGTGCGAGGTATTACACTTCGGTAGGACCAATCGGGGTAGGTCTCACACAGTGAATGGTGGGACACTGAGGAGTGTGGTAGAACAAAGGGATCTGGGAATACAGTTCCCTAATCCATTGAAAATGGCATCACAGGTTGAGAGGGTCGTAAAGAAAGCTTGTGGCACATTGGCCTTCATAAATCAAAGTATTGGGTACAGGAGAAGTTGTATAAGTTGTTATGTTGAAGTTGTATAAGACATGGGTGAAACCTAATTTTAAGTATTCTGTGCAGTTTGGTCACCCACCTACAGGGAAGATATAAATATCAAAGAAAGAATACAGAGAAAATTTACACGGATGTTTCCAGATCTGGAGGACCTGAGTTATAAGGAAAGATTGAATAGGTGAGGACTTTATTCCTTGGAATGTAGACGATTGAGAGGAGGTTTGATACAGGTATACAAAATTATGAAGGGTATAAACAGGATAAATGCAAGCAGGCTTTTTCCACTGAGGTTGGGTGGGACTGCAACTAGAGGTCATGGGTTAAGGGTGAAAGAGGAACATGAGGGGAAACTTCTTCACTCAGAGGGTGGTGAGAGTGTGGAATGAGCTGCCAGCACAAGTGGTGCATTGGAGCCGGATTTCAAAGTTTAAGAGAAGTTTGGTCAGGTACATGGACGGTAGGGGTATGGAGGACGGCTGTGGTCCCGGGGAGTAGGCAGTTTAGAAATGGCTCGGCCCGGACTAGATGGGCAGAACGGCCTGTTTCGGCGCTGTACCTTTCTACGTCTCCAAGACCCCTGGATGTTTAACGCGATAGCAACATCTGCGTAAAGCCCAGGCAGTAAAGTTGGGTGTCATGTGGCAAAGATCTGTGTGGGCACCGCAGGCGCTCACTTTAAACGCAATTTCCTTTCTGTTGTAAGGCCGCGGGATTGACGGAGCATTTAACCAATCGGCAGAGCATGTGCAGACCCGCGGGGCGTGTTAATGTCCCGGTCGCGGCCGTGTGGCTAGTCGGAGTCGGCGCTGGAGGAAGCGGCCGAGCGGACGTCTGTAGTTAGTTAGGTGACTAAAGGGGGAGCATCTCGGCGTTAAACATGAGCCCGGCGGCTAAAGAGGAGCCAAAAGTGAGCTGTGTTCAGCGGGGAATCAGGGCTATTCTTCTGGGCCCTCCCGGAGCAGGGAAAGGCACGCAGGTAGGTGCAGATTTGGCCCGACTGTCTGCCGACCCATGTTCCCCTTTCTTTCCAAAGTTTGATTTTGTAGGATGCTAAGGTTCGGGTAGAAGGCTTCTTTCTGTTAAACTGGTGTGCATTTACCCCACTAAAGTATGAGTACATTTACGACCTAAGTCGTGTTTGGTTACTTAATTAAGTCCATTGGCAGATTGGATTCTATTTTCATGTAAAGACACTTTGACCTTCAAAACCTTCCAACGACTTCCAAAAAAATAGTTCGGGATGTTTAGGTGCTGCACAATGTCAGTTAGGCTTTTGAACTATAGAATCGCGTCTAAAATTTTTGGGTGTGGGTTACTAATTTATTGAATGGGGGGAAATAATATTCTGTTTTATCTTTAAAACAAATATCTAACCTGGTGTGAGAATCTCCAGTCCTGAAGAAGGGTGTCGGCCTGAAATATTGACTATTTATTCATTTCCATAGATCCTGCCTGACCTGCTGAGTTCCTCCAGAATTTTGTGTGTGTTACTTATGACTTTCTGCATCTCAGCATTTTCTCATTTTTATCGATTATTCTTTAGGATTCTTTTTATTTATAATTTGTATTAGCCTTAAATTGTATTTGTGGGAAATAAGTTGTTTATATGTGTCCGAGGGTAAGGATTGTGGCTGCCCGAAAGGTGATGGCTTGTATTTTTAGAGCTGCCTCCTCTACTTTGCTTCACCATGGCTGCAGCTCCCCAGTGTCCGGATGTTCCAGGGCCAGTGAAACCATGGCTACAACTCTCCAATGTGACGAAACTCTAAATTTCTTTTAAAGAAGGGAAGGCTTTGAGAGAGTGGATTTTATGAATGCTTCCTGCACCTTGCTTTGCATTCTCAAACGAGTTCAGTGAAAATGTGTAACATGTATAAGTCATAGCTTGTATCGGGCTTCTGCCTCAGTAGTAGTGGCTTCGTACTGACTGCTGCTAAACTGCCTCAATCGTGATGCTTTTATCTCCAATCTGATATTCCATGAGCTAGCTTTCCATCTGCTACTTTTCACAATCTTTGGTGTAACTTCTGGTCATATCTGAACTTGCACAATTCTGTCATGCCCTGTGCTCGCGAGCCCACACTGAGCCACCCATTCCAGCCTAGCCTTAAATGTACAGCAGCTATATTTCATTAGGGGTTTGAGTCTGTTACCGAAAACACTCGCAACTCTACAGATGTACCATGGAGAGCATTCTAACTGGCTGCATCACCGTCTGGTATGGGCTGGGGGGTGGGGGTGGGGGAGTGCAGGTCACTGCACAAGACCGAAGAAAGCTGGAGAGAGCTGTAAAATTAGTCAGCTCCATCATGCGCACTAGCCTCCGTGGTATCCAGGTCAACTTCAAGGAGCAATGCCTCAGGAAAGTGGCGTCCATCATTAAGGACCTCCACCACCCAAAACCTGCCCTCTTCTCATTGCTGTGATCAGGAAGGCACATGCTCAACAATTTAGGAACAGCTTCTGCAATCTAATTTTTGAATGGACATTGAACCCATGAACACTACCTCACTATTTTTTTCCCTTTTTTTTTGCACTACTTATTTAAGCTAACTATTTTAATATACAGTTGCAAGAAAACGTTTGTCAGCCATTTGGAATTACCTGCTTTTCTGCATTAATTACTCATAAAATGTGGTCTGGTTCATCTAAGTCACAATAATAGACAAAACACAATCTGCCTAAGCTAATAACACAAGCAATTGCACAACTTCTTGTCAATACCGAGTTCACCATTTAAACAAACAGTCTAGGTTCAAAAAAGTATGTGAACCTCTGGGGTAATGCCTTCTACAAAACCTATTTAGAGTCAGGTCTTCCAATCAATCAGATGAGACTGGAAGAGTGAGTTGCAGAGGTGTCCTGCCCGATAAAAAAAGACGCATAGTCAGGTTACTGACGGAGCCTGCTCTTTTAAGAAGATCTCTTTATATGCACCATGCCTTTATGAAAACAACTTTCAGAGGACTTTAGAAGAAGAATTGTAGAGATGCATGAAGCTGGAAAAGGGAACAAAAGCATTTCTAAAGACCTGGTGTTCATCGGTCCACAGAAAGAGAAATTGTCTCCAAATGGAGGAATTTCAGGACTGTTGCAACTCTTCCTAGGAGTGGGTGTCCTGCAAAGATCACACCAAGAGCACAACATGCGATGCTGAAAGAGGTCAAAAGAACCCAAAGGTAACTGCAAAAGACCTGTAGAAATTTCTGCAACTTGCTAAAGTCTCCATTCATGTGTCCACTATTTTTAAAAAAACACTGAACAAGGTTGGTGTTCATGGAAGGACACCACAATGGAAACTACTGCTCTCGAAAACAAACATTGTTGCACGTCTCAAGTTTGCAAAAGAACACCTGGATGTTCTACAACACTTCTGGGACAATGTCCTGTGGACAGATGAGATGGAAGTTGAACTTTTTGGCAGAAATGCACATTGCTAAGTTCAGAGGAAAGGGGGTACTGCAGACCAACATAAAAACCTCATCCCAGCTATGAAGCACGGTGGAAGGAGCATCATGGTTTGGGGCTGCTTTGCTGCCTCAGGGCCTGGACAGCTTGCAGTCATTGGTGGGGGGGGGGGGGGGGGGTAATAATGAAGTTAAAATTGTACCAAGGCATTTTACAGGAGAATGTCAGGGTAGCGGTCCATCACCTGAAGCTTAATAGAAGTTGGATGGTGCAACAAGACAATGATCTAAAACACTAGAGAAAATCAACAGAATGGTTTAAAAAGAAGAAAATTCATGTTTTGGAATGGCCAAGCTGGACTCCAGACCTTAACCCAATTGGCGATGCTGTGGCATGACCTGAAAAGGTTCATGCAAGATATCCCAGAAATATTGATGAATTGAACCAGTTTTGTATGGACCACGTGGAGCTAGTTGACAGCATGCTTCAAGCATACAACACTATGAAGTGCAACGTGTCACTTAAAGATTCATTTTCTGCATTCCCATTTGGACTTCCCTGCAAATCTTGGCACTGTCAGTGACGAGGTTGATAAAAGATGAGATACAGTGCTGTGAAAAGTCTTAAGCACATATCAAGAATGCAAGAAGCACCCTCTCTTTACACCCTTCCCACTCTCAGTCCACAATAAAGACCCATATCAGAATCAGGGTTATCATCACTCACATTATGTCATGAAATTAGTTTTTCATGGCAGCAGTACAGTGCAATACATAAACGCTACAGTACTATGCAAAAGTCTTGGGCTCCCTTGCTAAATGTATGTGCCAAAGTCTTTTGTAAGGTACTGCAGTAATTTTATGTATTGCCACAAAAAACTAATTTCATGACACAATGTGAGTGATGATAAACCTGATTCTGACATGTAGTATCCCCAAAATGTTGTGACTGATTGAAGTCACCGGAGAGACATTGAAGCTGGTGATATAGAAGTCTTTATTCAGCACAACAAGCAGAAATCATTCTGGAGACACTCCCAGTCGAGGCTCACAAACCCAAATGTGTATCATATTTTTATACCCCTAAGATCAGAGGGAACAGCAGGTGATTCAATGCAATTTCAATATTTACTTGTGATGAAACATTTCATGTTTAATGTTCTGATGTGATTGTTTTGCGTGAGTAATTTCAGCTTGTAGTAAGACAATTGGTTTTAATAAAAATAATTGCTAACTGAAGAAATTAAAAACCTCTTGAAATTTTTTTTTTCATTAGGCTCATAAGCTTGCTGAGCACTACAGTGTCTGTCACTTATCAACAGGTGACATGTTGCGAGCCATGGTGGCGAGTGGATCAGAACTGGGACAAAAGTTAAAGAAAACGCTAGATGCCGGCAAATTGGTAAGTGCAATGTTCTGAAGTGGTGAATGGGGAAAATCCTGCCCATGAAGTACTCATGAGAGAGAGAAGCATAGTTAACATTTCAGATTCATGATCTTTAATTAGTTCTGATAGATCATAGATCTGAAACAGTAAGTCTATTTGTCCCTCCGTAGACGCTGCCTTAACTCGTGTATTTCCAGGATTTTTTTCACTTTAACAATGAAAAGTGAAGAACAAAACTTTGTAGATGTCGGGAGTCTGAAATGTATGCACGTAAAATGCTGGATATAATTTGTAAATCCAATGGATTCTGATAAATTGGGGCACATCAGGACCAGTGTATTTTGGACCAATTAAGTGGTTGCTGCAATTATCTGAAGTTTCACGGAAATAGTTAAAAAGGTACAGTATATAAACAAACTACCATTTAACTGGGTAACAATATTTATTTAAATGAAATACAGAACAAATTGAAACACTACCAATATTACTACAGTACTATAAAGTTGTGTTCAATCATTTGTTATGTGCTGTGTCCTATGACATGGGCAATCGTGGTCTTATCCATGACTATGATTGTTCTTGGCAAATTTTTCTACAGAAGAGATTTGCCATTACCCTTTTCTGCCCTTTTCAAGACGGGTGACCCTAGCCATTATCAATACTCTTCAGAGATTGTCTGCCTGGTGTCAGTGGTTGCATAACCAGGACTTGTGATATGCACCAGCTGCTCCCATGGATTCACGTCACCCTGACTGGGGGGGGGGGCAGTGCAGGTGCTACACCCAAAGGTGACATGCAGGCAAGCGGAGTGAAGGAGCACCTTATAACTCCTTTGGTAGAGACATATCTCCACGCCGCACCCACTGAGTAACAAATTATGTATTTAAATGAAATACAGAACAAATTAGAACAGTACCAATACTACGACAGTACTACAAAACTGTTAGTTCGTAATGGTTATTGGCAGAGGAATTCATCGAGCATACATTGGCATGGTACTTGATTAGTGAACTATCCATTCTTAGCCCCTTAAAACATCAAGGTTTAACATTTTTTCCCAACAACCAACAATTTATTTTTATCTGTTCCTGACATATTTGAACAACACAACTCAGTTATGCGATCCATGGCTTTCTTTGAACCCGACAGTATTGTGTGTTTGCTGGCAAGTCAAGCATTCAGTGGCATGATTTTTAAAGAAAAAGCCTGTAGATATCAGGGAAAAAAGGCATTGTAGATATCATCTGTGCAAAATTTTTGAAGCAAGTCGGAGAGTTTTGTGGATTTCCATGTTTCTGCACTTAGAGCATCAACAGTACATTTCTCACTGTGTGCTTTCTTGAATTTAATGTGGGTTTTTACATTTCCATTGAGACAACCTACCATCTGTTGCTTTAAAACCTTTGTGACCCAGTTTCTTAGCTAGCTCTCTGGCTTGTTTTTTAACATTGGTTCACTGATACGTTTACCTTGTCCAGTTACAATAGAAAACCATTGACCGAGGACCTCTTCAACATCTGGATCCATGCTTTTGTTTTTGGGATGTCCCCTGTTGTCCCTCACATACTGCCCATCCTTCTCACAGTTTATCTTGCTGACGTATCAAACACACAGACAGACATACATTATTGATCCCGAGGGAAATTGGGTTTCATTACAGTCGCACCAACCAAGAATAGTGTAGAAATCTAGCAATATAAAACCATAGATAATTAAATAATAGGTAAATTATGCCATGGAAATAAGTCCAGGACCAGTCTATTGGCACAGGGTGTCTGACACTCCGAGGAAGTAGTTGTAAAGTTTGATGACCACGGGCAGGAATGACTTCCTATGACGCTCATTGTTGCATCTCGGTGGAATGAGTCTCTGGCTGAATGTACTCCTGTGCCTAACCAGTACATTATGGAGTGGATGGGAGAAATTGTCCAAGATGGCATGCAACTTGGACAGCATCCTCTTTTCAGACACCACTGTCAGAGAGTCCAGTTCCACCCCCACAACATCACTGGCCTTATGAATGAGTTTGTTGATTCTGTTGGTGTCTGCTACCCTCAGCCTGCTGCCCCAGCACACAACAGCAAACATGATAGGACTGGCCACCACAGCCTCGTAGAACATCCTCAGCATCATCCGGCAGATGTTAAAGGACCTCAATCTCCTCAGGAAATAGAGATGGCTCTGACCCTTCTTGTAGACAGCCTCAGTGTTCTTTGACCAGTCCAGTTTATTGTCAATTCGTATCCTCAGGTATTTGTAATCCTCCACCATGTCCACATTGACCCCTTGGATGGAAACAGTGGTCACCGGTGCCTTAGTGTGCAATTGTAGATTTCAGCACTCCTGTTATCTCTGCCAGCTGACAATGAGTGCTGGTTAGGAGGTGGCTTTTAATTTGGTCCAGTAGGGTAGTGTTTTCGGGTAGTGTCAAATCTCTTCATGGCAAGAATCTCAAATTTTTTAAAAGTCGCAGTTAATGAAACAAAGTTGACAAAAATCACTGCTTTTTGAATCGGTGTCCTCCGCCCAGAGGGATGACATAACACAAGTACATGCAACTGGCACAACTGTTCGCTCTAAGTCCAGTGTAATGTCTAATGACCACACAAGAGCACATGACTGGCCGTTTTCTGTCCCAATTAAGTGGCACAGTGTCCCAAATAAATGGGGGTAGTCCGGGCTATTTTCTTGTACAGATAGTCCCCGAGTTATGAATGTACGACTTACGGACAACTCATACTTACAAACTGAGGAAGGAGAACGCCATCTGCCATTTTAAGTCAGATCGTGACGCCGTCTGCCATTTTAAGTCAGATCCCGACGCTGTCTGCCATTTTAAGTTGTTGCCGTTGACACTGTGTTGAGCGTGTAACTTTGTATCTGGCTTAAATTTTTCTTAGCAAGATTCACCCTGTGATTGAAAATAAAGTGGAAATAATAAAGTGTTTGGAAAGAGGTGAAGTGTCATCGGTCATTGGAAAAGCATTAGGCTACAGTCGGTCAATGATCGGAACAATTTTAAAGGATAAAGTGAGAATAATGGAGCATGTGAAAGGCCCTGCCCTGATGAAAGCTACAATTATTGCTAAGCAACGCAGTGGTTTAATTGTTGGAATACATATGTTTCTTAAGCGTTTTATATGCATAAAAAGGTAAAATATATACTAAGACAAATGTTTGACTAACTGACGCAAAATAATACCGGATGTACTTGTTCCGACTTGCGTACAAATCTGACTTAAAGACAGACTCAGGAACGGAACTCATTCATAACCCAGGGACTGCCTGTACTGTATTTATTCCAGCATCCGGCCCAGATGGGGTACCTGGCTAGGTACTAAAGACCTGTGCTGATCAGCTGGCTGTGAGTTCACTGATATCCTTAAGCTCTTGCTTCAGCAGTCTGAGGTACCCACATTGGATAGTTGCTTGCAGACGGCTTCTGAGGTGATCATGTGGTGATTAAAATGATCCTGGGCTTAATGTTCCCCAACTGAACTGCTGATTTAATCAGAAACTGGTGTAGTCAATAGATGTGTTGTCAACAGGCATCTTATATACATAAGGGAAACATTTTTTAGAGTTGTCGCTGTTGATGTAATGAATGCTGCTAGTATTTGATGAGGACTAGGTCATCCTGCTTGCTGATTCTTGTCAATGTGTGTTTGAACTCAGTAGTTACTTGAGGGAGGTACGTTAGGTTTTCCTGCATTTCAGGAATTACCACATGCCACAAAAGCCAACATTTTTGAAGAGCATTTTTGCTTCTTCATCATTCTGGATTTTAATAATTTCTTCTCACAAGTTCTCTTCCTGTTCTTTCACCTTGCAAAGAAATGGATTAGTTACCCAACCTTGAATTTCCAGACTATTTTGAAAGTCCTTGATCTAGTTCTGAAAATCCTCCTTCAGTGACTGCAGGAATAAGCAGTACTCTTGCAAATCACCAGCTGTGAAAGAGAGTGCCATACTTTCCATGCAGGGAAACTGTGAGAACATTCTCCTCCCAGAGTTTTGCTTGTATACTGTATATCCAATTTTTCTGCACTTTTTCCCAGATTAAAATGAAATTCTCACCCTGAGGTTTCATATTTAAAATGTTCGTTTTGTCATACTGATCAGCCAGATATGCCACATTTCCACTGAGAAATTCAATCTTGTTTCCCAAACTCATGTTGACTTTGAGCAAAAATTCAACCACAGTGTCAAAAAGATCAAAGAAGTGTTTGAAGCTTCAGCCTTTTGACAGCCAACACACTTCAGTGTGAAGAAGCAAGCATTCAAACTCTTCATCTTTATCTTGGCATAACTGGCAAAATATTCTGCTGCTTAATGAATGAGCTTTAATTTTGCTGATAGCAGATATTACGACAGTCATGCTTGGGGGAAAAAAAAAGTCACTGGCTGAGGTTTTTGGCTGTGAGATGTTGACAATGAATCACACAATGGATTGCAAGAAGACTTAGAATTTCTTTTTTCGTAAATGCCACCAAACCAGCATGGCAACCTGTCATATATTTTGTGCTCCATCTGTTGCACAAGAGATCTTGTTCCTAGTTGGAATACTTTTATCATCAAGATACATTTTAAGCTCGTTGTAGATCGACTCTCCATTGCTGTTTTTAACTTTTTACAAAAGAGAATCTCTTCATGAACATTTCTGTTTTTGAGAAACCATACTTATGCCATTAATCACACAAAATGCTGGTGGAACACAGCAGGCTAGGCAGCATCTATAGGGAGAAGCGATGTCGACGTTTCGGGCCGAGACCCTTCGTCAGGACTAACCGAAAGGAAAGATAGTAAGAGATTTGAAATTAGGGGGTGGAGGGGGAAATGCGAAATGATAGGAGTTGGCCAGAGGGGGTGGGATGAAGCTAAGAGCTGGAAAGGTGATTGGCAAAAGTGATACAGAGCTGGAGAAGGGAAAGGATCATGGGACCCGACGCAGACTGGGAGACCGTTTCGTGGAACACCTACGCTCGGTCCGCCAGAAAAAGCAGGATCTCCCAGTGGCCACACATTTTAATTCCACGTCCCATTCCCAATCTGATATGTCTATCCATGGCTTCTTCTATTGTCAAAATGAATCCAAACTCAGGTTGGAGGAACAACACCTTATATACCGGCTGGGTAGCCTCCAACCTGATGGCATGAACATTGACTTCTCTAACTTCTGTTAATGCCCCTCCTCCCCTTCTTACCCCATCCCTGACATATTTAGTTGTTTGCCTGTTCTCCATCTCCCTCTGGTGCTTTTTCCCTCTCTCCCCCCCCCCCCCCCCCTCTTTCTCCTGAGGCCTCCCGTCCCATGATCCTTTCCCTAATACACCCTAATAGTACTTGGGATACTTTTTGAATTGGTTAATGTATGGATCCCTTTTAAAGATTTGACACCATACCGCGTGAATGCTCTTCAGTTATTGGTGCTATATTTGCTACTCTTAACAAATTTTAATAGGATTTTGGCATCTGAGTTTGCCCAGTGTGAAATGTGCATTTTTATTCGAGACCACTGGCTGGCGATTAGAGAAGTATCCAGAGAGTATTTGTAATAAAGTTAATGATCCTGTTGGCACTCTGAATAAGTTTGGCTCACTAAGTGCAGACTGCTGGCTGAATCTGAAATTTGCAGTTCTGTGTGAATCAGCAAGTTAGTGAAAGTCAGCTGATCAGCAGAACGTCACCTCGCTAGTTAACTGCAGAGACTGAGTATGAAACGGGCCCCATCGACTGACAATAGATGACTGAATTTATAGTTACTGATAAAGGACTGAAAGTTAGGGTGGTTTCAAAAGTTCAAAGTATCAATGCATGTATATTGTATACAGCTTTGAGATTTGTGTCCTTACAGGCAACCATAAAACAAAGAAACCAAAAGAACCCACAATAAAAAGATCAGTCAGACACCCAATCTGCAGAGAGGAAAACAAACAAATCATACAAACAATAAAAGTAAGCAAGTAGCATTCAGAACGAAAGTGAGTCCGCAGACACGAAGCCCGGAGCATCCGGAGCCTCAGCTTTGTAGGTGTATTACATTTTTTTGTGAACTATAAATTCACACATCAGAAAAAAGCTTGTGGCTCATTATTCTAAGCAAGCAATGCTAGAGAAAGTCAGATTAACTCCAAACCTTGCAGTATCCTAGCCTCGTACCTTCCCCTGAACAAATATCTAACCACTTTTCAATCAAACGAGGCAATAATCGCTGGTTAAATCTGAAAGAGTGCCCATATCCTCGACATCTATTCATGTAAAGCAGTCTCTCTCTCTCTCTGATTTTTTTTTGAAATGACTCCAGTCAGTGACTTGGCAAAAGAAATTATTTTTTTCCCTGAATATTCATTAAATATTAAACTCAGATGTTGTTTTATTTCTCTTTATGTTTATCTGCTCCAAAGAAAATAGTCGAAGTGTCACAAGGCCCCTCAAACTAGAAATTGATTTGCTCTTGGTATTTATCGTGGTTAATTTGGGCTAGCTGTTATCTGAAGGATGCCTCACAAAGTGGCATCCATCATTAAGGACCCCCATCACCCAGGACACGCCCTCTTCTCATTGCTCCCATCGGGGAGGAGGTACAGGAGCCTGAAGGCACACACTCAGCGATTCAGGAACAGCTTCTTCCCCTCTGCCATCCAATTTCTGAATGGACAATGAACATGTGAATGCCGCCTCAGTATTTTTCCCTCTCTATTTTTGCACTACTTATTTAATTTAATTTTCTTTATTATGTATACTTATTGTAATTTGTTTTTATTATTATGTATTGTAATGTACTGCGGCTGCATAACAAATTTCACACCGTGCCCCAGTGATATTAAACCTGATTCTGATATGCCAATATTTCAGTAGTTTGTCCAAACTGCACGTGACCACATTTACTGCAGGTTAACCACTGTTGAATTAAAGCTCTGTTATCCTTGTGCTTATTTTGATGTGAATGACTGTGGCAATGAGGGGCAATTGACAGAGTAAGTGGTGAGTGATTCCTTCCTGATCTGGAACTAGGCCAAGAAAGACTGTCCATTCAGATTTGAGATGAGGAGCTTTTTTAAAAAAATATAGCTAGATGGTAGTAATTTCTGGTTTGATTTATCTGCTTCAGGAAACAGAAAGTGCTTATAAACATTGAATACACTCAAGTCCTGTCTGTTGGAATCTCTGGCTTTGAAGAAATCTGAACCCTTAGAATCAATTGTGAAAGCAGGCTGTTTTTCCCCTCGTGCTTGATCCACTATCTCCTTCACTTCAGCACCAGTTTCTTCATTAATCTTTTGATTTTCCCTTAATAGCAATAATACTTTTTTTTGTAAGTGTAAACAGTGACTGAATTTTCACAGCTTGCTTGTGGAGCGAATTCCAAAGATTTGCTATACCCTCGGGAGAAATCTCTTCCCTTCTTCATCCTGAATGTCTAACCGCTTATTTCGAGTCTGTGACCCTTGTTCTAGGCACTTCAACCATCATTCCTTCGTCTATCCTGTCAAACTCATCTAGAATTTTGAGAGGCAAAGTAACTGTAGATGCTGGAAGTGAAACAGAAAGCAGTAAATGTTGAGAACTACCAGCAGCTCCAATAACATCTGAGGAGAAAAATTCAGAGTTGCTGCTGCTGGTCAGAGACTCTTAATCAGAACTGAACAATGGTGAACTTGAGAGTATATAAGTTGCGGTGGGGAGGCAGTATGTGGAGAGGAAGCAAAGGGAAGGTTTGTGATAGGGTGGAGAGCAACTTTGTCCAGATTCCAGATGTGAAGGCTGAGGAAAGTCCATCTCCCACCCCACCATCCTCAACCTCAGGGGTTGTATTGAGAGCATCCTGAGCAGCTGCATCACTGCCTGGTTTGGAAATTGACCATCTCAGATCGCAAGACCCTGCAGTGGATAGTGAGGTCAGCTGAGAAGATCATCGGGGTCTCTCTTCCCGCCATTACGGACATTTACACTACACGCTGCATCCGCAAAGCAAACAGCATTATGAAGGCCCCCACGCACCCCCGTACAAACTCTTCTCCCTCCTGCCGTCTGGGAAAAGGCACCGAAGCATTGGGGCTCTCACGACCAGACTATGTAACAGTTTCTTCCCCCAAGCTATCAGACTCCTCAATACTCCTCAATACCCAGAGCCTGGACTGACACCTTACTGCCCTATTGTCCTGTTTATTATTTATTGTATTGCCTGCACTGTTTTGCAGTCCTGGGTAGGTCTGTAGTCTAGTGTAGTTTTTTTTTGTTTTTTACATAGTTCAGTCTAGTTTTTGTACTGTCATGTAAACCATGGTCCTGAAAAACATTGTCTCATTTTTACTATGTACTGTACATAGCAGTTATGGTCGAAATGCCAATAAAAGTGACTTGGCTTGATTCCATCTAAGAGAATGAGCAGAACATGAGCGCTTCTACTCCCTTCTCTGACCTTTTTCCTCTTCTTACCTGCCTATCACTTCCCCCGGGACCCCTCCTTCCTTTTCTCCAATGATGTACTCTTCTCACCTAACCCCTGCCCTTTACCTTTCCCATCCACCTTGCTTCACCCATCACCTTCCAGCTAGCCTCCTTCCCTTCCCCCACCTTTTTTATATTCTGGCACCTTTTCCCCTTTCTTCTCAGTCCTGAAGGTCTTGGCTCAGAACGTCAACTGTCGATTCAATTCTGTAGATGCTGTGCGACCTGCTGAGTGCCTCCAGCATTTTGTGTGTGTTGCTTTGGATTTCCAGCATCTGCAGACTTTCTCGTGTGTATGATCATAATCTAAGTTGAGATAGAAAGCTGAAGACCATAAAGAAAAGAAGATAAATGAGCTTGCTCGGGTGGGAGGAGAGAGACGTCAAAATTCCAATTATTTTCTCTCAGTTCATTGTCCCTTGCCCTGTCTCCCCTCTAAATTCAGAGAGAACATGTTGGAAATCATTCGGAAAATGTGTCGCTTGGGTGGTTTATAGTTGGGTAGAGTTTTTCTACAATCTTGGCAACTTACTTGCAAACGTTTTGTCGACATGCGAGGAGACGTCATTAACGTGCTGCTAATTGTGGTGTGTCCTCCGAATGCTTGGCCGCTATATACTTATCAATCAGCTGATTGGTCGTCATTTTGAAAACTCAGCTGTGATGTGGGAGGAAATCTCATCGCTGATTGGTTGCGTGGTAAACTTCACACACTGTGGTCTGAAATTTTGCCCACATCAGCTCTTCAAGACGATCGAGGTTTGCGTGCTGTCTACAGAATTATTTATTTTTTTTGTGGAAATCCACACTTCTAGGAACTCTCCTGCGTTTGCTTGCGACATGACTTTCACCGATGCCCGGTCGAATTTGTGCCTCTCTCGGCCTTCGTGGGTGGAGACCAGGGAGAGTTGGTCATCCTGCTGTAACGCCAGTTGATGTTCATGCCAGAACACGTGCAATTGCTACGTTCCTCTCAAATTTCCTGCACCTCAGACTTCTTTCCAAAGTGAACAAGCATACTACAAAACCATCTGTTAGTCAGTAGAATGGTCTGATGGGGATAGTGATGACAAGTCGTAAATATTTGGCACATTTACCATTTAATTTTTGATTGTTTGTCTTTAGGTGAGTGATGATATGGTGGTTGAACTGATTAACAAAAACCTGGACAGCCCGGCCTGCAAAAATGGATTTCTGTTGGATGGATTCCCACGCACTGTGAATCAAGCAGAGATGGTAGGCCAAATTTATTCTTTAAAGTCATTTCTAAACATAGGACAGGACACTTTGTCATCATTGGATGGTGTTGTGATGTTAATGTAGAGCTACTAATTAATTTGACTTGTTAAATTAACTGACTTTTCTGTCCATTGCTAAGCAGATTAGGTTGGAAAGTTTACAGTAGAGGTTTATCAAGATGCTACCTGGATTAAGGAATATGAGCTATGAGAAGAAGTTGGACAAACCTTGTTTTCTCTGGAGCATCAGAAGTTGAGGGGTGATCCAATAGAAAATTATACATTTCTGAGAGGCTTAGATTGGACAGACAGAATCTTTCTCCCAGCGTCATCCTCGCCATCGTTATGTGCTGTGTCTGTGACCTGGGCGGTCATGGTCATGTGACCGTGATCGTTCTTGGCAAATTTTTCTACAGAAGTGATTTGCCATTGCCGCCTTCTGGGCAGTGTCTTTACAAGATGGGTGACCCCAGGCATTATCAATACTCTTCAGAGATTGTCTGCCTGGCGTTAGTGGTCGCATAACCAGGACTTGTGATCTGCACCGGCTGCTCCTGTGGCTTCACATCATCCTGATTTGGGGGGGGGGGGGAAGGGGGCTAAGCAGGTGCTACACCTTGCCCAAGGGTGACCTGCGGGCCATTGGAGGAAAGGAGTGTCTCACACTTCCTTTGGTAGAGACGTATTGCCAACCCTCCACCCATCTCCCATGGTAGAAATGTCAGATACTAGAGGACATGCATTTAGAGTCACAGAAAAGGCCCTTCAGCCCATCTAGTCCAGGCTGAGCCATTAAACTGCCTATACCCATAGACCTGCACTACATCTTAAGCGTTGAGATCGAGCTCGTGCACCACTTGCACCAGCAGCTCGTTCTACGCTCTCACGGCCCACTGAGTGAAGATGTTTCCCCTCGCATTCCCCTTAAAATTTTTCACCCCCGTGACCTCTGGTTGTAGTCCCACCCACCCTCAGTGGAAAAAGTCTCCTTGCATCTATATCTATACCCTTCATAATTCTGTATACCTCTGTCAAACCTTCCCTCAATCTTCTACAGTTACAAGAAAAAGTTTGTGAACCCTCTGCGATTACCTGGTTTGCCAAGGATTCTCAAACTTTTTCTTGTAACTGTCCATTCTAAGGAATAAAGTCCTTATCTATTCAATGTTTCCATATAACTCGGGTCCTCCAGACCCAGCAACATCCTTGTAAATTTTCTCTGTACATTTAAGGTGAGAGAAGTGAAGCATAAAGGAGATACTAGGGGTTTGTGTTTTTTGTTTTAGGCACTATTTGTCATCTTTTTACATTGGTTGTTTGTCAGCACTTTGTAGTTTTTCATTGACTCCATTGTATTGCTTTGGCCTACCGTGAATACCTGCAAGAAAATGAATCTCACTGTAGTATCTGGTGACATATATGTACTTCGATAAGAAATTTACTTTGAATATGAAGGGATATGGGTCATGTACAGACAGCAGAGATTTAGTTTATATGTGGCCTCGTGCCAAACACTCTCTTTAGCTGAAGGACCGGTGCTGTATCACAAATGACTGATTTCTACCTTGAAGTTAATATGACTTCAATTCCACAAATTGAAAATATTAAGCAGGAGATTAAAGCTGCATATTGGTTTGAGAGATTTTAATTTAACATAAAAATAGTTAGCTTTATGTAGTACAAAAGATAACTGCAAAGTACTGGGATTATGTTTGCCCTTCTGGTACTCTGTTTTTAAGCAGAATTATGTAAATATCTTTTTTTATATTTTTTTCTTCATCTTGGTTGCTTAGTGGAGGATAATCCCTGGGGAAATTGGGAGAAGCTGAGAGAAAATAATTTCTTCGCAGCGAGATTCTGATCAGATTTGAAACTTTGTTAGTTTAGATTCCGTCTAAATATAATAGGTATGTTAATAAATAGGATATTTTTTTTTAAAAAAGCTTTTAAGCAGTCTTGGTGAAAGAATTATTACAAAACAATGGCTCCTTGATTATTATAAAATTAATTTATCCTTGAATATTTTAGGGCTCCAAGGCATTTACTTCCACTTTTGCATGTCTGACTCATTTGTGCTCTCTTTAAAGTTCGATAAACAGTTGGAAAAACGATCCGAGAAGCTGGATTCTGTGCTGGAGTTTAAGATTGAAGATGATATGCTGATTAGCAGGATCTGTGGCAGGTGTTAATATTTATAATTTATTTTGAGATAAAGCACATTAACAGTACCTTATGCACCAACGAGTTTGTGCTACCCAATTACACCCACCTGACCAATTAACCTACTAATCTGTGCGACTTGGAGACAGGAGCATCCGGCGGAAACCCACGTGTTTACAGGGAGAGGGTACAAACTCCTTACAGGCGGTGGCAGGAATTGAACCTGGGTCGCTGGTATTCTATTAACATTATACTAACTGCTACACCTCAGTGTTGTCTTAAATTAATTATTAATAGAGTTAATGTAGATTAGTTTACTTGGACAGTTAAGATTTAAGTATTGATGGGTGTAGCTTTGCAGAACTCGGCAATAAATGTTTTACAGTATCACCAACATGGGAAAATCTGCAGATGCTGGAAATCCAAAGTAACTCACACACAAAATGCTCAGCAGGTCAGGCAGCGTCTACGGAAAAGAGTAAGCAGTCAAGGTTTCGGGCCATGATCCTGCGTCAGGATTCAAAAAAAGAAGGGTCTCAGCTCAAAATGAAGTCGAGTCAAGTCAACTTTTATTGTCATTTCGACCATAACTGCTGGTACAGTGCATAGTAAAAATGAGACAACGTTTTTCAGGACCATGCTTTACATGACACAGTACAAAAACTAGACTAAACTACGTAATTAAAAAAAAAAACACAGAGAAAGCTATACTAGACTACAGACCTACACTGGACTGCATAAAGTGCACAAAAACAATACCCACATTACAATAAATAATAAACAGGCCAGTAGGGCAAGGTGTCAGTCCAGGCATCGGGTATTGAGGAGTCTGATAGCTTGGGGGAAGAAACTTATATAGTCTGGTCGTAAGAGCCCGAATGCTTCGGAGCCTTTTCCCAGACGGCAGGAGGGAGAAGAGATTGTGTGACGGGTGCATGGGGTCCTTCATAATGCTGTTTCCTTTGCGGATGCAGCGTGTAGTGTAAATGTCCGTGATGGTGGGAAGAGAGACCTCGATGATCTTCTCAGCTGACCTCACTATCCGCTGCAGGGTCTTGCGATCCGAGATGGTACAATTTCCGAACCAGGCAGTGATGCAGCTGCTCAGGATGCTCTCAATACAACCCCTGTAGAATGCGATGAGGATGTAGGGTGGGAGATGGACTTCCCTCAGCCTTTGCAAAAAGTAGAGACGCTGCTGGGCTTTCTTTGCTATGGAGTTGGTGTTGAGGGACCAGGTGAGATTCTTCGTCAGGTGAACACCAAGAAATTTGGTGCTGTTTATGATCTCTACTGAGGAGCCATCGATGTTTAGCGGGGAGTGGTCGCTCCGTGCCCTCCTGAAGTCAACAACCATCTCTTTTGTTTTGTTCACATTAAGAGAACAGTCCGTTAGCTGCTGCACCTCCTCTCTGTAAGCTGACTCGTCATTCTTGCTGATGAGACCCACCACGGTGGTGTCATCGGTGAACTTGATGATATGGTTCGAGCTGTGTGTTGCAGCACAGTCGTGGGTCAGCAGAGTGAACAGCAGTGGACTGAGTACACTGGGGGGGGGGGGGGGGGCCGTGCTCAGTGTGATGGTGTTGGAGATGCTGCTCCCGATCCGGACTTACTGAGGTCTCCCAGTCAGGAAGTCTAGGATCCAGTTGCAGAGGGAGGTGTTCAGGCCCAATAGGCTCAGCTTTCCAATCAGTTTCTGAGGGATGATTGTGTTGAATGCTGAACTAAAGTCTATGAACAGCATCCAAACATATGTGTCTTTTTTGTCCAGGGGGGTTAGGGCCAGGTGGAGGGCGGTGGCAATGGCGTCATCTGTTGAGCGGTTGGGACGGTACGCAAACTGCAGGGGGTGCAGTGAGGGGGGCAGCAGGGTCTTGATATGCCTCATGACGAGCCTCTCGAAACACTTCATGATGATGGATGTAAGTGCAACGGCACGGGGACGATGGTGGCGGCCTTGAAGCACGTTGGAATGGTGGCGCTGCTCAGGGAGATGTTGAAGATGTCAGTGAGAACTTCTGCTAGCTGGTCTGCACATCCTCTGAGCACTCTACAAGGGATGTTGTCTGGTCCAGCAGCCTTCCGTGGGTTGACCCTGCACAGGGTTCTTCTCACGTCGGCCACGGAGAGACACAGCACCTGGTCATTCACAGGAGGGGTGGACTTCCTCACTGCCATGTCATTTTCCACCTCAAACCGAGCGTAGAAGTTATTCAGCGCATTTGGGAGGGAGACATCACCTGCACAGTCAGGTGATGTTGTCTTGTAATTGGTGGTGTCCTGGATGCCCTTCCACATGCACCGCGTGTTCACTGTTTACTCTTTTCCATAGATGCTGCCTGGTCTGCTGAGTTCCTCCAGTATTTTGTGTGTGTTGCTTTGCAAAATATTAATTGCAACATTAGTAAATTCGGATTTGATATTGTTACCTTATTGTCCTTTAAGAGTACCATCAAGCTCGTAAAGATAGTATTGGTATCACAGGATTAAATCCGACTTGATGACCGAATGGCCTAATTCTTCTACTATGTCTTATGGTCTTATATTGTAGAAAGGCCTAGATAGAGTGGATGTGAGGAGGATATTTCCTTTGGTGGGAGAAGTTTTGGACCCGAGGGCACAGTCTCAAAATAGAGGGAAGACAATTTGGAACAGAGATGGGGAGGAATTTCTTGAGCCAGAGAGTGGTGAATCTGTCAAATTCGATGTCACAGGCAGCTGTGGAGGCCAGGTCATTGGGTATATGTAAGGCAGAGGTTGATAGATTCTTTAATAGTCAAAGTACAAAAGGTTATGGGGAGAAGGCAGGAGACTGGGTTTGAGAGAGAGAAATGGATCAGCCATGATGAAATGGCAGAGCCAACTCGATGGGCCAAATGGCCTAATTCCACTACAATGTCTTATGGTCTTATAAATCTACTATCAGTTAAAGTCTCTTAAAGTGAAACATAGCCATCCAGTGAAAATTAAAATTGACATTAATGAGGAGACTATGTAATAACCATGTATGTTTCTTTCTATATATGTATAGACTGGTCCATCAAGCCAGTGGACGCACCTACCACGAATTGTATAAACCACCGAAAGTGCCCATGAAAGATGACGTATGTATAATGAATCGTGATTGTGTAACACATTTTAAACTTGTACAGTTAGACTATTATAAATGAAATAATCTTCCCAAAAGATCAGTCCTCAGAATGTACAGGCTGTGCAGGGCCTGAAAATGGATGTTATTTATTTAAGTTGAATTCTGGTTTGCTTGCATTTAATGTAATTTGTGCTTCTGTTTCTACATGTAGTGAAACCTTTTAACACACACCTTTGTAGTTGCCTTGGCTGCATTATATTTGTTTTTATTTCTAAAACTAGCAGCTTATTTTTCTACTCCAGTGTTTCATGTGTCACTCTTTGAAAACCTCATCGGGGGGTGGGGGGAAATGTGAAAGTAACAGCAATTCACATTGCATACTAGCTAAAAGGCTTTTAGAAATTTTACAGTCTGCTAGCAAACCCGAAGCCACAATGTATGACTTTATTTCAGCTTTTCTAAGTGCTGTGAAAATTATCTTTTTGTCTTTTTTGGTTTGACAATGTATATAAATTTAGTAGTCTTTTTGTCATGTCTTTCCCAGTGTATTTCTAACTGAAATTCTAAGGCAGGAGTTCCCAGTCATTTTATGCCATGGACTCCTACCATTAACTGAGGGGTTGGGCACCGCTGTTCTAAGCCAGTTTAAGAACCAAAAAATGGCTAAAGCACTCTTTTAAGTGGGCTTAATTTTGCAAAGTCGGTGATTAGTGTCATACCAGTAAGTTTCTTGGTTGGGTGGGGGAGTGATTGGCTTACATCCTTTCTGGGAGTAGTGAGGTGAGACCAGATAGGGAAGGAGTTGAGCAGCTTGTCTCAAGAACAGGGTCAAGGTTAAGAATTGCTCCTCGCTTGGAGTGCTGACTGACTGTCTGAGACAAGGATTTTGTTTCTGGCTCTCGGAGGTGTAGGTCCTTGCATGTGCGGCCACAGATGATCTTGACAGAACCGATAAATCTGGGCCTGACATCAGGCTCTGCCCTCCCTTTTGCTTCCGAGATCTGGAATACCTGTATTGGGTGCATCAAAACACAAAAGAATAACCCAACAATGCTGCTTCTGTTAAAGCTTCCAAATCGCCAAGTAGAAATGAATCAACATCCCCAAAGCTAGAATCCTAATTACATTCAGTCAACTTTTTTGGGCAGCATTGCTGAGATTACTAAGTGGACAGGGAAAATAATTTGAGCATTAAGTCGTCATCATCATTATGTGCTGTGTTGTATGTCATCATCATGGTCTTATGACCATGATTGCTTTTGGAAGACTTTTCTACAGAAGTGGTTTGCCATTGCCTTCTTTTGGACAGTGTCTTTACAAGACGGGTGATCCCAGCCATTATCAAAACTCTTCAGAGACTGTCTGCCTGGTGTCAGTGGTCACATAACCAGGACTTGTGCTCATACAAACCTCCACCGCCTGCTTCCAAGGTTTCTTATGACCCTGATCGGGGATGGGGGCTGAGCAGGTGTTACACTTTGCCCATGGGTGACCTGCAGGCTAGCGGAAGTAAGGAGTACGTTACGCCTCCTTTGGTAGAGACATGCCTCCGCCCCGCCACACAGACGATCAAGTCAGTGGCTCAGAATGGACAAGTGCTTTCGGCTGTTGAACTTTTGAGTCAATTCGTCAGAAGCACCAGAAATCCATCATATTAATGAAAAAAAATATCAGCTTCCAAATTACCCATTACCGAACTGGTTGAGCACTCTTCTCCCGCCCCATTTCCAAAGCTAATGCAGATAGTTCCTGTTTTTCATCCATTTGGGTAATAAATTCGCCCTTGCAGAATTTACAAATCAGCACCCAAAAATTTTGAAATACAGAATAAAATTCACCGTCATAAAGTTTGTGTGCGTCGAGGATTGGGAAGAGGAAAAAAGTTATCTTTTAGAACTGCTTTCCAGGAATGCAAGTCTAGATTCATTATCACACTAAATATTCCAGGTGTTTTGGCTGAAGTTTCTGGAAGTTGGGTGTTACCCTAGCAGTTATCTTTTAGTTTTGTGACTCCTGATGTTTGTAGACAGATTGCCAAAATGAGCAGTGGGATAGGCATATTTGATTTGTATTCATCACAACTCTTCAGCCTGGTCTCTATATCTGTGCATGACGCTGTAATTATTTTGTATTTTTCTGTACTAAGGTAACCGGTGAAGCTTTGATAAAACGCTCGGATGACAACGAAGAGACTTTAAAATCTCGCCTAGCTTCTTATCACACCCAAACCAAGCCCCTCGTTTCATATTACCAGAAGAAGGGGCTTCATACAGCAGTTGATGCAGCACAGTCTCCCGAAGTAATTTTCTCTGCCATTCTAGCTGCTTTCAGTGGAGCTACATGTAAGGACCTGGTTATGTTTGTTTGATTTTTAATTGCTAAGCAGTCAATAATTACATAATAAAGTGGATTCTGGTTAATTGGGACACATGGGTCTAGTACATTTTGGCCCAATTAAGTGACTCCCCCTAGTAGCTGAAGTTTCATGCAAATTTTAATAAAAAGTTATAACACAAGACACAATGTATTTAAGTGAAATCATCATCAGGTGCCATGCCCAGTTTGAGCTTTGACTGCCATGGTCCACACACTCCTGTTTCGAGTCAAGTGGATCAATTCATTGGTATTCATTTCCAGTTCTCTAGCCGCTGTCTCCATCATCATTTGTCTTTGCCTTCCTCTTGCTTTCTTCCCTTCAATCTTTCCCATAATTACCACACATTCCAACTCCTCTTTCGTAATCACATGTCCAGTGAAGTTACGTTGCCCTTTCATGATCTCATACATTATTTCTCTTTTTGTGCTTGTTCTGTTCATGACATCCTCAATAGATATTCGTTTCATCCATGATATTCTTTGCATCCTCCTCAAAAACCACATTCTGCTGCTTCAATTCGTTTCCTCATGTTACTAGATATAGTCCAACATTCTGAGCCATATAACATAACTGGATAAATGTAACATTTCAGTACTCTGAGGTGGGTTGTCATGCCTAGTATATTCTTCATTCTCATAAAGGTGTGTTTTGCCATTCCTATTCTTCTTTTGATGTCCATGTCGCACCGGCCATCTGATGTCACCCAAGCTTCCTAAGCAGCAAAAGTTCTGTACTTGTTTTATGTCTTCCCCGGTTATTCTCAGCCTGCAGATAGGATTCTCCTTCTTTTTGGATATCACCATACAGAACAAATTGGAACACTACTAATAGTACCACAGTACTATAAAATTGTGTTTGTTCGTTTGTTCATTATGTGCTGTGTCATATAACATGGGCAATCATGGCTTTTCCATGACCATGATTGCTCTTGGAGAGTTTTTTCTACCAAAATGTTCTGTCATTGCCAGCATATTTACAAAACGGGTGACCCCAGCCATTATCAATACTCTTCAGAGATTGTCTGCCTGGTGTCAGTGGTCACATAACCAGGACTTGTGATAAGCACCATCTGCCCATACAACCATTCACCTCTTACTCCCATAGCTTCACATAACCCTGACTGGGGGGCTAAGTAGGTGCTACGCCTTGCCTAAGTGTGACTTGCAGGCTTTGGTAGAGATGTATCTCCACCACACCACCCTATAAAACTGTATTAGATCCTAATAGTTATTGATGGAGGATTTCATCCAGTGTATGCAATATACAAAATCAGTGCAGACAGCTAGTGCAGATAATGGACTGCCTTCATACAGTGCTGTCTATCATTGCATTCTCCAAATCTTCATTTTCATTGTAACATTCAAGATGGTTGTCAGTACCTTCGTAATTCCTAACTTGTTGAAGTAGTGAAATCGTTATATTTTCACTCCAGGCTGGTTCTGGCATCTCCAAGCCCGAGTGCTTGAAACCACAGTGAGCAAAACGGTTTCGAATTGTCTTACTGCTTATTTCTTGCCAACTATTAGTGACAATAATCCATGCTCTTTGAAACAAACACACACAGCTGACGCTGTTTAAATATTCACTCTAAGCACAGTGTAGCATCAAACCGATTTGAACCTGTTCAGCAACAATCTCTTGCCCCAGTGAAGCAACAGAGTGTCTCAGATAAACGAAAGGATTCCTGGCAATTTAAGTTTTTGTTCTTTAAGAGTTGTCCCAAATAAGCACTGCCCCAATTAAACAATGGCTCAATTAACCAGAATCCACTGTATTTACTTGAGGATAATTTAGATAACTGGAAAAGAATTGAATCTATTTATTACAATATTTGCAAAAAAAAGCTTAAAAGAATGTTAGTAGTTTAATCTGTCAATCAACTACTGTAGTTTATATTTGATAGTTGAATATTATTTAGTTCAACTTTTGTTGTGGCTACTATTTTAATGTTCCAAATCATAGTTTATCAGCTGTTTAGTTCAGAGCCATTCTGCATATCTAAACCAAATGAAGTAATCTGAATTTCCCACTAATTAAATTGTTTAAAAGGGTATAGTCATCAATGCAGATTATGGTGTAAATTAGCTAACCTGATAGGGGAGGAAACTGCTATGATTTTTTTTGTATTCATCAAACTTTTGCCTCTCTCGTCAAATGCTGTTACTCATATTTGTCTTTGGCTTGTCATCATATACCATGAAACTAATCATCAATATTCAGCAGACTTAAACTTTTCAAATAATAGCATAGTGTGGATTCTTGCAAGAATTAACAAAAGTTACTGATAACTCCCATCTCTTAGACTTTAAAAATAAATTCTTGACTAGACTTAAATAAAAATATTTCTTTAGAGATCAACTGTTTTGGGAAAAATACCATGAGTCATCTTACCAAATTATCTCCGTAGTGTAGAATGTGTAAAATATTACAGATTTTGATTTAATGTCATCAAATCTAGTAAGGTCTTGAAGCAGAGTATTGAAACTGTGAGCTACTTTCTGAAATGCCATTTACAAATCTCAAATTTCAGCTCCATCTGAAGTGGGACCATTGAGTCTACACATGTTGTCCCACTTCTTCCACCATTTGTATCACTCCCTCAAATCTCACAAAGCGCCAAGATTAATGTCGTGAATCCTTCTCTCTGGCTCAGGTTTGCTATCAGCTGGCAGAGCAGTCGAATTGTTAATTAGTACATTTGAGTAGAATCAGTGAAATAACTTGTTTTGGGTTCTCTTCAGCTGAAAAGTGAAGGCTTGGTCTAATCCAGGGGTTCCCAACCTGCCATTGGCATTGGTCCCTGTCACAAAGAATGGTTGGGAGTTTGGGAACCGCTGGTGTAACCTGGGCAAGATGACCTGTCTATCTTCATCTTAACTGCAACTTCTGATTATCTCCCTCCCAAATGTATTTTCAAGGACTGTATGATGTTTAAAATGTTAAATTTGCTTAGTTTTTTCACTAAATAAATTGGAATAGTAGAACTAAAATAGCTATGTTAATATCTTAAATTTTTTTTAAAAAGTTGGAAAAACATACCAATTTAGGCAGCATAATTGGAGAGGACAGTTGTTATTTTGGGCAAATGTGTGATGTCAGCTGCTGTCCACCCCACTGGTGCTGAACTGTCTTCCTAGTTTTCAATTATTATAAGTAAAAACCACTGCCATCCTTAGCTGAAGTCAAATTTGCCTTAGTGACTTAGTTAATCATTTGTAAAAACAAATCAATGTGCCACTTTATTTCCGAGTTTCATTTTGTTTAAGTGTCAGTGTTAGATTGTTTGTAGCATCCTATTCTAAGGGCTGGGAATCCTCCAGGTCCCCACCAGTCCTGAGTAGGGATTCAGCCTCACTGTTATTCCAGTGTACAACTGAGAATTTGGTTGTAGCTAATTCTGGCCGATTGAAGGAGTAAAATTGCTTTTAGCATAAGTACAACTTTGATTGTATTTGGAGACTCTGTTCCTAATATCTACTCCAATTAATGCATCTTGTTCCAAAACTGAGAGCGGATTTGCCTGCAAGTTCGAGACAATGTTTTGACAATTTGCTCTGCTGTGTTTTGTAAAAGAGTCAAAATAAAGGCAAACCAATGAAGTTCATCCATCTTGGAGTGCTCAGCTTCATTTAAATATATCTTAATAAAAGAGAACTCTGAAGCATGCTGTTTACTATGAAGAAATAAAGTTTAAGATACACAAATTGAACGACGATATGAAAGCAGGTGCTGGAAATCTGAATCCAAAGCTCATCCTAGAAATACTCAGCAGACTACCAGATCCTTCTTGGAACATGTAATCACCCTTCCCATGGGCTCCATTTCCCTTATGGATTAAATAGCTACCTATCAGTAGTTGGTAGTGATAATCATAACGGTACCAATCTCTGGGAGTTTGGGGTTGAGGGTGGGGTGGGGGAACATCGATGGCTAAACCCTTGGTTTACTAAGAAACCTCTCTCTCATATTTCTTAAATTTTATATGTAGATAACAGGTTACAGTAGCAACATCTTAAAGTTAGGGCGTCACGGTTAGCACGACGCTATTACAGCTTATTTCGTTGGGAGTTCAGAGTTATATTCCAACATCGCCCGTGAGGAGTTTGTACATTTTTTTTCCGTGAGCGTGTGTGTTCCCTCCAACTGCGCCATTTTCCTGCCACGGTCCAAAGACCTACCGGTTAGTAGGTCATTGTAAATTGTCCCTTGACTAGGTAAAGGGTTAAACAGGTGGGTTGCAGTGCAAGGCAGTTCGTTGGGCCGGAAGGGCCTACCTATTCTGTGCTGTGTCTCTAAATAAAATTAACTTAAATTCGGTAGTTAAAGATGACCCGCATTTATATGGCACTCTTCAGCAGCTTGGTTCCACAGAGCACTTTGTACATGACTGCACTTGAAAAGTACTCTCATGTCCTTTTAAAAGGATTAATGTTACTTAAAATAAATCCCCCTAACCTATAAATTTCGGTGGGGAAGTGTGAGTGGGGAATTAGTAAAATGTGCATAACTGTTCAGCTTTGTAACAGCATAGTCTGAGTATGAGTTTCAGTTTGGAACACTTATTACATTGTGAATTGAAGCGTGAGGCACGTGGTCAACACAACGCTTGGCAGCACCAGCCACCTGCATTCAATTCCCACCGCTGTCTGTAAGGAGTTTGTATGTTCTCCCCCGACTGCATGGGTTTCCTCCCGTAGTCCAAAGACGTATCGGTTGGTAGGTTAATTGGTCATTGTAAATTGTCATGTGATTAGGCAAAGGGTTAAAGCAGGGGTTGCTGGGTGGCACAGCTGAAACGTCTGGAAGGGCCAATTCTGCGCTGTATCTGAATAAAGTAAAATACTAAGAAATATTCTTGAGTGCGACCTTTGGTCTATGACTATTAATGTTGTGAATTGAAGCATATATTAAGAAGAAATGTTCTTTGGGGTGTGAGTCCTATTAAATCTAGGCCAGCAGAACAGTTCTTAAACACAGTTTAGTTATAATGGGTGGCAAAGCTGAGGCTGTCTGTAGCAAATGTAATTGAGTATTTCGTATTTTTTGCCATTATTCCGTCCACAATCCAGAATTATCTCTATTTTCCATGTGATTCCTGTTGTTCATTAATAAAATTATTATTTCTATCTTTTGAAAGAAAGCTACAGGGAACTTTCTCAGTTACGTCATTTAAACTTCACTAATCTGTGATTACTTTTAACGTGCAAATTATTGTTAAAGCTGAATTTCCTTGTGTGGAAGATTACATGGTTCACCTACATCTGTCAGGCATTAAACATTGACGCCAGTGTTCTTTCAAAGACGCATCCCTTTTAGGGGATGTAGGAGCCATGTATCTTATTTTCTGTCTGTGTTGTACGTATTTTGTGTTGTGCGTTTATTATGGGTAACATCACGTGTGTTGAGGCGTGGTAGAAGTGAATGAGTATAGTTATGTCTTCATGCTTTGTCTTAGGTCAGTTTTTAGTCCAGGTAGAGCTGGGGGTGGGGGAGGTGGGTGAACCATGGGATGATTTATTTATTTATTGTTTTGATTGCCTGCTAATTGGAACACAAGCTTAAGATTGTTATATCGTTATTGGACCACTTAGAATTGTTAATTTAACATAGAACATAGAAAATCTGCAGCACATTACAGGTCCTTCAGCCCACAACACAACCTACTCTAGAAGCTGCCTAGAATTTTCCATGTACCTATCTTAAGAGTCTCTTAGAAGTCTCTGTTAGTTTTTTAACGTTACAAGATTGTTTGTCTTTGCTAGTTTCTTAATAAAGGATCGAACATAATCTTTTGAACTTCGGAACTTCGTTATCGTGGATAGCGAGTCATACAGTGTCGACACCCCCACCCCTCCATGCTCGGTCTCAGAGCAGTTTTGGTTTGTAACCGCTACAGAAGATTTCTTTTGTTTTGAGGTAGTAGAAGTATCGTAAATAGGTTGACTTAAAGCAGATGATTAAGAGCTAGGATTAAATAATGTCAGTGGAAAAGTTGGGCCATTAGTTAAATAATTAGCGATCAGGTTATTGATTTACAAGAGTGATGTTCTGAAATTAAACGTATGTTGGGAGGGGGCACTTGGCGGTGTTCCATGTTATGTGATCTTGTCAGTCAAGGGCCTCAGGACCTGAGGTACAAATCCTTTCTCAGCCTAAAATTTACTTAACCCTCTTTTTATCTCATTGCAGCCAAATGAAAATTATGGTGCCAGAGAGTTTCCCAAGCCACAATGTGCCAAGCGATCAAGTTTGCAAATGTTTACATAATGAGATGGGGATATTTGTTTTAGTACTGAAGTGCAATTCAGTTTTTAAAATCGTGCTGTGGAACATAATGTGTGAATTATTGAGTGCTGTTACTTGTCAATTAATTTCTCCCGATTTTTTTATGGATCATGTTATGGGAAAGAGGGAACATTTTCAGTTTATGCAGAGCCATGTTATATGCTGATAACTTTTTCCAGTTGCCTTAACAATACTACATATTGCCTTATGGGGAGGTGCAAGTTTGTCAAGTAAGCTAATTAAGAATAATCTTTTTATGGATGATGGAGCAATAAAGAGATGTACACATTTACCATGCTGTTCAAATTAAGTCTTTTGGTTGCATTTAAAGCTTTAAAGGTTACTGGATCTTCCATGAAGTAAATAACCCATTACTGTTTAATTTAGGGGTTCCCAATCTGGGGGTCCACAAACCCTTTGCTTAACAGTATTGGCCCATGGTATAAAAGAGGTTGGGAGCCTCTGTTTTAATTGAATATATTTAAATACCTTGGATATGATCTTCTAAGTCATTTGCAGTTTCTTTGCAAGCTATTTTTTTACCACAATGTTTATTTGCATTTTAATACCATGAAATACAGCTTTTACCTTCCTATACTTATATGTTATTCAGAAAATACAGAAGTTGCTGTATTAACACAACAAACAAGACAACACACACAAAAAATGCTTCTATTTCAACAAGTGGTAAAAAATGTGTAAAATTTAACAGGTATTTATAATACAATTCAAAAATCAATCAATAAATAATATAAATCTTCTACAAATTTTGGAAGCTGCATTGTCTACAGAAGGCAATACTCTTAATCTTCTGTTAAGTCCACATCCTTGACATAGTTAATGAAGGGTCTCCATATATTCTCAAATATCTGCTGTTTAGACCTTAATATATAGGTTATCCTTTCCAATAGGAGACTTTGAGAACATCTGCCTTATCTATTGAGTAGTGCCTGGTCTATGAGTACTTTTCTATAATTGTGCAATACATTTTTTAGCATGAAGTAAGCTGAGATCTATAAATGCTTGTTCATTTTTACTGTAATTATGTTTCTCTAGGTACAAACTCAACAGAAAGAGTTTAGGGTCCAGTGAAACTTGTTCTGAAATAATTTTCTCAATTATAGCTCGTACCTCTTCCCAGAATGCTCCAATCTCTCTACATTGCCACATACAATAAAACAATGTACCTCTAGCTTCTGTACATTTTGTGCATATGTCTGATATGTTTTTGTTGTATCGGTTTAATTCCACTGGTGTGACATATGTCAACATTAACCATTTGTACTGTATCAATTTAAGGCGAGTGTTTATTGACTTAGTATGAGCATTGGTACAAGCTGTTTTCCACTCTTCGTCCGAAATTTTAAGCTGCAAATTTTCCTCCCAAGTTTTCAATTTGTATTGTGAATTTTCAGACAAGCAAGATACCAGCAAATTATAAAATTCCAAAATGATATCCTTTCTCAAACTGTCCTTTATCGTAATTTTTTTCCAAGTGTGAATGTAGGGGTCTGGTAAGTGTTGTTTTGGTTTATCTTAACAAAACTTATTAGCTGGAGGTATTTGTAGAAATGTTTACTATTGAGGTTAAAGGAACACCTCGAAGCTATGTTACTTTGGATTACAATTTCTTCTCCTTTTGACAACATCAGTTCCAATGCACAATGACATTTCATTGCCATCCTTTAAGCTTTCAGGTTTCTGAACAGTTAGCATGGTGAAATCACCAGTTGAAATGTCCTCCAATTAACTCTTGGCAACATGAATTCCTCAAGCTGGATCTTCTCAAACTGCCTGCCTCAAAGCCTACTCTTTCTTTACACACCCACACTCCAATTTAATCCAACAACTTGGGCCCCTGGGCTAACAGTTCATCAAGAAATATATGTATCTCATCTTCACGAGTCAAATTTTTTTCTGGAGTTTTCAAGAATAAGTTGACATTCCTTTTACAAACATTAATGCTATTTAAAATTGGTGAATTTAGCCGATAGTGTTTCAGCCTGGGTGTGGAGAAATCCCTGTAAGCTTTTACTCTCCCTCAGGCACTGTGCTGTAGCCACAGTTCATTCCTCTCATCAGTCTGAAACTAAACTAGATGATTTCCAAAATCATTGTAAAACAGCTCCCTGAATGAGCCTTGGCCTAATCATGTGTTCCATTTCAATGGCCACCTATTTCCATTCTAATTTTATTTAGAATTTTGGTTCATGCACGGCCCAGCAGCCCTCCAGTTCAACCCTAGGTGAGTCACAGGATAATTTATGATGACCAATTAACCGGTAGGTCTTTGGATTGTGGGAGGAAACTGGAGCATCGGGAGGAAACCCACACACACACACACTGTCCAGATGCACAACCGAAAGCTTTACTTTTTTTTGAGATGCTTCTGATAGTGGTCGGGTGCAGAGTTTTGTTACAAGTAAACAAGCTAAACAGGTTGATCATTGATTTCTGGAAGCCATAATTATCGCTAACAAAGTAATAGTGTGTGCCATGACATGGGCCGAATCCTGCTGGCTGAAGTTGAGAAATGCAGAGCCAATTAGTCTTTCGAGCTGTGGGGAGTCTCGGACCCGCACACTTTCCACCGCGTCCTGCTGAAGGCTGAGGTATCCCACAGGTCGCGTGGGCGCCTTACCTGAACTGCTGCGGGGTTGCTGGGCTCACCCCGGAGTGGCTCCTGCCTGAAGTAAAGAGCCAAAAAGTCCAACTCTTCGTGCCAAGGGTCGATCGCTGGTGTGTGACAAACGACCTGCTTGATGACCAAGTGTGAACTGTGACCCCGCTGACCCAGAGGAATAAAGTAAATGAAGTGAGTGTTTTATTTTAATAAAGAGTATAAAATGTTTAAATATTTTAAGTGTAAAGCTATTTTAATAGCTCCCTGACTGGAGATATTTACATATGTTTAAAAAGCTGTTTATCGAACTGTCGGCTGTTTCAGATGGGAACTCGGGATACACCGCATTTGTACGTGGAAGACACTCTGAGCATCAACCATCCCAGGTCCAGAATCATCTGGCCTTGTGTAACAGAGCGTAAATGGGTTTGTTTTCTCTCTTCCAAACAGGTACACCACTTTTAGATAGTGTTTTTGGAGGGGGTATTGTGTTAAGGAGAAAACAGTAGCAGCAGCCAGATCTACGGTTCTGCTGTAGGGCAGTGAGAAATATAAGTGAATGGTGACCTGACTTGTAAGTGGGAGGAGACTTCATTGTCAGAAGCAGAGATAGACCTTCTGTTGGCATGGCTGACAACCACAGGATGGTGTATTTAGGGAGTTTAGGTAGAAAGTTAGAAAGCATGACCTCCAGGGATGATTGCTCCCTGTAACACATGCTAGCGGGGAAGATCGTGCAGGTGAATGTGTGGCTGAAGACTGGTACAGGAGAGAGGCCTCAGATATTGGGTGGGAGCCACCCAAGAAGGACATGTTGCACATCCACTGATGTGGAACCAATATGCAGGGAGGTTTGCTAGCTTTACTTGGAGGGTTTAAACTAGTGTGGAGGTGGGTGGGAACCAGAGCAGTAGGTCAGCTGGTGAAGACATTGTGGAGATTAAGTTATCTAATTTTAGGAACAAGTAGGACTAATTTAATTAAGGAGAAATATAGATTGGGTGAATGCAAGGAGGCTTTCTCCACAATCAGAGGTCATGGGTTAAGGGTGAAAATGTGAAATGTTTAAGGGAAACTTTTTCACTATTTATTAATAGTATGGAACGAGCTACCAGCTCAAGTGGTGCATGTGAGCCCACTTTCAATGTCTAAGAGAAGTTTGGTTAGATACATGGATGGGAGAGGTATGGAGTGCTTTGGTTCGATGGGACTAGGTGGTTTAAATGGTTCAGCATGGGCTGAAGGGCCTTTTTCTGTGCTGTACTCTTGTATGACTGTACATTTTGTGTTAAAATATACATTAGTCAATATGTAAAGCAGGTGAGTCAAATGTAGCAGATTAGTCAATGTGTAAATTCTGGATTAGTTCATGGAACTACAACTATAGATACTTGGCTGAGAGAAGGGCAGGGCCAGCAACTCAGTGTTCCAGGATTTAGATGCCCGTGATATGATAGGGACGGAAAAGAGGTGAGAGAATCTCAGGGGATTAAGGAGAAAGTTACAACT
Source organism: Hemitrygon akajei (assembly GCF_048418815.1). NCBI lineage: Eukaryota > Metazoa > Chordata > Chondrichthyes > Myliobatiformes > Dasyatidae > Hemitrygon > Hemitrygon akajei. The sequence goes on along the minus strand of NC_133155.1, from coordinate 7,893,407 downwards.
GCACTTAGTGTGGACACCTTGGAAAGTTCAGCCAGTGAGAGGCCACGAGTAGATCTAGGGAATAAGAAAGGTGCACTCACTGTGGTGTGGTTGCTGACTGAAGGTCTATGTCCGGTGCCATTCTGTAAGGATCAGAAGTTCAGAATATATATGAATGATTTGGATGAGAATATCAGTGGTTAGTAAGCCGATGAATGAGAATTGATGAAGTTGTGGATAATGTGCAAGTTTGTCAAAGGATATAGACCAGTTGGAGACGTGGACCCACAAATGGGAAGATGGGGTTTTATCAGGATAAGTGTGAGGAGATGCACTTTGGGAGGAGGCTTAGGATAGAATGATATGTGAATGCACGTTCATAGCTCCCTGCAAGTGGTAACACAAGTAGATATTATGTTAAAGACGTACTTTAAATGTCAGGCGTTGCGTGTAAAAGATGGCAAACCATATTGTATAAAACTTGGTCGATTGCAGAATGAGGAAAATCTATATTGTACATTCTTTCGGGGACAGTATATACCAGAATTCAGGCCTGAGAAGCATCATAATTGGATTGCATGCCACAGAACAGGGCATAATTCGTCACCGTCATTATGTGCCGTGTTGTATGAGGTGGGCGATAACGGTCTCACGACCGTGATTGTTCTTGGCAATTTTTTTTTACAGAAATGATTTGCCGTTACCTTCTGGGCAGTGTCTTTACAAGACGGGTGACCCCAGCCATTATCAATAGTAGTCGGAGATTGTCAGCTTGGTCACATAACCAGGAATTGTGGTATGCACCAGCTGCTCGTACGACCATCCACACCTTGCCCAGGGTTTGGGGGGGGGGGCTGCAGGCCAACGGAGGGAAGGACCGCCTTTGATAGAGACGCATCTCCACCCCACCATCCCTTCTATGCATTACCCCGTTTCCTCCCACACTCCAAAAGACGTATCCTACCGCTTGGTAGGTCAGTTGGCCATTATAAATTGTCCCGTGACCGTAGGGTCAAATACTGGGACAGCGCCGTTCGAAGGGTCTAATCCGCCTTTACTCAATATATAAATAAATTGAAGGGTTTGCGTCGTATGACTCACGATTGTATCATTGACCAGCACACCCGATTGATAAGACAGGGCGGCTCTCTCCCCGAAAGGGATGGAACCGCTCTCATTTAGACTCCAGGTAACCTGGCAGATTTCTGATAGCGCAGCCCTGTCACGGTGCCAGGCTGCCGTGTCTAACCGCAAAGCTCCGCTGGCCAACTGCACCCAAGCCTCGGGATTTGGAGGGGGCCAGTCCCTCTGCAGGAGGAGCTGAGAACACGCAGCGCTGTGGCTCTCTCGTTTGATATGCAGCTGATCAAAAGAAAAATCGGGTCCCGATGCTCCCTGCTCACTGAGCACGGTTCGGGAGGTGCGGTGCCCCGTGGAGTTCCGCACTAAAGCGCGGCTTCCTCGCGGAAAGGAAATTCCTGCGTGACGCGCCTGCTGACTGCGCACCCGCAGATCATCTCAGCATCTCGTCCCAGGGTGAGGTACGATGGGTGGTGTCGGAGGGGAAAGCTAATCTAATCTTAGAATCCAGCCCCGGCACGATCAGGGTAAGAGGAGGCTCGGCGCCTTTTATAATCAGCAGTACCAGCGCGATAAAAGCATGTTTGCGATATGTTGGAAAATGCTGCAGTTTATCTGGCGTGTTTTCCCTGTGATATACCCTGTCCAATTGTATTGGTCCCCCTGAAAATCGTCAAATCTGTCCAACGCAGTCTAATTTCCACGGGGTTATAGAATACTGAATGATGTTCAGATACAAGAATTCGCTGATTAAGGGAAGAATTATTTATAAATGAAATGGGGTGTAGATGTTTTATTATAAATGGCTTGTATTTTTAAAGAGATTCCCCCCCCCCCCCCGGTCTTTATTACTTTAGTTCTTTCATCTGCTCGATCAGATCTACTGATCAACGGGTTCGGTTTTCATTGCGGATAAAGGCTAAAATTTCCGAAATATGAAGATATTTCAAGCTTGTAGTTCACCTGGGCCACCTGCACTGCATGCAGGAATTGGACAGTCACTTGTATCTCCGCTTTCTGTTTGCTCAGAGATTTTAATGAGTTCAGTTTAAGACTGCCTAAAACTATTGTTACACTGATTGTCGCAAGACCCGACAGGTATTGTAACGTGGATATTTGAATATGTAACTCTATTTACAGAAAGAAGGGGAGCGTCTGGCATTGCTAGGAATGTGTCCTGGTTTAAAATGGCACAGGTCAGAAGTGTTATTCCGGTACACTAGCAATATTTGAATGTTCTGACACAACCATCTGTTTTCCCATTAGACTTTTAAATCCACACGTCTGTTCATTGCGACGGGCTCATAACGCAAAGAATTTTACTCCGTCACGTCGTGGGATGGATGTAAGATTTAAATAGATTCTAAATCTGTGCAATTTCGAATAGATAGAATTGCAAACTCTTCTTGCATTAGTGTATCATTTGTCCCCCTTGATCGTATTATTGGATTATTTAGAGAAACAGCATGGATTAGGCCCTGCCAGCCAGCAACCCCCTAACCTAATCACGGGGCAATTTGTAATGACCAATTAACCCACCAATTGGTAAGACTTTGTACTGTGCGAGGAAACCGGAACGCCCGGAGGGAACCCGCGCATTCGAAGGGGAGCAGGTTGACTCCTTACAATGGATTGAACCCTGAACCCTGAACTCTGAACTCCCGGGCGTCGCGCTAACCCCGCGGTCTCAGGCTATGAGCATCGTTTACAAACGCACAGTGGATGAGCTATATAAACATGGTTCGCTGCAGTCTGAAGAAATTCAAGCAAGTCTTTTTCATTTTTTAAAATATATATATTCATATTGTACCGATAACAGTAATCCGACTCATTGAATCTATGCTGGTACTCAGAGCAATCCCCTCAACCTCCTCACTTATTTTCCCTATAACCTGTTCACTCCCTCCTGCCTCTGGTACCATTCACTGGAGGCAATTTACAACGGCTAGTTAACCCACTAAGCAGCATGGAGATTGTGCAGACTTGGTACGGATGGAGGTCGGGATCAAACTTGGGTCTGTGGAGGTGTGAGACAGCCCCTCTGTCTACTGCATGTGTGTCCGTACAGAGGTGAAATAGTGTGAGGGGACGTGAACTGGTTGCATCGCTGTCGAGGAAAGAGGAACCACCGCACAGGATTTGGGGGGGGGGGGGGGGGAATCTGCAGGAAGTTGTGGACTCAGTCAACTCTCTCAGCCTTCCCAGCATCTAGGACACCTTCAAAAGGCAATCCCTCAAAAAGGAGGCATTTATCAGTAAGGTCCCCCATTACTCAGGATATGCCCTCTTTTCATTGCTACTATCAAGGTACAGAAGCCTGAAGGCACACACTAAACATTTCAGGAACAATTCTTCCATAGGAGCAGAATCAGGCCATCTGGCCCATCAAGTCTGCTCCTCCATTCAATCATGGCTGATCCTTTTTTCCTTGTCCTCCTCAGCCCCAGTTCCCGGCCTTCACCCTGTAACCTTTAATGTCATGTCCAATCAAGAACCTATCAATCTCTGCCTTACATACACCCAGCAACCTGGTTTCCACAGCTGCATGTGGCAACAAATTCCATAAATTCACCACCCTCTGGCTAAAGAAATTTCTCCACATCCCTGTTTTGAAAGGGTGCCCCTCTATCCTCGGGCTGTGCCCTCTTGTCCTAGACTCTCCCACCATGGGAAATATCCTTTCCACATCTACTCTGTCAAGGCCTTTCATCATTCGAAAGGTTTCAATGAGATTCCCCCCTCATCCTTCTGAACTCCAGAAAGTACAGACCCAGAGCCATCAAACGTTCCTCGTATGATAACCCTTTCATTCCTGGAATCATCCTTGTGAATCTCCCCTGGACCCTCTCCAATGACAGCACATCTTTTCTAAGATGAGGGGCCCAAAACTGGTGACAATACTCAAGGTGAGGCCTCATCAGAGCCTTTATAAAGCCTCAGCATCACATCCCTGCTCTTGTATTCTGGACTGCTTGAAATGAATGCTAACATTGTATCTGCCTTCATCACCACTGACTCAACCTGCAAGTTAACCGTTAGGGTGTCCTGCACAAGGGCTCCCAAGTCTCTTTGCATCTCAGATCTTTGGATCTTCTACCCATTTAGAAAATAGTCTGCACATTTTTCTACTACCAAAGTGCATGACCATGCATTTCCAACATTGTATTTCATTTGCCACTTTCTTGCCCATTCTCCTAATCTAAGTCCTTCTGCATTCTACCTGTTCCCTCAACACTGCCTGCCCCTCCACCAATCTTCATATCATCTGCGAACTTGGAAATAAAGTCATCTATTCCATCATCTAAATCATTTATATGTAGCATAAAAAGAAGTGGTCCTAACACCAACCCTGCGGAACACCACTCGTCACTGGCAGCCAACCAGAAAAGGATCCTTTTATTCCCACTCGCTGCCTCCTACCAATCAGCCAATGCTCTAAGCACGTTAGTAACTTTCCTGTAATACCATGGGCTCTTGGTAAGCAGCCTCATGTGTGGCACCTTGTCAAGGGCCTTCTGAAAGTCCAAATATGCAACATTTACTGCATCCACTTTATCTATCCTAATTGTAATCTCCTCAAAGCATTCCAACAGGTTCGTCAGGCAGGATTTTCCCCGAAGGAAACCATGCTGACTATGTACTATCTTGTCCTGTGTCACCAAGTACTCCATCACCTCACCCTTAACAATTAACTCAACCATCTTCCCAACCACTGAGGTCAGGCTAACTGGTCTATAATTTCCTTTCTGCTGCCTTCCTCCTTTCTTAAAGAGTGGAGTGACATTTGCAATTTTCCGGTCCTCGGGCACCATGCCAATGATTTTTGAAAGATAATTTCTAATGCTACTACAGTCTCTAACGCTGCCTCTTTAAGAACCTAGGGTGCAGTTCATCTGATCCAAGTGATTTATGTACTTTTAGATCTTACAGCTTTTTGAGCACCTTCTCCCTTGCAATAGTAACTGCACCCACTTCTCTTCCTCCACACACTACAACATCGGGCATACTGCTAGTGTCTTCCACGATGAAGACTGAATCGAAATACTCAGTTCATCAGCCATCTCCTTGTCCCCCATTGTTACTTCTCTCTGCCATAAGATTTCTAATTGGACAATGAACCCATGAACACTACCTCACTTTTTCTTGCACTTTTGTTGTACTGCTTAATTTATTTTTTATATCTATTTCTTATTGTAAGTTATAGGTTTTAAAGTTATGTATGTGCAACGTATGGCTGCCAGAAAACAAATTTCCCGACAAGAAGTCTTAAGTTTATTGTCATTTAACTATATACATGTATACTGTAAAACAGGACGTTGCTCTGAACCAGGGTGTAAAGCACAGTAGTGTATGTAACGCACAATAACTTGTGAAAGTAAGGATAAAATCTGCAGATAAATTACACATAAATAAAGTGCATAAATTAAATATTGTCAGGTACAGAACAGATTAACACCGGCATTTCTTTTTAAAGATGAGTATCTACATACTGGCATTTTCTGAACGGTTGGAATACACTGAGGTACTTGTGTGCCGGTACCCATTTTATTTGTTGCTGAAGTGGCCATAATGCTTGAACAAATTTAGACAATGAATGTAGCAGGCTTCAGTGTCAAAGGCTTCTGCTAACTCTGGCATGTTCTAAATTTTCCTCAGGTCTGCAGGTTTATTGATCTGAAACGTTAACTTTTGTTTTCTCAATGTATATTTGTTGCCTGATCTGCGGATTATCTCCAGTACTACTGTGTTTTTGTTTCTGAATTCCAGCAACTACAGTGTTTTGCTTTTCAGCTTACAGTACCATCAATACCCACTTTGCTCTCCAGTAGCGTTGGATCTCATTACAACCTTGTTGCATATGTATGACATTTTCGAATCCTAATTGTAAATAGCACGGTGAACTTCATTTTAATGATTTAAGATAAAGCGTTAACAAAACACAGAGGAAGACAATCTGATAAAATTGTTTGCTGTCCTTTTGGAAGGTTAAAAAATTTGACCGACTGCTTGTTATTTATTAAGCATAAATTTACAAAGTTTATGCTTCAAGGTTGCATGGATGAAAGAAATGGTGGCGGGGGTGGGGGTTGGAAGGCTATGGGAAAGGGAAGGGCTAAGTTGATATTAGAGTAGGTTGAAAGGTTAGCACGATATCACAGGCTGAAGGGTCTGTACTGTTATGTTAGTACATAAAGTGAGTTATTAATGGAGTTCTACTCCAAAGCAATATATCGGGCGAACATCTTTCCAATGAAGACTTAAGTATTCGAAGTTCAAAGTAAATTTATTAAAGTACCTATATGTCACCATATACAACCCTGAGATTCATCTTCTTTCGGGCATATTCAATAAATACAGTAACCATAATAGAATCAGTGAAAGACCACACCAGCAGGGAGGACAGTCAGTGTGCACAATACAGAAAGAAAAACAAAAGAAAAGAATTATCAATTATAAATAAACATTGAGAACATGAGATGAAGAGTTCTTAAAAGCGATAATCCCAACGGCCTGGGTTCATTTCCCACCGCTTTAAAGGAGTTTCTATGTTCTCCCGTGACCACGTGGGTTTCCTCCCATGGTTCAAAGTTAGTAGGGTAATTGGTTATTGTAAATTGTCCTGTGACTAGGCTAGGATTAAACTGGGCGATTGCTGGACGGCGTGACTCAAAGAGCCAGAAGGGCCTATTTTGCGCTGTATATCAATAAATTTTAAAATTTATTAACTTAAATTTTTAAATATTCAGCTTCATTGGTAAAAATCCGTCTCATTTTTGTACAGTATAAAGAATGCATATGGCTGAATTGACTCTGGTATTTTAATTTATCTTCAGTGATAAAGAAACATCTGACAGTATACACAGGGCTTTAGAGGGAGATAAGAGAATGGGGAATGTCAGATAATGCTTCCGCTTTGGAACTCTACCAGGCAATGTGTATTTGTGAGACAAGGGCAGGTGTATCAGTACAGAGCCATCTGGTTCTCTTCCACGTTGCATATCATGCTGACTTGAAAATTTGTAGGTCTGTCAGGTCTGTGTCCTCTTCCCACTGCTGCCATCTGGTAGAAAGTACAGGAGCCTCAGGACTTGCACCACCAGCTTCTAGAGCACTTTCTACCTCCCCAACCATCAGGTTCTTGAATAAAAGGGGATAGCTACACTCAACTTCACTTGCCCTATCACTGAGATGTTCCCACAACCAATGATCTCACTTTAAGGACTCTTTATCTCATTATCTCATGTTCCATTATTTATTGCTATTTATTCATATTTGCATCTTCACAGTCTGTTGTCTTCTGCACTCTAGTTGATCTTTCACTGATCCTGTTGTGGTTACTATTCTGTAGATTAGCTGAGTTTGCCCACAAGAAGGTGAATCTCAGGGTTGTACACAGTGACGTATATGTACTTTGAAAATAAAACTTACTTTGAGCTCTCCAGTAGTACTTTCAGTAGGATTACAGTGGTTCAAGAAGATGGCTTACTATTGCCCTCTCAAGGGCAATCAGATAGCCTGTAAATTCTGTCCAGGCTGGCAATGGCCAGTTCTCAACAATAAGGACTAAATTACACATCTGTTTTCTAAATGTGCTTGTCTCGTATAAATTTGTTAGTCTGCTTTTCCTTTTTCTTTTTTCTCCTCACTTTTAATCTAATCTTTCTGCCTTGTTATTTTCCTCTCTGTAATTAATTTTAATGTTACGTTCTATCCTCATTTGACCTTGATACATTATTTATTTCTCAAGCCTTAAATCTCTTTGATTAAAGAGATACACCATTTGTCCCATTGTTCAGAATGCTCTATTGCCCTCATTGTTAACAACTTGCAGTTCCACAAGTTTTGTGTGCAGTTTATCTCATTAACATGGCAATCCGCAAGGAACTCCACTCTGGCAGATGTCTGAATATGTTTTGTTAAATTGATAAAGTAGTTCAAAGATTCAAAGAACACCTATTATCAAAGTATGCGTGCAGTTTTGTTGTTTCATATGGCAAGTGTTTTTTCTCTTCACACTTCAAATTGTTGTTTTTGCCAAGCCACTCCTCCAGTTCGTGGCCGAGCGGTCTCAGATCTTGGTGAGAGGGCATGTTTGGACCAGGTGGAGGGCATCACAGAGGCAAGCTGGGGTTTGTCGGGCACCCCATCAGTGTAGCGTTTGCGCTGTTTTGGCACGTCGACTTCTGAGTCTATCTGCGGCTGTCCGGTTTTCTTTTCCTGGTGGCTGTAATAAAGCCCAGGAGGAGCAAGGTAAGGCCGTTGATCAGATCTCCGCCGGAGTTTGGGGGAGTGGGGGGAAACATGTTGGTGTGCCAGCTTGTCATGGGGGACGAGGTTTTTCAAGTTGGAGAAAGGTTTTCAGGATTTGAGTTGGGAAGTTGGAGCGTTTTGGACGTCTTTTGGATATGCTTGTAGAATTTTGCTGAAGCTGCTCGTCTGCAGAACTCCAGGGGTGCGTTTCCCCTCTTTGCTGGGAGCCATTGGAGAGGTGTGGGTTTTAGGGCTCCTGAGATTGTTCTGGAGCTGTGTAGTAATGTTGTTTGTGTGAGCACTTCTCTCCCAGATGGGCGTGCAATATTCGGCAGCTGAGGAACATAGTGCTAGGCTAGCTGTTTGTAGGGCTGACTGGTTAGCACCCCGTTTGGTTCCTGCTACTTTCCTGATCGTGGCCGTTCCGGATTTTAGTTTCTTTGCAACAATTTGAAAGTGGATCTTGTATGAGAGAGTTCGATCTAGTGTGACACCCATATACTTTGGGTGTGGTCCGTTGGGCAGCTGTTTGTCTTTTAGTTTGATATTAAGTTTGGTCGGTTGTCTGGATGAGATATGGAAGTTACTGCTTGGTTGACATTCATATTTAGATACCTCTTTGAGAAGTAGTTGGATAGGGAGTTGATATCTTGGGGTAAGGTGTTTTTTCCAAAGGATTTGACATTGTTCGATTGGAAGGCTATGCAGTGAACAACCCTTCATCTTCCCACAGGCAGCCACAAAACAAAGAAAACCATGGAACCCGTTCAAAGAGAAACATCAAACCCTCCCTCCCCCCCACCACGTGCAAAAAGACAAGTCATGTAAAGGACAAAAAAAAGGAAAAAACACAGAATATTAAAACAAAATTGAAAGAGTCCACAGTTCAAGTTGGACCTAGCTGTATCGTTGGATATCTGCAGACCCGGTATTCTGCCAGAATCGAGGAAGAGACTGTTTGAACGCAAGGACCTTCCTTTGAGAGCAGTGAGCAAGAGGCTGGTAGACACCGCAGTTCTGCTTGTTTGGTAAATCATTACTGGATGTCAAACTAAACCATTTATTTGTGCACCCAGTGTTGTTAATAAGGAATATCCAAACTGCGTTCAAGATCAACTTTTACATTTTAATATTTATTACAGAACACTAATAGATTCCCTGAGATTCGGTATCTATCAATGTCCTATTCAGGCTAGTCTAATTAATATTTTAAACACTTGAATATGTGAGTGCCTTGCAGCTTTGCCTTGTTCATCTATCTGTGGAAAAGATTTTCTGTGATAAGAGGTACTTATAATCTGGCTACCATGGTTACAGTTTCAACCTCCAGATGAGATCAGCTTGCTCCTAGGTACTGCAGGGATGAAAAACATTGTTCAGCAACATTAAGGTGAAGAATTGTGCCACCAGCCCACACTCTGTACCGTTCCTCCATTCTTTCTTGCCAGCATCTCCTCTGTATTTGATTTTAACCCTTGGACCAAGTGCCTCCCACAATATTATCTGGCTCCAGAGCAAGCTAATTGATACCATCCAAGCAACCATAATGATTCTCCTTTCTTTTAAATTGTTCAGTAGCAAGGAGCACAGTTTTTGCTTGGCCTGCTCTCTGACCACATGAAGGTTTGCATATTGTCTGGAGTATAAATAACAGATAAACCTTTGAGTCGCTTAGGTCTGTAAGATCTCATGCAGTCAGCTGTGATACAGTATTGGAATTGCTTGTCCCCATTTTTTATTTTTAAACAGGACAATTAAACCTACTGAAGATTGCCTATGATTTGAAACCTTTTAACCATTGTCAAAGTTGCTCTGCCTTTGACTGTCCTAACTTTACTTTTTTAATACTCTCATACCAGTAGTACAAAGAAATAGGTGTTTCATTATTCACCTTTGACCAGCAATTCAGCTGGACCGACCATCCCTGACTCAGCACCTGATACCACAAGGGTTCCCAACCTGAGGTTCATGCACCCCTTGCGTAATGGTACTGGCCCATGGCATAAAAACGGCTGGGAACCCCTACTCCAGAAGGTGCATATGGAATACTCTGTACTTTCATGAGTGCAGTACCTACAAATCTCAAGCTGCTTTACACCATCCAGAACAAAGCAGCCTGCTTAATTGGCATCCCATCAACTAGCATAAACATTCATTCTTTCTACCACCCACACGCAGTGGCTACAGTGTATACCAACTATAAAATACAACGCAGTTACTTGTCTAACGTGCTCTGAAGGTACCTCACTCTGCAGCCACGAAGGACGACAACCATAGGGAACACAACCACCTGCAGGTTCGTTGACAAATTGCCACACCTTCCTTGTTTGGAAGTGTATCACCTGTTGTCTATCCTTCAAAGTTCAAAGTAAATTTGTTATCAAAGTACACATATGTCACCATAACCCTGAGATATGTTGTCTTGTAGGCATATTCATCAAATCCATAGAATAATAACCATAACAGGATCAATGAACAACTGCTTCTGGGTATTTAATCAGTGTGGAAAAGACAACAAGCTGCAAGTGCAAAAAGTAATAATAAATAAACAATAAATATTGAGAACATGAGATGATGAGTCCTTGAAAATTAGTCCATTGGTTGTGGGAACATTTCACTGAAGTGAAGTTATCCCCTCTAGTTCAAGAGCCTGGTGGTTGAGGGGTAATAACTGTTCCTGAATCTGATGGTGTGAGTCCTGAGGTTCCTGTACCGCCTTCCTGATGGCAGCAGTGAGAAGAGACCATGCCCTGGGTGGGCGGGGGGGGGGGGGGGGGGCTCTCCAATTATGCTTTTCTGCAACAACGTGTTGTGCTCAATGCTGGGGAGGGCTTTATTCATGATGGACTGGACCATATTCTCTACATTTCGCAGGATTTTCCATTCAAGGGCATTGGTGTTTCCATACCAGGCTGTGATGCAGCCAGTTAATATACTCTCCACTACACGTCTATAGAAGTCTGTCAAAGTTTTAGATATCATGCCAAATCTTTGGTCTAGTTTTTGCAGCTTCTCACCCAACAATAGTGTAGGAACAACATTACTATGTTACAGGGGTTCATGAAGGCAGCTCACCACCATCACCACCTTCTTAAGGTCAATTCCTGGGCTTTCCAGTTATGACCAGATTCCAAATTTGGGTGCTGCCTTTTTGAGACATTGCCTTTTGAAGATGTCCTGGATGCTGGGGTGGCTGGTGCCCATGATGGAGCTGGCTGGGTTTACAACTTTCTGCAGCTGCTTCCACACCTGTGCAGCAAAATGATCTGGAAGGAACTTTAGATTCAATGGTTCATGGATGTGAATGTTTGAAGCTTTTGTGGTATCACCATATATGGTGGAAAATTAAGTTTATTGACGTGCTGTTTGAATCTTCTGTTGGTAGCTCTGCCACCAGCCAAAGAACCATGGGCAGATCTTTAAATAAAGCTATATTTCCAGAAAGGTCCATGTTGTGTCAGGGTAAATGAGAACTGATGGATATTGGGGCATCTTTTCTCATTTTGGAAAAAAAAATTCCAGATAAAATGTGGATTTTGGAAAACTATTTTGAACATAGAACACAGATCTGGAATGAGCTGCCATTACAAGTGGTGCATGAGAGCGTGACTTCAACGTTTAAGAGAAGTTTGGACAGGTACATGGATGGTAGGGGTATGGAAGGCTATGGTCTCGGTGCAGGTCAATGGGAGTAGGCAATTTTTATGGGTTTGCATGGACTAGATGGGCCAACTGGCCTGTTGCTGTGCCATACTTTTCTATGACTCTAACTGTACAGTACAGTACAGGTTCTTCAGCACTTGATGTTGTGCTGACCTTTTGGTTGAGATCAATTTGGTCAAACTAAATCTATATTATTCACAAATTGCTTTAAAAAAAATTAATTTCTTCACATGGTAATTTTTAATTAGGTGAAAGGAAACTTGGAACTAGGGAGACCTGCATTAGTCATTGAAGATTTTGGCCAGATGCAGCCTAACACAGTTGTCTTATGATGATCATTTGCTTTGTTTGTAGAGCAGAAGTTTCCTACCTGGGGTCCATGAATCCCTTGCTTAATGGCATTGATTTATCGTGTTGTTAACTGTGAACAAAGTCACCAGAGAGACTGATGACTAAAGCTAGCGGATATAGAAGCAGTTATTTGAGCAAAGCAAGTATACAGGCATCATATCCGAGATACTCGTGGAAGAAGAGGCCTGCCTGACCCAATATTACATAACATTTTTGCATGCTAAAGGTAACTGCAGGACAATTCTATAGTTACAATGCTTCCTTTGAATTACATATAATATTCAAGCACCTCTGACTTCACTTCCACACTCCAGACACCCAAAATGAATGTTAATTCTCACCAACTCTGGGCTGCATTCATGCATATCCAGACATCTGCTGACAAATGGAGTGTTTCTTTGTTTGCAATCAACCCCAAAATGCAGCTCCTGGAAGATCATTGTCCAGAGCTGCTTTTTAAATTCAATCTGCAATTCACGTTCAGGTCTGCTATATAACCTAACTCCAGAATACACCTTAACACATGGTATTAAAATGTTGGAACCCCTGCTTTAGAGAGACACATGACAGAAATGTCAATGGGAAAGCTGCAGAGAAATCCTTTCAATCGAGGTGCAGCACTGTTATTATCCTATTGTGCATTGACACTATTGGCTGGTTCCCAAAGATAAATAGCTATAATTTGGTGTACTTATGATCTGAGTCTAATTTAATACAGAATTCTGTAGTGCTGCTGGTGGTTTGTGTGTTTTTGGCTTGCATGTAGATCTTATTGTTCTGTTTTTTTTTTTTGTTTACTGTGTCCCACATAACCATGATAGTGGAGTCAGTATCAGTCTTTGAAAGAGAAAATCTGTTTGTCAGATATGCTATGGCTTTGAGGTTGTGGTTATCTGAATAGGTAAGGGGACACTGGGAGACTTGGGGCACCACTCACTGTAATTGGCTACACAGGTTGATCGGGTGGTTAAGAAGAGATATGATGTACTTCCCTTTATTAGTTGTTGTATACTGTTCAGCTAAGTCTTCTAAATTGACAGTAACAGACTATAACAAACTCAGAGTGGATCAAATTATACGCGTGTTTATTACTTGCAAGGGAAGACTACTTCCATACTTTTAATTTGTTGGTAAATAGCGTCAATCTTACCACTCAAAACAGATCATTTTAATACGTTTACCAGTCCTGTAATTCTTCAGCTTCATGTCTGTGTGGTCGTTCTATCCCTTGATTGCTTTCCTGTCTTACCTCACATCCATCTTGAATGAGCTACACTTGTCTTTGAGGCTTCTCCCCCAACACCTGTGTCCTGTTTTATTTTCTGCTTTCAATCCTGTAATGTCAAGACACACCCTGCTACAAATCACGTACCCTCGCAAGCTTCCCATCCAACCACATCAGCAAAGCACTCGGAATCTCACGGGTTCTATCTTGTCACATTACATTTTACAGAAGTTATAAATTCATGAATACTTCAGGGTTACAAATATATATCCACATAGTTAAGGAATTAAGTTCAAGAATCAGGAAGTTAAAAGTTCAAAGTACATTTATTATCAAAGTAAGTATGCAGTACACAACCCTGAGATTCGTCTTCCCCACACAGCTACGAAACAAAGAGAGACCATGGAACCCATTGAAAGAAAAACATTAAACACCCAACATGCAGGAAAACGGACAAATTGCACAAGTGCCAAAAAACAAGTGAATAACACACAATATCAAACATCAAACCATAGAGTTTTGAAACAGTCTAGGAATGTTCAGTTTATTTCTCTCCAATTTAGCGCTGTGCCGTTTGTTGACTGCAAGCTGCAGAGCCAGTCGGTCCTGATCAAAGTTGCACAGAATGGCAATTAAAAAAGGAGAAACCTGCAAAACACAAAACATGAACTGCAGAGTCCTCCAAAAAAACGAGTCCACAAACTGCGTTATGTTGTGGTTTTATAGAACTTCAGTTAGGCCGTATCTGGATTGCATTCGGTTCTGGTTTCCCCATTATAGGAAAGATGTGCAGGCTCTGGAGAGGGTGCAGAAGGATGTGGAAGCTTTAGAGGTTGGTGCTGAAACAGTTTGCCATGATGCCATCTGGATTAGAGGGCATGTGCTATAAGGAAAGGTTGGACAAACTTTGGTTTTTTATCTGGAGCAGCAGAGGGTGAGAGGAGATCTTTAAGATTATGAGAGTCATTGCTAGAGTAGACAGGTGGTATCTTTTTCCCATGTTTAAAATATCTAATACCAGAGGGCATGCATTTCAGGTGAAAGGGTTAAATTCAAAGGAGATGAGAGGGGAAAGGTTTCTTACACAGTGGCAGGTGTCTGGATTACGTTGTCTGGGGTGGTAATGGAGGCAAATGTCTGTCAAGAGTAAGAATTGCAGGTTGTATGCTGTATACATTCACTGATATTAAATTGAACCATTTGACTATAGTTAGTCGTGCCTTGTAGCAGTTGGTATTCACGTGGCACAGTAACATAGTGGTTAGTGTGAAAATTTTTACAGTACCTGCAGCCCAGGTTCAATTCCACTGCTGTCCATAAGGAATTTGTACATTCTACTCATAACATCCTCCCACATTCCAAAGGTGTTTGGGTTGTGGGCATCATATCTTGGCATCAGAAGCAAGGCGACCCCAGCGCATCCTTGGACTGTGTTGATCATTGATGTAAACGACACTCCATGCTTCGATGTGCGCGTGACAAATAAAGCTAATCTTTAATCATCGTTAGACCTCAATCCAACAACGCCGTGGAAGTACCTTCGATCACTGTGGATCTGGGAATGGCGCAGCACCATGTTCTTGCTGCCAGTGCCAAGAGCCAGGAGGAGTGTCCTTCTCTTGAAAATGAGGGAGACGGCCAGCAGGCGAGTCAGGCGAAGTACTGTTTACTGAGAACTAGCTGGTGAATGATAGGGTTTCATTTCAGGATGCACTCAGAGGACATGAGAATGGGAGAAAAACTAGAGCAAAAAGCAGCCTGAAGAACCTACCATGTCAGGTTGTGGGAGGTTTATCTTGGAAGGGTAGGGGAAGTAGCAGAGGCTCCTGCAGGAAGAGCATCCATCTGAATGATGCAGAAGTCTTTGAGTTTCTCACGTTTCCTGGATTTGCATTTCCATAGATAGTTGAAATTTAGGATTTCTGAATTAACCTGGACCAAAGGGGAGAGGGGATCAACCAAGTACAGCGTCCACACCAGAGCTTTGTTCTGTCCGCACTCTTGTATGGGTCAGAATGCTGGTGCATGACAGGGGGTGACCTTGCCAAAGCTGTCACCACTCCACACCACAAGAAAGATCTCCAACCGTGCCTTTCTGCTTCAGTGTCACCAAGAGGACTTGGCCACCATCATCATGAGGAAAAGTTGGAGATGGATTGGGCACTTGATGAGAAGAAAAAGAACTTCAGGGTGTATATTGTATACATTTCTCTGACATTAAATGTACCTATTGAATTAAATAGTTAACTCCATTATCAAGATATCACTTCATTGGACCCCTGAAGGGGGGAGGAAACGCAGGAGACCAAAGACAACTTGGTGCTGTACCACAGAGGCAGAAATGAGGAACAAAGGAAAAACAAAAAGTTCAGAAGATCAGAGTTCATTTGCTATCAAAGTATGTACACCATAGACAACCTTGAGCTTCATCTCTTTACAGGCAGCCACAAAGCAAAGAAAGACTATAGAAGCCACAAAAACCCCACCACAAAGATTGTCAAACACCCATTGTGCGAAAGGAAAACTAATCGTGCAACTAATACAAAAGATAACACACGTGAACCACGGAGTCCCCAAGAGAGAGTCCACAGTCTGGCTCATGGCTTGGATCGGCTTAACATCGAAGGGTAGCAGACCAGTAAAGCTGTCTTCTTTGTTTTTGAGCTGTGCCTCTCTGTGCAGTAATCAAGATTAAGGCTTTATTACATTTCTTGGCACATGAACATCTACTTTCCAAGAGTGGAGTGCACCATTTGATCCCTGGGATTGTATGTAGGATAGTAATCAGATTTATTCCCATTATAAGAATCCACCGTGTTTAACAACCTCAGCAAAAGACAGGAATTATAATACAAATAAAATTCACTGTAATCTGTGTTGCTCTGCTATCAATGTTAGCATTTTGGCTTCATTTGCACGATGCACATGGAATCTGACAAGAACTTTATGACAATTTCTCATAAATTGGCCCATTTGATGGGAGTCAAGGGCTTTGTCACTGAAAACAATGAAGGCTATGGATAATGGTTGAAGTTCTTGTCAAAACTTTTCTTAAAAGATATTATGTTGTTTGTGCTTCTGAGTGAACAGAATCTTTGCAATGATCTGTGCAGAAGCTTTTTTTTACCGGGCTCCTTCAGAATCTCCTCCTGTTTGGATGCAGCTCTTCGATGTGACCTGTGGTGGCGCTGTTGCTCAGCCTTTTACTTGCCAATGTTAAATAGCTTCTAGTTGTTAATTTGCTGATGGCTCTGTTCAAGAGCTTCACCAGGCTAGCTGATGCCTGACGTTGATCTAGGAAAATACAATACACTGGTCAGTTTAACATCCAGTTGACAATGAGAGGGGGTTGCATGGTGAATGGTTCTATTGTTCATGATACAACATAGCACAACGTTTTACGTTCTTTGTCTATCCCCTTTAACATAACAGCACAGCACCTGGGTGACAGGGTAGAGCTGCACCTCTGTCAAAGGAAGTGTAAGGAGCTCCTTCCCTCTACTAGTCTGCCGGTCACCCTTGGACAAGGTGTAGCACTTGCTTAGCCCCAGTCAGGGTTACCTGAAGCCATGGGAGCAGGTGGTGGATGGTCGTATGAGCAGTCGGTGCACATCACAAGTCCTGGTTATGCGACCACTGACGCCAGGCAGACAAACTCTGAAGAGTATTGATAATGGCTGGGGTCACCTGTCTTGTAAATACACTGCCCAGAAGAAGGCAATGGCTTAGTACTTAGAACGTAGAACATCTTGCAACAGCTATTGCAGGATGGCGGCGCGACGCAGTGCTCAGCGGCCACTTTGGAATGAATATCTATAATCTGTCAAGTAGGATGCCGTGTACAATCTTGATTTGATGGAGATGGACGTGTGAAGCAAGGAGGAACATCTGGTGAAACTTTTGAAATACCTGTTTCGCTGCCACTGCTACTGTGCGATCGGAGAAATCTCCGGGAGGAAGGCCCCGAATCCTCGGCTTTGCCTGTTGCTTGGTGGCCGGTGCTGGGGTCGAAGCGCTCGGCAGAGATGGTGCTCGGTGTCGGAGGGCTGGTCGGAGGCTCGAAGTTTTCGGACGGACTCGGAGTTGGCTGTGGTCGGGGCTCCCAGAGTGCAGTATGGGCAAGCTGCGGCGCTGGAGGTTCATGGCAGGAAGAGTTTTTCTTCCTTCTACCGTCTGCGTGAGATGATGGGTTGTCGGGACTTTGAGACTTTCTTTTAAACCGTGCCATAGACTGCTCTTTATCAGATTATGATATTGCTTTGCACTGTTGAAACTATGTGTTATAATTATGTGGTCTTTGTCAGTTAGTCTTTTATCAATTATGGTATTGTCTGCACTGTTGAAACTATATGTTAACTATAACTATATGTAACTATGTGGTTTTGTGTAGGTCTTGTAGTTTTAGTTTTGACTGATGGGTTTGTAGTTCCTTTCCAGGGAACGTGCTAAGACGGTAGCGCGGTATCGATACGCAGCAGCCTCTCCGGACTCTGGATTGGGGATTACCAAACATTATGTGGTTTTTCTTGTGTGGTCTATTTTGTGCTTTTTCGTGATATCATTCCGAAGAATGTTGTCTCATTTTTTAACTGCATTGTATTTGTGGTTTCTAAATGACAGTAAGCTGAATCTGAATAGAACATAGAAAATCTACAGCATATTACAGGCCTTTTGACCCACAATTTTTCTGTAGAAAAATTTGTCAACAATTATGGTTATAATACCATGATTGTCCACATCGTATGGCACGGCACATGATGATAATGCTCAGAGGGATTTGGTTTCCCAGTAATCAAATCACACAAAGAAACGTTCAGGCAATTAGCAAAAAACTAAAGCTGGAGTGTTCATTGGACTCTGCCGCCTGCGTACAGAATACAGGATAATGCACTTAAGGAACATTGAGTGATGGCGATCACTTGGTAAGCGCACTCCTTGCACGCGTATTTTTTCCCTCTCTCATACACAGCCTGGTTATTCTGTTGTTGGTGCTCACAGTTTATGCGCTTCAACATCTTCCCAGAATTTTGTCATAATGGGTCCCAAACAGAACTGATGGGCTCAGGTTGGCTTTATGGTGCCTTTCCCTCCTTACATAGCAGAATATTCTCTGCCTTTAGTAATGGGGATGTATAAATGTGTATATGTTATTTCTGTACAGTATTCAAGGTAGATACTTTTGCTTATTTTGTAATATAAGTGTAACTACATTGTGGAATGCATCATATTCTAATTCATGGTAGTCTTAAGTTAACTTTGTTGGTATTTAAAGACAATGTCCTGGTGTCTAATAAAAAGAGCTCATCCCGTCAGTGAGAGAGAGAGAGAGAGAGAGAGAGATTGGGGCTGACGAAGGATCTCGGCCCGAAACGTTGACTGCTTGTTTCCACGGATGCTGCCCGACCCGCTGAGTTCCTCCAGCGTGTTTGTACGAGAGAGATCGGGGCTGTTAGGAATTCACACTGGATAAGGATGGAGCTATTATTGTATTTTCTTGTAGATACCTTTTTGTAAATATTGGTGTTTTCTTTTCCTTAAATTTTGTAATTGATGCACTTAATAAGCACCCTTGTACTAAAGTCCTAAGCGACTTCAACCATTTTTCCTTTGATCATAACCCATGTATCTAACAAACACACTTAAGTGAATTGAATTGACTTTATTACTTACATCCTTCACGTACATGAGGAGTAAAAATCTTTACGTAACTTCTCCATCTAAATGTGCAATGTGCAAATTATAGTAATAAATAGTACTTGTCAGGGTAAATTAATCGTACTGATGGCCTAGTGGAAGAAGCTGTCCCGGAGCCTGTTGGTCCTGGCTTTTATGCTTCAGTACCGTTTCCTGGATGGTAGCAGCTGGAACAGTTCGTGTTTGGAGTGACTCGGGTCCCTAATGATCCTTTGGGCCCTTTTTACACACTTGTCTTACTAAATGTCCTGAATAGTGGGAAGTTCACGTCTACAGATGTGCTGGGCTGTCTGCTCCACTCTCTGCAGAGTCCTGCAACTGAGGGAAGTACAGCTCCCATACCAGACAGTGATACAGCCAGTTGGATGCTCTCAATTTTGTCCCTGTAGAAAGTCCTTGGGATTTGGGGGTCTGAATGCCAGATAGTTGAGAAAGATAATGAGGGGTAGATTACCACTTATCAAACTCATATTTGTTTGTTACTGAGCAGAGCCGTTTCATCCTGAGACATGGGAAAACTCATTGAGGGAATTCAACTCCCGGATATTGGGAGGTTACAACAAGTTCAAGGACTGTGAGAAAGGAAAGCTGGAAACATGTTGAAGGTGGGAAGGAAATGGCAATAAAAAGTTTTAAAAAACTTGCCAACCAAATCTAAAGTTTTAGCTTACCAGAAGAAATGAAAATATTATACTTCTTTTATGCCTCATTCTGGCCTCTTACCTCTTCTCTGCTTTTCAATTCCCTCTGGGTCCCCTCCTCCTTTCTTTTCTCTCCTCTCCTTTCAGATTCCTTCCTCTCCATCCCTTTCCCTTTCCCTTTCCCACCCAACTGGCTCCACCTATCACCTTCTAGCTATCCTCCTTACCCTTACCTCCCCTCCCAACTTTTTATTCTGGCATCTCCCTCCCACCTTCATTTCCAGTTCTGAAGAAAGGTCTCGGCGTGAAAGGTTGACTGTGTATTCATTTTCACAGATGCTGCCTGCCCTGCCGAATTCCTCCAGCATTGTGTGTGTGTTGCCTTGTATTTCCAGCATCTGCAGACTTTCTTTCGTGTTTAATATTACACATTGCTGATTTTACAAAGCCAGGGATGGCTGGGAGTCTTATGACGCCAGCAAATCTCTGTTAATGTTGGGCTGTAAGGATGGCATAAGTAATGCTTAAAGTTTGCTTTTGATACAAGGGTCTTGTTGTGTTTTGTAACTCTGAAGCATAATAATCAATTGAAAGGAAAACAAGGAAGCCAGGAGATAACTGGTGTGTGTTCACTTTTTACTCTTAAGTGAGGTGTGCACTTATGACATATGGCGTTCTCGTGCTATTACTTATAACCTGTAATGAATTATTTCACCAAAAAAATGCTTAACAATATATTTACAGTTTTACTCAAATTACTGAAGTTAGGGTGGCGGGGTGGAGATGCATTTTCACCAAAGGAAGTGTGAAACTCTCCTTCCCTCTGCTAGCCTGTAGGTCACCCTTGGGGAAGGTGTAGCACCTGCTTAGTAACCCCCACCTCCCCACCAGATCAGAGCCACATGAAGCTACGAGAGCAGGTGATGGATGGTCGTATGAGCAGCTGGTGCATATCACAAGTCCTGGTTCTGCGACCACTGATGCCAGGCAGACAATCTCTGAAGAGCATTGATAATGGCTGGGGTCACCCGTTTTGTAAAGGCACTGCCCAGAAGAAGGCAATGGCAAAATACTTCTGTAGAAAAATTTGCCAGGAACAATCACGGTCATAGACCATGATCGGCTAGGCCATACGACACAACAAGTAACAAATAAACTGAAATATTAAATACACAAGTTCTCATCTGAGCTGGTGATATACGACCCGACCATCTGCAACATATCATGTAGTGCATATTACATCTGGTCTCCATTTACTTTTCCCCATATCCTTTACAGGAATTGATTACATTAGTTGAGGTAACTTGGATATATAAAAAGATTTCCTATTTATATTTAGACTGAAATGTGATAAAGTTTGCCGCAATTCTTCAGCCAAAGTTTTGAGCCTCACGGTTCATTTAAACTGGGATGTCCGTGTGTCCCATGCATAGCTAAAGAAAGGGCTTGGAAATGGCAATGTTGTGTGCAAGTTAGGTTTAGTATAAGGATGTGTACCTCAATCTTAGTTTTGTTTCATCCCTCCACAACCCAAACTAAGCCTGTGGCGGTTACTTAAAAACAAACCGAAACCGCGGAGAGGCTGAGCGAGGGTGCTCGACACGGTATGACACGCTTCCAAGTAGCGAATTTCCAAGCTGGATAAAGGTATGGTTTGATCCTTTGCTATGAAACCAGCAAAGACAAATGATCTTGTATCAATTTTTTAAAAAGACTGATTAAACTAAATTCACAATATAGCGATCTTAGTGTTCAAATCCTGTGACTAAGTGGTCTAATTGGTGATATAAGCGTAATTAGTGACTTGCTTAGCATAAAGAGCGGTCAAATGCTATTCCAATTAGCGGTCAACAAAAAAAAATAATTCCCCATGGCTTACTCATTCTCCACTAGACAAAGGCCAAAGTAAATGTACCTCACCATATACAACCCTGAGATTTATTTTCCTTCAGCCACACTCAGCAAATCTATGGAACAGTAACTATAACACTAGCAATGAAAGATGAACTAGAGCGCAGAAGACAACAAACCGTACAATTACAAATAAATAGCAAGAGCATGAGATGAAGAGTTCTTAAAGCGAGTTCATTGGTTGTGGGAACATTTCAGTGATGGCAAGTGAGTGTAGTTATCCCATTTTGTTCAAGAGCCTGATGGTTGAGGAGTAGTAACTGTTCTTGAACCTGGTGGTGCGAGTCCTGAGGCTCTTGTACCTTCTACCTGTTGGCAGCAGTGAGAAAAGAGCATGGCCTGGGTGGTGAGGATCTTTGATGATGGATGCTGCTTTTCTACGACAGCGTTTTATGTAGATATGCTCAATGGTTGGGAGGGCTTTACCCATGATGTACTGGGCCAAATCCACTACTTTTTGTAGGAATTTCCATTCAAAGTCATTGGTGTTCCCATACCAGACTGTGTTACAGCCAGTCAATACACTCTCCACTATACATCTATTGAAGTTTGTCAAAGTTTTAGATATCATGCCGAACTTCCACACGCTCCTAAGGAAGTTGAGGCACTGCCGTGCTTTCTTCATAATTGCACTTAAGTGCTGGGCCAGGACAGGTCTTCTGAAATGATACCCCCTGCCCACTGGCAGCTACGAGGAGACGGTATGGGCTAGGTAGCGAGGGTTTTCGATGGATGTCACACGACTCGTGTTTCTGTTCAAGTTGCCGCACAGGACCATGATGTGACCGGACAGGACACCAACAGTGCATCTGTAAAAAAAAAATCTGTCAGAGTGTTCGGTGACAAGTCAATCCTTGTCAACCTCCTAGGAAATCAAAGGTACTGGTGCTCTCTCTTTGTGATTGTATTCAAATGCTGAGCCAATATTCCATTCGGAATGCTATTGTGAAATTTTATTGTTAGCACTGGGTGTTTGATGGTCTTTTTTTAATGTGTTCTTTTGGGGTTTCTTTGTTCTGTGGCTCCCTGTAAGGAGACAAATGTTCAGGTTGTATAATGTATACATACTTTGATAATAAATGTACTTCAAACTTTGAATATTGTGATTACATGAGAAAATGGTGAATAAGAGGTAAAATGGAATTCAGTCTATCTCCAAATTTCATAAAGTGTCAAACTCATCTCTGATCTTGTCTTATTAAAACAAAAAATTCTAGAAAAACTTAATAACTCAGGCCACAACTGTGGAAAGTGAAATAGTTTGTGTTTCAGGTCCTGGTGTTGCCCAGGCTGAATGTTTCCTGTATGTTCTATTTTTATTTCATGTTTCCAAGATCCACAGCTATTTTTTCCTCTGATTTCATTTAAGGATCTTGTGATGGCCTTTCAAACCTGACAGCAATAGTATGATTTCATGAATCCCAAAATATCTTTGGATTGTATCATCTGCCTTCCTCAAGTACAGATTTTCAACATGTAGGTAAAATAAGAGCAGCTGACCAGATTAACGTGCTTGAGTTTTAGATTCCTACATTGCAGAATGAGACCCTTCAGCCCATCATGTATGTACTAACAATCAAGTACCCATCTCTATCCGATCCGTTTGCCAGTATTTGGCCATTAGCCGTGGTGACCCAAGTAGATGTCACACTGTTACTGAAGTGTTGTGGATTCCCTTCTCAACCACCCACTCAAGCAGTGTGTCTCAGAGGTCAAGCACCCTCTGGATGAAATGTTTTTATTCAGGTTTCCTCCAAGCCCCATACCCTTAAGCCAGGGATTCCCAACCTTGTGTCTCATGGTATAAAAAAGGTTGAGAACCCCTGCCCAAAGCCCATTCTCGCCAATTTTGATACGTTGATGCCCT
This sequence comes from Hemitrygon akajei, assembly GCF_048418815.1. Classification (NCBI taxonomy): domain Eukaryota; kingdom Metazoa; phylum Chordata; class Chondrichthyes; order Myliobatiformes; family Dasyatidae; genus Hemitrygon; species Hemitrygon akajei. The sequence goes on along the minus strand of NC_133155.1, from coordinate 7,869,745 downwards.
CTAGTTTTGGATACGTGCATCTCAGTTTTAATTACTTCAGTTGTTCAATGTCAGCTGAATGGATTTTGGTAATGGTGTCATTGGCATGGTGATGTACTGAGTCATCAGCATTGTTATACAGGAACAGGAAAGAAAATCTATTGTTCTGTACATTATAGTAAAGGTATACTCTTCTGGCTTCTGGAAACACAGTTCACTTTGCTTGAACATCACTTCCTGTACATAAGCTGTTTTTGACATCATTTCCTGTACGGATTAATTTAGATTTCAACTTGAAGTACGTGGTGGAAAGATGTCCATCTCCATCCACCTGAAACAGCAATTTCTGTGAGTCTTTAAGTTTTGTTAATAAGACTACAAGACCACAAGATGTAGGAGCAGAGTCAGGCCATTTGGCCCATTGAATCTGGTCCTCCATTTCATCATGGCTGATCCATTTTCCCTCTCAGCCCCAATCTCCTGCCTTCTCCCCGTATCCCTTCATGCCCTGACCAATCAAGAACTATCGACCTCTGCCTTAACTATACATAAATACTTGGCCTCCACAATTACCTGTGTCAAAGAATTCCACAGACTCACCGCTCCCTTGTGAAAGAAATTTCTCCTCATCTGCGTTCTAAAAGGACACCCTTCTGAGGCTGTGTCCTCTGGTCTTGGACTCTTCCACCATGGGAAACATCCTCTCCACATCCACTCTATCAAGGTCTTTCACCATTTGATAGTTTTCAATGAGGTCACCCCTCATTCTTTTGAACTCCAGTGTATAAAGGCCCAGAGCTATCAAATGCTTTTCATATGACAAGCCGTTCAATCCTGGAGTAATTTTTGTGAACATCCTTTGAACCTTTTCCAGTGTCAGCACATCCTTTCTAAGTTAATGGGCCCAAGACTGTTCATAATACTCCAAGTGACGTCTCACCAGTGCTTTACAAAGTCTCGACATTGCATCCTTGCTTTTATAGTCTAACCCTTTTGAAAGGAATCTAACATTGCATTTGCTTTCCTCACCACAGACTCAACCTGCAAATTAACCTTGAGGGAATCCTGCACAAGTCCCTTTGCACCTTGGCTTTTTTATATTTTCTCTATGTAGAAAATAGTCAACCCTTTCATTTCTTCTACCAACGTGCATGTCCATACAATTCCCAACACTGTTTTCCATCTGCCATTTCTTTGCCCATTCTCGGTAATCTGTCTAAATCCTTCTGTAGTCTCCCTACTTTCTTAAAACTACCTGCCCTTCCACCTACCTTTATATCTTGAGTTATTTATATCGGCCCCTTTTCATGAATCCCTCTTGTTTTTAGTCACTCCTCAACTCGTAGAAACTGCCATAAAGTTCTGCCTTTTAAAATTTCGATCGCCACCCTGAATAAAAGGCAGTTCTTTTTACGCACCCCTGACATTGATTGTCCAACTCGGTATCGGTAGACATTTAGTCAATGTATCTTGAAGGAAGCATTAATGTTTATTGTTACAATTATATCATGGTGCCATGAATTTATTCTTGTTTATGCAGTCTAGTTATGAAGTGTTGCGTGTGTCTATAACCCTGGTTAAATGCTGCTTGCAAGAATAATTGACAGTATTAGAGTAGTCAGGCACACAGTGATTCTATTTTGAATTTACTACGTATTTTACTTAATTTTCAGCAGTAAGGTCTCATTAAAAACCCAAAAGGAAGCTTCTGCGTTGGGTGATTTTTGAGAAGGTGTTTAACTCACTGCATTGCTTTGTATGTCCCCACTGCGAAGGCGGTGGATATACACATCAGCATCAAATTTCCATTTCTTTATGGCGCTTATATCAGAGAAGTGTACACTGAAATGGTCAGAAGGATTGGGGACTTTTAAAGGTTAATGAATTACACCCCAAATGATTAATATTTGAGTTTCTACATTTTTGTTTCTTTCTCACAGGTAATGCATTCACCCAGATTCCCTAGCTTGAGCTGATGTGAAAAAACTCTTTCAACTAATTCAATTGGCACCATTAGGCATAATTTCAAAGATTTTTTGTATCAAAATGTAATGAATTTACTAAGAGACAGACCAGTATACTGTGCAGTAAATAATTCATTGCATTTTTTGTACGTTGTTTTCAATAATTTTATTTTAGGTTGTCCACAAGAGAGATTAAATACATGTTAAAATGCTTATTTTTCTGATAAATTCAGTTTTTTGTTTTGTTAATATAAGTGGACAACTTTACCAATTAATACATTCAATTAACCAGAATCAGGTTTAATATCACCAGCATATGTTGTGAAATTTGTTGTTTTTGTGGCAGCAGTACAATGATAAAGAAAACTGAATTATATGTGTAGTGAGGTAGTGTTCACGCGTTCAATGTCCATTCAGAAGTCGGATGGCAGAGGGGAAGAAGCTGTACCTAAGTCGCTGAGTATGTGCCTTCAGCCTTCTGTACCTCATTCCTGATGATAATAATGAGACAAGGGTATATCCTGGGTGATGGGGATCCTTAATGATGGATGCTGCCTTTTTGAGGCACTGCTCCTTGAAGATGTCCTGGATACTAAGGAGGCTTGTGTCCATGGTGGAGCTTACAGCTCTTACACTGTTTACAATGGAAAATAAAACTAATTGTCTCCATTGTGCTGTGTGGTTTTGAATGGAAGGATTTGCATCCTGATAAATACATAAATATCACATTTGTCATAACATGGATGATTTTTGGGCGAAGCAACTTGTGACTCCTCTGATAGATTGTGGGTGTAGTTCCTTAAAGATCGTGCATTGCAAAAACTTGAAGATTAATGCAGTAAAAAATTTATGAAGAAAAAGAAACATGCCCCTTTTGTGTATGCCCATAGTATAATGCCCTCAATGATGAAAAACAATTGGGATTCCTTCTCCACCTCTAACAGATGCTGATGACTCACCAGATTACCATGCCAATGACTGTCAAAACAGAAATGTGACACCCACAAGCCTTTGCTTTATACTAGAATTGTAATTATTATCATGAAACATTGCTAAATGTCAATTAGGCTTCACACAGATAGATCAATGAAACAAATACTGCCTTCATTAATAATTGAAATTCACCAGTAAATGGACCATCAGCTAAATCCATTAATCTGGAGCAGACGCCCGAGGAGGTGTTAATTGTATTTTTCAATTTTTCTTACAAATGATTGCAATGACCCAAAGTGAGTAAGATTTATCTTATTTATTTGGATGCATATTTACTAAAACTATTTTAACATTTGATTATACAAAGCTTTTAATGATGTGCTATCTGATAAAATATCTCTTGTTCCACACCTAATTTTGTGCAAGATGAAATAAATAACAGCTAAATTTAAAATAATGCCTAAAATATCTTAAATTGTTCAAAGCATTATAAATGTCAAATCTTGCCAACCAGGTTGATGGGATATTAGTTTTTCCCTCCAGAGTTTCAGTGAAGACGAAGATTTCAAATAATGTCCTTCTGTTTCCACAGCTCAGCTGTGTACATAATATACCAGAGCCATGTTTTCTTTAACCCTTTTCCCTATTCTGTTCTTCAGCTTCTTTTGTTCCCTGCTGTGTCCTGATCGCACTCACAAATCAGTTTTCAGCCAAGTGGAGTCACTGTGCTGGGGAGAAGTGACAAGTATGGATTCGGACATTTTGTGAGGTGCCAGGCCTGACAATTAATGTGGGAGTTTGAACTGACACCAGTACATCCAGTTAACAAGTCCTGTGTTATTCTTAAATCAAAATTAGAATCAGGTTTAATATCAGAGGCATATGTTGTGAAATTTGTTGACTTAATAATCTGAATTTTAGTAAGATATATATTAAATAGTTAAATAAGTAGCGTAAAAATAGAAATTAAAAATGAGTAAGGTAGTGTCCATTCAGAAATCGGATGGCAAAAGGGAAGAAGCTGTTCCTGAATCGTTGAGTGTGTGTTTTCAGGCTCCTGTGCCTCCTCCCTGATGGTAGCAACGAGAACAAGGCACGATCTTTGTGATGGAGGCCCTTGATGATGGATGCAGTCTGTCCTTGAAGATGGCCTGGATACCTCAGATTCTAGTGCCCATGACGGAGCTGACTCTTTACAACACTCTGCAGCTGACTTCCATCCTCTGCAGTAGCCCCCCCCCCCGCCATGCCAGACAATGATGCAGCCAGTCAGAATGCTGTCCACGGTACATCTGTACAAATTTTTCAGTGGTTTTGGTGACACACCAAATCTTCTCAAACTCCTTATGAAATATAGCCACTGTTGTGCCTTCCTTGTAGCTGCATCGATATGTAAACACAAAGTACACTGCAGATGCTGTGGTCAAATCAAAACGTACAAACAAGCTGGATGAACTCAGCAGCTCGGGCGGCATCCGTTGAAAATCCCTTGAAAAATCCGATGATATGAATATTAAAATCCGTTTTCAACGGATGCTGCGTGACCTGCTGAGTTCATCCAGCTTGTTTATACGTTTTGAAGCTGCATCGATATGTTGGGTCTGGGTTAGGTCCCCAGAGGTACTGACACCCATGGATATATGTTGTGAAATTTGTTGTTTTGCAACAGCAGTATAGTGCAAGATGAGAATCACTGCATGTTAGAAAAACAGTGCAAAAGAGGAATATATAGTTCTTAAGTTTTACCCTTTTAAATAGAAATTTCAGTAAGGTAAATGGTAAACATTTTGAAAAGTATTTTGCGTGGTAAATCCACATCTTTCAGTAGTTTGGTGGGATAACAAATTATATAAAATTTTCATTAATAAGCCTTGAGTAGAGATTTTCCCTATTCAACCATTTTGGGTTTTCCATTCCAAAATGGAGGGCAACTTGTGCACAAGGTGAATGCCAAATGCAATTTTTTCCCACACATTTCTATCAGGAATTTAATGAGGAGACTGTCCTAGAAATGCTGTGGGCTTGTACAATATTTTATATACATACTTATTCACTGCCCATTATGCCTGCTGGCATTTAGCAATGAAAGTTCTCAATCTCTCGTGATGGTTCTTAGAGCTTCCTCTTGGTTTCCACTACTGTCAGCTTTCACGTCTTGGATGGAGACTCAAGAATACCATCATGCTCAGATGTAGAAGGATTCCTCATTGCTGTTTCTGTAACGATTTTTTTTTGACCAGTCAGGGTTACTGGCCCTGAGCTGAACCCCCTGAACCTAGAGGACTGGTGGACCCTACCAAGAGCCAAAGTAGCGTTGTGGTTAGCACAACGCTCTTCAGTGCCACTGACCCAAGTTTAATACCTGCCACTGTCTGTAAGGCATTTGTATGTTCTCCCCGTGACCACGTGGGTTTCCACCGGGTGCTCTGGCTCCCTCCCACAGGCCAAAGACGTACTGGTTGGTAGGTTAATTGGTCACTGTAAATAGTCCCGTGATTAGGCTTGGGTTAAATTGGGGGATTGCTGGGTGGCCCGGCTTGAAGGACCGGAAGGGCCTATTCCACCCTGTGACAATTAATGAACCTTCAAGACATCTTTGCCTTGAAATTTGAGTGAGTTATGCCATATTTATGAGTGCTGAGGAAATGGCGATTACTGTTGTAAGGAATGGACTACAACTATACTGTTTTCCAAGTTGCATCATGATTATTGACCACCACTTCCATCTCAAATGAATCATTTATTAAGTAAGCCTTAAACACGAGATTCTGCAGATGCTGGAAGCCCAGTGTGCACACACAAAATGCTGGAGGAACTCGGCAGGTCAGGTAAGAAAGAAATAAATAGCTGAAGACCGATCTCAGGGTTGTATACTGCATACATATTTTGAATCCTTTGAGTTGAATGTTTCGGGCGGAGACCCTTCAGGTCTCTGGTGGGGTTGAAGAGGATGGGCTGATGTGTCAAGGGTTGCAGGCTCCTCAAAGGTTCTCTATGCAAAAGGTAGGGTTTTCTCAAAATCATTTGCTTTGAAGTATCACAAGCATTTTAAGGTGTTCCTACTGCCTTGGGACTTTGAAATAATTCTCCACGAATTACTGCCTTGGAAATTAATTCTGAGTCAGTCCAGTATCTCCGTTACCTTGGTAGCTGTACTGCCTTCACAAATGCATGGATGGACAATGTATGTCCAAAAGCAATGATGGTTTGCGTTGTAAGTCAAATGCTTTTTAGGCATGAAGCTGGAAGACTAATGTTACATTGCTGCGAAGTTGGAGCATCAAGTGACTCTCTTCAATTGGGAATCACAGAGTAAAGATCATTGTGGACACCAGAAGAACAGTGTGTCCATGTTTGAAGATGTACTATAATAACCATCTTTTTCAAAGTGCTAACATTGATTATCAGAATCGGGTTTGATACTTCAAAACCCTGAGATCCATCTTCAACTGTTTATTTCTCTCCGTAGATGCTACCTGATCTGCTGATTTCCTCCAACATTTTGTGTGTGTTGCTCTGGATTTCCAGCATCTGCAGAATCTCTTGTGTATATTAAACCAGTTTGTGCTCTGAAATTTGTTGCTATGCAGCAGCAGTACATAATAACTTAATTACAGAAAGTAATATATAATAAAAAAAGTTAAATAAGTAGTGTAAAGAGAGAAAAAAAAGTGAGGTAGTGTTCATGGGTTCAGTGTCCATTCAGAAATCTGATGGCAGAAGGGAAGAAGCTGTTCCTGAAGCATTGAGTATGTGTCTTCAGGCTCCTGTACCTTTCCTGATGGTGGCAATGAGAAGATGTTAAGTCCTGGGCAATGGGGGTCCATAATGAAGATACCCTTGATGCTGAGGAGGCTAGTGCCCATGATGAAGCTGACTGAGTTCACAACTTCCTGCAGCTTATCTCAATCCTGTGCAAAGCCCCCCCTCCCCCACCACCATACCAGGTGGTGATGCAGCCAGTTAGAACGCAGTCATGTAGTGTAAGGGCTTGTTCTTTTGGGAAACCTGCTTTAATATGTTTTATGATCTATAGATGGGCACAGGAAACAGATAAATAATGCAACACAGACAAAATACTGGAGGATCTCAGCAGATCAGGTAGCATCTATGGAAAAGAGTAAACAGTCAGTATTTCAGGCCAAGACCCTTCTTCAGAATCAATAATGTAGTCTGCAGCATTATACTCCTCCATGGATGCAAAACCCTTGGTGTTTTACTAACAATACCTCAATTTTGGAGTTCTGTCAATCATGCCTCTAGAAAAATCCTTCACGTTAGTTAAGAGGATCACTGTGCAAACGGCTGGATTAGACCTTGTGGAAATGTTTACCTTCTGCAGGTGATTTGTGACTCCAAGACCAGACCCCTAAGTTATCTGGGGTCCCTCAAATCTATCTGTGGTAGCGGTCATTCTCGAATTGCAGGATTGCTGCCCACAGTTACTGGGATTTTTGTTCAAAATTTATTTAAAGTAATTCTAAGATTCTCTTCACCCTGGCTCATTATGTTCTCAAACCACGAGCTTTATTTTTGGATAGGTAGAGATCTGCTTTGTCTTTCAATTTTTTTGGTTGCGTTGATGGAGCACGCTCCACCCTGATTGAGTGATGCTCCAACATCGTTCCATGAGTTCAACACCAGCCAAGATGCAGAAACCCACAGAAAGAGGATTGGCAACCATAGCCAACTCCAATATTCAGTTGCTTTCCCACCCGCACACAATGTCTGACTGCGTTCTGCTCAAAGTATTAACACACGGCATCAAATTTAGGTGGATCCTTTGGCAATGTCTCCCATGCCCACAGCCTGAAGGACGAGAGCATTAGATTATTAGAGGCATCACCACCTCCAAGTTCTTCTTCAAAGTCACATGTTTGTGGAGGTTTGGTATGTCACCTGAAACACTAAGTTTCTACAGATGTACCGTGGAGAGCATTCTAACTGGCTACATCACTGTCTGGTAAGGGGGGAGTGCTGCACAGGATCGAAGTGAGCTGCAGAGAGTTGTAAACTTAGCTCCATCATGAGCACGAGCCTCTGTAGTATCCAGGACATCTGCAAGGAGTGATGCCTCAGAAAGGCAGTGTCTATCATTTAGGACCCTCATCACCCAGGTCATGCCTTGTTCTCACTGCTACCATCAGGAAGGAGGTACAGGAGCCTAAAGGCACACACTCAATACCTCAGTAACAGCTCTGCCATCCGATTTCTGAATGGACACTGAACCCATGAACACTACCTCACTACTTTTTATTTCCATTTCTGCACTAGTTAGTTAATTTAACTATGCTGTAATTCATGCTTTTCTCTATTATATATTGTAATGTACCACTGCCACAGATTCAACAAATTTCGTGACATATGCCAGCGATGTTACACCTGATTCTGATTCTCATGTAGCACCCTGACAGCTAGCAAACACATCACTTCCTTCATTCTGCTGGCGAGAATCCTGCGGCTCCCCAGCTTCTGTGAGAGTGCTTACTTTACAAGGACTGCAGTTGCTTAGGAGGATGCCTTATTACAGTTAATTGCCAGTCTTTACAGGGAGAGAATGTATGAAAAGTTTTCATCTCCGTGCAGAACTATCCACACACAGCACCCATAGAGAATATAACTGGGTCATTATAAAATAGGTTACTGTTGGTTTAGGAAGAGAATCTCATGAGGAGGTGGAAAAGTGAAGCATTGTATCTGTCAAATGGAGGTTGTTTTGTCTGAATGTGGGAACAATATTTGACTTTGCTGAAAATTGCCTTTCGTTATAGGAGGTGGCAGAGACTTTGAAGTACAAACGTTTGTAGAAGAGAAACACAAGAATTTTTTTATGTGTTACTTAATTTTCAAACGTCGAGCTTCTGGTGATTTTGGTGAAGTACGAGCTGTCACACACACAAAATACTGGAGGAACTCGGCAGGTCAGGCAGCATCTATAGAAATAAATAGAGAGTTGACATTTCAGGCTGAGGCCTGTCTTCAGGGCCGGAAAGGAAGTGGGAAGACATCAGAATAAAAAGATGGAGGGTAGGGGAAGGAGGACAAGCTAAAGGTGACACATGAAGCTGGGTGAGTGGGAAAGGTCATGGGCTGGTTGTGTGAGCACATGGCATTTGTACATCCTCCCTGTGGCCGCGTGAGTTTCCTCGGGTGCTCTAGTTTCCTCCCACAGTCCAAAGACGTACTGGTTGGTAGGTTAATTGGTCGTTGTAAATTGTCCTGTGATTAGGCTGGGGTTAAATCGAGGGGTTGCTGGGTGGTGTGGCTCGTAGGGCCAGACGGGCCTATTCCATGTTGAATCTCAATAAACAAATAAATAAAGCAATATACCAGCTCCAATTTAACAACCGGTGACCCAATTAATGAGTCATGTTGTCATAGAGACGCAGGTTGAGTAAATATGACTCAAAGTTCCAAATTCCTTTCTGGTACAAACAGCAGATGGCAACAAAACATTAATTTACAGCTGCTGGGCAGCTTTCATTATAACCACCCCAAAAGATGGTCACCCTTATCCATTCGTTATCTTGAAATGGGTTCCTTGAGACAAAATGCAAATATTACCACACATCAGTGGTTTGAACTACTGGCTGTGTTAGTGATTATATTCTTCTGGAGAGTTGTAAGCAGCTTTTGGAAGCAACACGCACAAAATGCCAGAAGAACTTAAGCAAGTCAGGCAGCATCTATGGATATTAATAAATGGTCAAAGTTTCAGGCCAAGAACCCTCTTCAGGACTGGAAAGGAAGGAGAACAAGCTAGATGGTGATAGGTGAATCCAGCTAGGTGGAAGGGCTGGAGAAGAAGGAATCTGATAGGAGTGGAGAGTGGACCTTAGGAGGAGGGGAGGGATCCAGGGGGAAGTGATAGGTAGATCAGGAAGAGGCAAGCGTGGGGAATAGAAAAAGAGGGAAGTGGGAGGGGAAAATTACCAGAAGGAGTAATGAATATTAATGCCATCAGGTTGGAGGCTACCAAGTCGGAATATGAGGTGTTGCTCCTCCACCCTGTGAGCGACCTCATCGTGGCAGTAGAGGAGGCCATGGACGGACATGTTGGAAGGACATTGGGGATTGGAATTAAAACGGTTGGCCGTGGGAAATTCTGTTTCTGGTCGTTTGGAGGTGCTGAACAAAGCGGTACCCCAGTGTAGGTTGGGTCTCACCAATGTAGAGGAAGGTGCATCGGGAGCGCCAGACCCCCAGCAGTTATTCAAATAATTCAGCAGACACTTGAAAACAATGGTATTTTACTTGAAATGCAACAATTTAAAAGATGCACAGCTTTGAAGGTCTATCTGAAGGCAAGAGTATTCAATTGCTAGGGTCCCTAATACTTGTTCAGCAGTCCAGTTGATGTGATATTGTGAGTTTATTCAAAGAGCTTCCGGCCAATTGTAGCTCAAGATAATTCCATTAATAAGGTATGTTAATTTCTGACCATGGAAGATTCAAATAGACTTAGACTTTCAAGTGTAACCTTCAAACTTGCTTTTGAATTTTGCCATCATTCCTGCTGCACTACTTTACAACTAATTCATACTCTGAGAAAAGATTGAAAAAAATTGAGCTATATGGCAAATTTCATAATTTCAAGGCACACGAGAGCCAGTGATTAATTTTAAGAATTTAGTCATGGATGAAATACCCAATACCCAGCAATATCGCTGAAACAGATTGCTGATCTATTCTAATGCTGATGGTTGAAGAATATATGTGTTACACAAGTGAGGCAGTGGACGAACCCAAGAACACAGGCACGGAGGCAAAGTCAGGAGGCGTTCTTGACGTAGCATGCATGGAATCAGTATCCAGGAGCAATGCTAGACTTAGAACTGGCAGTCCTAAGAACCGTGAACCAAGGTTACTCACACCGGAGTCAACCAACGAACTGGCAGCTCCTTGTTGTGATCACAGGGTCTTTATACTATATTTGCTGATGGAAAGCAGGTGTGTGTAGTTAGTGGGACCTGGGAATAATTGGATACTAAACAAGGGGATTGAGGCCCAATTCCTGAGGTAAATAGCCAGGGTGGGGGATTGTCAGAAAGGACCATGATAATATGTCATCAAGCATGCAGAGATGACTTCTTCAACAACACCCACCTGAAATGGAAAATGACATTATCATTTTAATCTCTTGCCTACTGGGCACTGTCTCCGTTACTGCAAGAAAAGCAGTGTCCTCTTTATTAAGTACACCTGTACAACTGCTTGTTAATGCAAATATCTAATCAGCCAATCATGTGGCAACAACTCAATGCATAAAAGCATGCAGACATGGTCAACAGATTCTTTATTGTTCAGACTACACATCAGAATGGGGAAGAAACCTGATCTAAGTGACTTTGACTGTGGAATGATTGTCGGTGCCAGATGGGGAGATTTGAGCATCTCAGAAAGTGCAGTTCTCCTGGGATTTTCATGCACAGCAGTCTCTAGAGTTTACAGAGAATGGTGCGAAGAGCAAAAGACATCCAGTGTGGGGCAGTTTATGTGGATGAAAATGTCTTGTTAGTGAGAGAGATCAGAGGAGAATGGCTCAAATAAGCACACATTAAAACAGCGGTGTGCAGAAGAGCATCTCCGAATTCACAACATGTCAAACCTTGCGGTGGATGGGCTATAGCAGTGGAAGATCGCGCGTGCGCGCACGCACGCACACACACACACACACACAACAATTTAGGTACAGGAATTACCTAATGAAGTGGCCACTGAATGCATAACTTCTGTACAATAACATAAATTCAGGCCTCTTTGGCTCCCAGATTAGCAGATAAAGCCACCAGTGTGTACAATGGTACTGAACCATGTGGGCCATAAGGGTCCAAGGTATGAGCTGTACTCACGGTGATGCCTTTGATTAAGGAGGGGGTTGAAAACAGGCCCAAGTCCTCCAGGTGTGAATACTGTGCAGAATGATTGTTATGGAAAATGTATTGTGATGAAATGTTTTGAGAGGTTGGTTATGACTAGACTGAACTCCTGCCTCAGCAAGGACCCGGACCTGTTGCAATTTGCCTATCGCCACAATAGGTCAACGGCAAATGCAGTCTCAATGACTCCACACAGCTTCAGACCACCTGGACAACACAAACACCTACGTCAGGATGCTGTTCATCAATATAGCTCAGCATTTAATACCGTCATTCCCACAACCCTGATGGAGAAGTTGTAGAAACTGGGCCTCTGTACTTCCCTCTGCAATTGGATCCTTGACTTCCTAACAGGAAGACCACAGTCTGTGTGGATTAGTGATAACATATCCTCCTTGCTGACGATCAACACTGGTGCATCTCAGGGGTGTGTGCTTAGCCCAGTGCTCTACCCTATGTGTACACATGACTGTGTGGTTAGGCATAGCTCATGCCATCTATAAATTTGCTGATGATGCAGTCATTGTTGATAGAATCTCAGGTGGTGACGAGAGGGCGTACAGGAGTGAGACATACCAACAAGTGGAGTGGCGCCGCAGCAACAACCTGGCACTCAACGTCAGTAAGGCGAAAGAACTGATTGTGGACTTCAGGAAGGGTAAGATGAAGGAACACGTACCAATCCTCACAGAGGGATAAGAAGTGGAGACAGTGAGAAGTTTCAAGTTCCTGGGTGTCAAGATCTCTAAGGATCTAACCTGGTCCTAACATATCGATGTAGTTATAAAGAAGGCAAGACAGCAGCTGTACTTTATTAGGAGTTTGAAGATATTTGGCAGAGTTTGAAGAGATTTGACATGTCAACAAATACACTCAAAAACTTCTATAGTTGTACCGTGGAGAGTATTCTGACAGGCTGCATCATTGTCTGATATGGAGGGACTACTGCACAGGACCGAAAGAAGCTGCAGAAGGTTGTAAATCTAGTCAGCTCCATCTTGGGTACTAGCCTACAAAGTACCCAGGACATCTTTAGGGAGCGGTGTCTCAGAAAGGCAGTGTCCATTATTAAGGACTCCAGCACCTAGGGCATGTCCTTTTCTCACTGTTACCATCAGAGAGGAGGTACAGAAGCCTGAAGGCACACCCTCAGCAATTCAGCAACAACTTCTTCCCCTCTACCATCCAATTCCTAAATGAATATTAAATCTTTGGACACTACCTCCCTCACTTTTTTTAAATATACAATATTTCTCTTTTGCACAATTTAAAAAATCTATTCAATATACATATACTGTGATTGATTTACTTGTTTTTTTAAAAAAAATACTTATTATTTTTTTCTCTGCTAGGTTATGTATTGCATTGAACTGCTGCTGCTAAGTTAACAAATTTCACATCACATGCTGCTGATAATAAATCTGATTCTGATAAATATTAACTTAGCACGGGACCTGTGGAATTCACTGCCACAGATGGCTGTGGAGGCCAAGTCATTGGGTATATTTAATGAAGAGGTTGATAGGTTCTGGATTAATAAGAACAATGTTAAGGGGAGAAGTTGGGAAGATGGGGTTGAGATGGAAAATAAAGCAGCCATGATTGAATAGTGGAGCAGACTAGATTGACTGAATGACCTAATTCTGCTCCTCTGTCTTATAGTCTTACAGACGTTTGGGATCATGTGATATTATGCATTTCCAGACTAGTACCAGACTAATGGTTTCTCTCTGCCCACTCTGACCTGCTTTATAGTGCAGTCTGAAAGCTTGATCGTATTTCCTCTGATTTCCATCAGTTTTGTCAATTTATTTATTTACTTTGTCTGATGGATACTATTCTTTGGTGAAGCTTGTTTATCAGCAAACCTTTGCTCTTTCTACACCATTTATAGAAATAGTGAAGACCTTAGTTATCTTCAGAAAATCTTTAGAGTCTGGAAGTTCGCTTTTTATCGCTGTAAGCGCATTTGTCTTTGCTGGTTTTGTAATAAAGGATCAAAAGTACTTTTTTCAGTTTTGGAAACTTGATATTTTAAAAGCGCATCACACAGTGTCAACCCCTGTTCCCAGTCTCTGATGGTCTTGGTTTTGTTTTCAAGTAACCGCTACACCTTGCATACTAATTTAAGAAAGTTCTGGGAAGCTTTTCATCAGTACAAGGAGACTGAAATTATCTAGCAAAGCAGACTAGTAAAGACTGAAGGGCTGTAACTGTTAATTGACCTTCGGGTCGTAAGCCGATATTCTAATTTGCACATCTGTTTAGAAGTTGAGTCTGCCTCCCATTAATGTAATGTTACCCTATTATAAAACATCCTTCAATGTGGTGTATAAATTGTATTTTACATCGCAATTTGTACATGTTCTCTTCCAATGAAGTAATATTGAAGTGAAATCAAAATTGGAACACTGGAAGCGGTATCAATTTATACACAGCAGGTTTCTACAATAAGCATTGTGTTAATGACCTGTGTCTTACTGATGTTGATTCAGCGGTAAATATTGGATGAGACATTGGTGATAATTTCCTTTCCTGTTCTTCAAAATAATGCTGTGGGATTTTACTTCTATCTGAGGAATAGTAAGTTATTCTACAGCAGTTTCACATTTTATTCAAGTTTTCTTTCATGATTGCTGAATTGTGTATCAATAGATTGCTAAATTAAATGGGGCAGCATGGTAGCAGAGCAGTCCTGGGCATTGCTTTACCGTGCTAGTGATCACCATTAGAGGTTTAATTCCCACCAGTCCCAGTGAGGAGTTTATACGTTCTCCCCGTGACTGTGTGGGTTTCCTCCGCGTGCTGCGGTTTCCTCCCACAGTCCAAGGACGTACTATCAGGAAATGTAGAGGAAGTTTGACCCAAGAGCAGAGTAGCAGAGATGACTTAGCAGTGAATGATCAATTTAATAACAGACTGCAAAATAACAAGCCCCACAAAATGCGAGAGACATGTATTCAACGCAACGGGCAACAAGGTAACTGAAGGCTAGGACCAGTTGGTGGAGTCCTGATGATTGGATGAGTGAAGAAGGACTGTGGATGAGAACTGGGTTTAAATAGGCTGCAGGTGAGGAGTTAAAAACGAGCGGCTGGTGACTGGGAAGTACCTGTATGTGCAGGCCTGACACATACGGGTTAGGGTTAGTAAGTTGGGGCATGCTGTGTTGGTGTCAGAGGTGTGGCGATAGTTCTGGGCTGCCCAGCACGCTCCTCGCTGACTTCATTTGATGCAAAATTATGCATGTTTTGATGTCTTGAAGTACATGTGACAAATAATAATAAGAGGCAGTTTATCATGCTCTTTATCTTAATATCATTTAGGGATCATTCTGATAGGGACACAATGAATTCAAACTATCTTTCCCTTTTTTTTTTACCATTTTACCTTAATTTGGATCAATCGGAGTTAGATATCCCCTCCTGCTGATGGTGTGGGTGGAAGCTCTGTGCTGAAGCTATTTGTAAATCTGAAACATGTCGACAGTGATTGTGATTAAAGGATATGCTCCTTCTCTGGAGGAAGAATGTTATTCTCTGATGGGCAATTTTGTCAAATGTTACTCGCTGACATAGTTTTGACAGGAGAAAACCAGGGATGAAAGAGTTCAATCCAGATAAGTGTGAAGTGGTTCATTTTGGTGGGCAAATTTGAAGACAGAATATCATATTAATGGTAAGACTCTCGGCAGTGTGGAGGATCAGTGAGATCTTTGGGTCCATGTCCATAGGACACTCAAAGCTACTGCACAGGTTTACAGTTTTGTTATGAAGGCGTATAGTGTGTTGGCCTCCATCAACCGTGGGGTTAAGTTCAAGAGCCGTGAGGTAATGTTACAGCTATATAAGACCTTGGTTAGCCCCCTCTTGGAGTATTGTGTTCAGTTCTGGTCACCTCACCACAGGAAGGATATGGACACTATAGAGAGAGTGTAGAGGAGATTTATAAGGGTGTCGCCTGGATTGGAGAGTGTGCCTTATGCAAATAGGTTGGGTAAACTTGGCCTTTTCTCCTTGGAGTGTCGGAGGATGAGAGGTGACCTGATAGAGGAGTAGAAGATGATGAGAGGCATTGATCATGTGGATAGCCAGAGGCTTTTTCCCAGGGCTGAAATGGCTAATGTGAGGGGGCATAGTTTTAAGGTGCTTGGAAGTAGGTACTGAGGGAATGTCAGAGGTAAGTTTTTCACACGGAGAGTGGTGGGTGCGTGGAATGCACTGACAGTGATGGTGGTAGAGGTGGATACAATAGGGTTTTTAAGAGACTAAGAGATAGGTACATGGAGCTTAGAAAAATAGAGGGCTATGTGGTAGGGAAATTCTAGGCAGTTTCTAGAGTGGGTTACATGGTTGGCACACCATTGTGGGCCAAGAGGCCTGTAATGTGCTGTAGATTTCTATGTTCTGTGAAAGAGACTTGGTGTGTTTGTGAAACAATAAATTAATCTGTTATCTTGTTTGGGAGTAACTTGCAGAAAAGTATTATGCTTTGATATTTCTGTTAATTTACATATTACTGTTCAGTGCTTTCTTTGTAAGTTAATCCTTGTTGGAAACAAGTCGGGCCCCTGCTGACTCGCAGCTTCAGCACAGAGTTTCACACACTACGTCAGTAGGAGGGGACATCCAACTACCATTGATCCAAATTTAGGTAAGAACGTAAAAAAGGGTTAGGACGAAGGGTCTCGGCCCGAATGTTGACTGCTCATTTCAACGGATGCTGCCCGACCTGCTGAGTTCATCCAGCTTGTTTGTACGTGTTGATTTGACCACAGCATCTGCAGTGTACTTTGTGCTTACTGTGAATCTCTGATGCCTGAAGAGATTGGTTAAGGCAATGTGTTAGATGCATGGGTTATGACCAAAGGAGAACTAATGGCTGGAGTTGCTTAGTATTGTAGAGCAAGGGCATTGTTAATAATACTAATAATAAGTACTTTATTGACCCCGAGTGGGAAGTTATTTCATTACAGCATCAATATTTAAAAATGCACATAATAATAATAACTATTAATAATAAATACTAACAATATAATAAAAATAATAATAAATATTAAATATGAATGTTGAATATTAAATATGAATAATAAATATTAATAATAAATATAATAATATTAACTAATGAAGAACAGAATAATATATGTACAGTAATTTACCATGTGCAATAATGTACAAAATAATAAAACAGAGACTATTGTACTATGCTTAATTAATTTAATGTTTTAATTAGGTGTGTCAAACATCGAATACACAAAAGTTAATGAAAATAGCAAAAACTGACAATATTTACAAAAAGATAGCTACCGGCAGACATCATGATAACTCTGTTCTACTGTGTGAACTCCTGGCAATACCGATATCTATCCCTCCATCCCTCCATCCCCCCCATCCCCCTCTCTCCCCCACCCCCGCTGAGAATGATGAGCTCAATTCTTGCTGCTTTTTTTGATCTGTGCAGTAACCCCCCCCCACCCTCCCTCCATACCAGACAGTGATGTAACCAGTTAAAATGCTCTCCACGGTACATCTGTAGAAATTTGCGAGTGTCTGTGCTGACATACCCAATCTCCTAATGAAATAGCTGCTGTGGTGCCTTCTTTGTAACTGCATCAATACGTTGGGCCCAGGACAGATCCTCAGAGATGTTGACAACCAGGAACTTGAGATTGCTCACTCTTTTCACTTCTGATCCCTCGAGAGGGCTCCCTCATCTTCCCCTCTCTCCTGCTTACATCATTTGCAGCTTCTTTATTGTTTACTTGGGTAGCCAGGATGAGGTAGCTACTGCCTCACTTTTTAAAGATCTTTCAGCAAATCTGCAGCTAAAATGCTGCTTGCAGCTTGCGCAGTATTGACAGGCATTGAGTTTGCACTAAATGTGACCTTTGATGGCAGCTCCTGTGCCCTAGGCCAAATCCTTTATCATCCAGCTGCGAGGCTTTGCCAAGGACAAGCAACCAACCTTGTAAAAGGTCTAGTTTGCAAGTTTTCCTTCATAACAGGGATGAGCACAGTGTGGTGAACTAGATATACCTGTCTGACAGCTCCTGTGGCTCCTCCCACAGACCCCTGTATAAAGGCGACTGTGGGCTGCTGCTCTCCCTCATTTTCCCCAGGATGTAGTGTTGTTTATTCTTCCGGTCAATAAAAGCCGATATCTCGCTTCCTAAGTCTCAGCGTGAGTTATTGATGGTGCATCACACAGCTTTGAAATTCGCACTTCCGAAAAACTCGTGCCACCGTGTTTCATTCTTTGCTCCCCCGGTGAGGAGTTTCTGCTTATGGCCCAGAGTTTGTTCAACCACTTATTATTTACCTTGAGTTACTGACAGTGACTTGTGTGAGCATGTTAGCGTAATTCTGAACAATAATATACTGTTAATCAGCATAGTGAGGCAATCATAATTGGATGATGTCGTGGTTTGGAGGCTTGCGTGCCTCAATGACCTGGACAGCCATGTTGGCTGGAGTCAAGGCTTTGTGTTTTGGCTCTTGGTAGGGTCACCCATGCCAAACTGGTCAAAGGATAGAGGTCAGAGTAAGAGTGGTCCACCAGGTTTGGGGGTTCAGCTCAGGGCTAACAATCCTGACTGGTAAAACAAAATTGTTATGGAGACACACTACGAAGAATCCTTCGACATCTGAGTGCAACGGTATTTCTGAGTCTCCACCCGGGACTTGTATGACTGACAGTAGTGAAAACCGAGAGGAAGCTACTGACACGATGAAGGAAGCCCTGAACACCGACAGAGATGGAGGAGCCTCATTGTTGCCCTAAACACCAGCTGTGTAACAGGCAGTAAGTAGTAGTATGAAATAGTTAGATTGGGACACTCTTCAGCAGGGAGTGGATTGGTTAAAGAGGAACTGCTCTTCAATGATCTGATTTCATGCTCTAGGTCTGTTTTACAACTGACTGATTTTCCTTTCGTACAAAGGCTTGTGAACAGATGTCAATTCAATCTACGTTACTATGTCCTGTTCAGCTGTAAGTTCAAAGTAAGTTTATTATCTAAGTACCTATATGTCACCATGTGCAACCCTGAAATAGAAGGACCTGAGTTATAAGGAGAGATTGAATAGGCTAGGACTTTATTCCTTGGAACGTGGAAGATTGAGACGAGATTTGAAAGAGGTATACAAAATCTATATCCGGTAAATGCAAGCAGACTTTTTTCACTGAGGTTGGGTGGGACTCCAACTAGAGGTTATGGGTTAAGGGTGAAAGGTGAACATTTTAAGGGGAACATGAGAGGAAACTTCTTCACTCAGAGGGTGGTGAGAGTGTGGAACGAGCTGCCAGTGTAAGTGGTGCGTGCGAGCTCGATTTCAATGTTTAAGAGAAGTTTGGATAGGTACATGGATGGCAGGGGTACGGAGGGCTGTGGTCCCAGTGCAGGTCGATGGGAGTAGGCAGATTAAATAGTTCAGCATGGACTAGTTAGGCTGAAGGGCTGTAAAAGTATGCTGTACTTTTCTATGTCTTTATGGCTCTAATGTTGCAAATCCTCACCCCCAGTAACTGGATGTGAAATCTCTCAAACCTGGTAACCAGACCCCACTGGCGATGAAATGCCTCGCTCCCAGTAACCAGGCCACATTGGCGATGAAATCCCTCCTTCAAGGAAGGGTATTTCTGTGCATTGTGTCCAGGGTTATTTATTTAATTTTATTTAGAAAACCCGTGTGGAACAGGCCCTCCTGGCATGACAAGCCACGCCGCTCGGCAACACACCGATTTAAGCTTTGGATTTATCAGTGCATGGAGAGGGTTAGGCTGTTGCATGGGCAACAGCTCGTTCTCAATATATTGTACTGCACTGGCTTACATACCACGTAAACGGCTGGGTCCCAACATCCATGGCCAACCCTGACCAAGGGAGGGCCCCATCTTAAGGCATTAATGAAACAGAAAGAAGAGAGAGTTATCAAAGTTCAAAGTACATTTATTATCAAAGTCTGTACAGCCTTGAGAATCGTCTCCTTACAGGCAGCTGCGAAACAGGGAAACCCAATAAAACCCATTAAAAAGAAGACTGTCATACACTAGATATCAAAGGGAAAAAAAACAAATTGTGCAAACAATAAAAGTAAGCAGATGACATTCATAACTGAAGTTCACAAAAGTGAGTCCACGGCCACAAAGCTAGTCATCACTACAGTTCATTCAGGAGCCTGTCAGTTGCAGGACATAGCCTCAGTTCAGCACAGAGATAACTAAACCTTACGAGCAGTGAGCTGAACACCAGACCACCCCTGGCCTCCGGCCCTAATACCCTGACCTTATCAATCTAGCCCAGCGCTCAAATTATCCAAACATTGCGTCGTTCCTCATTCTCTGACCCGGGCCCTGCCATTTCGATATGCTCTCAGGCCCGGGCCCGGGCCCAGCTGCCTCTATTCAGCTGGTACCCAACCTTTCCAATTTAGCCTGGTTAAACATCTTATTGTTCCCTGCTCTCAGGCCTGGGCCCAGCTGCCTCTATTCAGCCGGTACCCAACCTTTCCAATTTAGCCTGGTTAAACATCGGCTTGTTCCCTGCTCTTAGGCCCGGGCCCTGTCGCCTCTATTCAGCCTGTATCAGCCATGCCACAACCATCCTGTACCTTCGAGATTTCAGTTCACACTGTAAAAATGCCAAGTTATATTGGTAGTTCAAAAGTTCAACTATGACAGGTAAGTTACAGGCTATTGATTGCAGTGATCTTTTTCAAGAAAATGTGTGATTAATAATGTCGTAGTTTCGTTTGCTGCCAGCAAGCCGTCGCTATACTTCGCCCGTGTCATTTCATAAATATGATCCCAGCTGATTTCCTGCTTCGGCATTTTCCTATCCGGATCCCATTGTCCTTTAAATCACTTTGTGTACAACACCGTGATCGCTAACATGCGCATTAGAAATACAGGTTTCTTTTTGTTGGATAGTTGTGAGCAATTCTCCAAATAGCCACAAGATGGGGCAGTTTGATTTTGGAGGAAGGCAGCTACGGAAAGCCAGGCCTACTTCACTACATTTCATGATCACGCAGCCGTGTTAACGATTGAGAGGCCATTTTGCCACGAAGCATCCTGGGCCAAGTTGAAAGTGAAAATGTACAAGAGCAGGCAAGTGTAGCTGATTGATGAATACTTTCTAGACTGTTATAAACCCTGCTCTTGGAAGATTAGAGGTCATGTATTCCTGTGGAGTAAGCCCTACTGATCGAGTATTAAGAGAGAATTGTTTTTCTGTATCTAACAGGTTGAGCAGCACAAACAATGTGCTAGAAGAACTCAACAAATCAGGCAGCATCTATGGAGGGGAATAAACAGCCGAAGTTTCCCCTGTCCTTACCTACTACCCCAACGATTTACTTTGTCCTTCCTTACTACCCCAACAACTTCCACCATCTACAACAGATCCCTCCACTAAACACATCCTTCCCTCCCCGACCCCCGACTTTCCACCTTCCATAGGGATCGCTCTCTACGTGACTCCCTTTTCCACCTGTCCCTCCCTATTGATCTCCCTCCTGCCACTGATGCCTGCAAGTGGGACAAGTGCTGCATCTGCCCCGATGCCACCCCCATTACAACCACTCAGGGCTCAGACTGTCCTTCCATGTGAGGTGACTCTTCACCCACGAGTCTGTCAGGGTCACCTATTGTATCCAGTGCTTCCTGTCTCTACATTGGTGAGACCCTACGTAGACTGGAGGACTGCTTTGGCAAGCACTATTTCAGACTGATTACCCATTCCCTTTCTGACGTGCCAGCCATGGTCTCCTCCACGAGTGGCCTCCAATGAAGCCACTGTCAGGTTGACGGAACATGAGACCATAAGACATAGGAGCAGAATTAGGCCATTTGGCCCATCAAGTCTGCTCTGCCATTCCATCATGGCTGATCTATTGTCCCTGTCAACTCCATTCTCCTGCCTTCTGGTAACCTTTGATACCCTGACTAATCAGGAAACTATCAACCTCCACTTTAAATGCACTCATTGACTTGGCCTCCACAGCCTTCTGTGGCAATGAATTCTACAGATTCACCACCCTCTTCCTCATCTCAGTTCTAAATGGATGTCCCTCTGTTCTGAGGTTGTGTTTTCTGGTCCTAGACTCCCCCATTATAGGAAATATCCACTCTATGTTTCAATATTTGCTAGGTTTCAATGAGATCCCTTCTCATTCTTCTAAACTGCAGCAGGTACAGGCCCAGAGCCATCAAACGGTCTTCACACATTAACCCTTTCATTCCCAGACTCGTTCTCGCGAACTTCCTCTGGACCCTCTCCAATGCCAGCATGTCCTTTCTTAGATAAGGGGCCCAAAACTGTCCACAATACCCCATGTGATCTGACCAGTGCCTGATATAGCTTCAGCATTACATCTTTGCTTTTATATTCTAGCTGTCTCAAAATGAACACTAACATTGTAAACACGCAGAAATCTGCAGATGTTGGAAATTCAAGCACCACACACAAAATGCTGGTGGAACGCAGCAGGCCAGGCAGCATCTATAGGAAGAAGTACAGTTGATGGTTCAGGCCAAGACCCTTAGTCAGGACATTGACATTGTAACATTGTAATCAACATTGTATTTGTCTTCCTAACCACCAATTCAACCTGCAAGTTAACCTGTAGGAAATCCTGCACAAGGATTCCCAAATCCCTTTGCACCCCTGAGTTTTGAACTTTCTCTCCATTTAGAGAATAATCTATGCCTTTATAATGTCTACCACACTGCATGACCATGCACCTCCCTCCACTGTATTCCATCTGCTGCTTTGCCCAGTCTCCCACTCTGTCTAGGTCCTTCTGCAGACTCCCTGCTTTCTCAACACTTTCTGCCCCTTGACCTCTCTTAGTATCGTCCACAAACTTGGCCAGCAAGTTCATCAATCCCATCATCCAAATCGTTGACATTTAACGTGAGAAGAAGCGGTCCCAACACTGTGGAACACTACTAGTCACCAGCAGCCAACCAGAATAGGTGCCCTTTATTCCCACTCTTCCTGACAGTCAGCCAATCTTCAATCCATGCTAGCATCTTTCCCGTAATATCATAAGGCAATGGCAAACCACTTCTGTAGGAAAAATTTGCCAAGAACTGTCATGGTCGTGTAAAGACCATGATCACCTACTTCATGTGACATAGCACATAATGAAAGAACAAACAAACCCTTCCCAAGATCATATTTCATTAGATGCTGTGTCAAAAGGTTTTCTTAGTTCTGCAGGTAGGATCCATTCATTGCTCTGTGGAACTGAAGTTCATTTCCCATTACCCTCTCCCAATTTCTACCTTCTTTAAATGAAGACTGGTATTTAATTGTACATTCTGGTCTGCTTGACATTGTGCTGTTCGCTGAGCTTGGCAATTGGCTTGGAGATGTTTCAGCACCAGTAGAGGTGACATCCTCAGCACCCAGTTGTTGATGCTTGTCTCCGCATTTATATAGCCCCTGCTCACTTCCCTCAATCCTGATTGGCTACCCCTTCAGTTGACCTTTGAATTCTATTGGCTCACATTTCTTTGGCTCTTAGGGGTTTGTAGATGTCATCTATTTCGATATGTTTGCTTACAGAATTATCAGAAGAGAACCATGCTTCTAAAAATTCTCATGACTGTTTCGTGTTCGCCAGCACTAGAACTTCTGTGGTGTCCCGGTTAAAGTGGTGTCCTTCTCGATCCTCGTGTACCGAGATCAGCGACAATCAATCTTGTCTCCAAACCACCAGTTTGTGTTCCCGTAAACGGGTTGAGAATTTACACCTTGTCTCGCCGACGTAGTCTCCACAGGTGATCCTCAACACCGTTGTCTTTACTGGTACCTTGGTTCTTGAGACAAGCTTCCTTAAAGCCGCTGTTGGTTTGTGAGCGATTGTGATGCCGTGAGGTTCGAGCGGTCGAGCTGTCAATTCTGAGGTCTTCTTGATGGTCGCATGTTTCAATGATTTGCTTCTTGCACCTTCTCCAGGTGACTTGTGTACATGGACACCAAAATTCCCTTTGCTTCTACCTTTAAGAGAATAACTGACTTCGTCTGTCATAGATGCAAGATATACAATACCTGCCTCCCACATTCTGAACTCCTCCTCCTATAGTTTCATGCACTAACTTAATCTATTTATGTTGATTTTTTAATTTCATCCACCCGGGGCGCCACAGTAGTGATGGGGTTTGAGAAAAGCTTGGGAGTTTGGAGTTCAGTTCCGGTATTTACTGTAAGAATTTGTATGTCCTCCCTGTGAACGCCGGGTTCTCCGGTTTCCTGCCGTGGTCCACAGATGTACCAGTTGGTATGTTAATTGGTTGTCCTAGATTCTCCTGTGATTAGGCTAGAGCAGGGGCTCAAAACCTTTTTAATGCTATGGAGCCCTACTGTTAATGGAAGGGTCTGTAGATCCCAGGTTGGGAACCCCTGTATTGGCAGCTTGTTGGGCTGGAAAAGCTATTCCACACAGTATCTCTGAATAAAATAACTAACTCGTTATACCTCCTAGCTTCAGATCAAGTACAGTTCTGTGACCGCTTGATTTACAGGACATCCAAAGACCAGTTCTCAAACCCCTCCCACTTCTCCTGCCTCTTGACGAAGTGCTGACGCACGTCGTAACAAAGCATCGGCTTCACTTTTAAAATATTTCCATGCGTGAGGGCTCATCAAGTACCTTCTGATGCAATAAGCAGCGTTTGTACCCCGGCCGACTGACGCGAGAGTAAACCAAGAAGGGCTCGTACAACAGATCACTGAGAAAGTAGCCAAGACCTTCTGTGCAGTTGGCTCTGTTCAGCACTGTCATCGTGCTGGAATAAGATTTAAGTTTCTTTTGCCTCTGTTTGCCGTCCAATAAGTCAGTGACTGGCTCAAAATATTAACTTAATTATTGCCGATGCCCTCCCCTTCACAAATCCATAGTGATTTGTTTTGATCGACACATGTGGTTCCATTTAATGTCAGAGAATGTATGCAGCTTGCAACCGACTCTCGGCAGACGTCCACGAAACAGAGAGGAAACCCAAAGAGTGAACCCCAGAGGCCCCCAACACCCCTCCCACACACAAGCAGCAGTAACCCTCCCCCCTCCTCCCCACTTGCTCCAGCACGGGGCAGTCCACTGCCCACCATTCGTCCAAAAGCCCCAAGGAGTGACCGTGATTTGCAATCCAACAAAAACTGTTGTTCACCCAACAATTCGACATACCACTGGCGCTCTCTCTCTCACTTTCTCTCTCTCCCCCCTCTCCCCCCCTCTCTCCCCCCTCCCCCCTCCCCCTCACTCTCTCACACTCTCTCTCACTCTCTCTCTCCCCCTCTCCCCCTCTCCCCCTCTCTCCCCCTCTCTCTCCCCCTCTCTCCCCCCCTCTCTCCCCTTTCCCCCTCACTCTCTCCCCCCTTTCCCCCTCTCTCTCACACACTCTCTCACTCTCTCTCTCTCTCTCACCCTCTCTCTCCCCCCTTTCCCCCCCCCTCTCTCTCTCTCTCACACACACTCTCTCACTCTCTCTCTCTCCCCTCTCTCTCCCCCCTCTCATCAGGAAAGGGAGATCACTTGTGCAGGGGCCTCTGACAGCCGCACCTGCTGTCCCAATCTTCCGATGTCTAATGGCGCCGGAGGGCAACATCTTTGAACTCATCTGTAGAACAGCTTGAATTTCTCTCTTTAATGTCTCTTTTATTTCCCTTTACAAGATTGGAATACAAGAAAGAACGCTTAGTTATTTTAAAGAAAACCTTAAAGGACCAGGGGTTCCCAACCTGGGGTCCACAGACCCCCTCAGTTAATGGCAGGCATCCATGGCATAAAAAAGGTTGGGAACCCCTGGATGAAAAGATGATGATGTCCAGACAATGGTTAAGCTCAAGGATGTGAGTTGGTAAAGTTTAATATTATGAAGAATCGCAATCTGAAGTGTAGCAGGTGAAAAGTTCATGCAGCAAGTTTCACTCTAAGGCTGAGCCAACAAACTGGTGATGGATGTCTGTGATTGGTGCTTGCTTTAACCTAGCAGGTCACTTAGTTGAAAAAGTATAAAGCAGCAGGCAAACACTATGATGCGCACCAGATGTTCTTTCGTAGGCAGAGAGTAGCTAATTTTGGTTGGGCAAATGTGCAGTTGTTTTTTTGGAAGCTTGTTCTTCTATTGATGTTGTGGTATTCGCCGAGTTTGGCTTGCAGACGTTTCATCACCAATCAAGTTGACATCCTCAGTGCACAGTTGTTGGTGTTTCTCTCTGGGAGAGCTCACACGTATATAGGCCTCCATTTGCTTGCCTGGGTCCTGATTGGCTACCCCTCCAGTTGACCTTTGAATTCTATTGGCTCGTGTTTCTTTGGCTGTTAGGGGTTTCGTAGATGGCATCGATTTTGATCTGCTTTTCTGTGTTTACTGAATCAAAGCTTCCTTCCTAACCTAAGGTGAAATACTTGGATCTTGCAAATACATAAATATGAGGTTTCAGCAATTGATTGACAACTAATTATTCAGATGCAGAATTGAACTGAATAAAATTCATGCCTACAAAGGCTCGCAGTCAGAATCAGCTTTAATATCACTGGCAGATGTCATGAAATTTGTAGGTATGTGACAGCGGTACATTGTAATACATAATAATAAAAACTGCAGATTACGGTAAGGAGTAGGGATACATTTAAAAAAGAGTTCAATAAGTAGTGCAAAAAGAGAAATAGAAGTAGTGAGGTAGTGTGCATGGTTTCATTGTCCATTCATAAACCCGATAGCAGAGGGGAAGAAGCTGTTTCTGAAATGTTGAGTGTGTGTGGACCTCTTGCTTAATGGTATTGGTCCATGGCATAAAAAAAGTTGGCAACTCCTGATCATTCTAGACACTACTCAACGTTTTCCCTCCAGAGCCACAACCCAACGCACTCCATTTCCCCCTTCTTGTCTGTCTGTCCAGACAGACCCGTTTCTTTCAGCCCCTTCGGAACCAAATGGAATTGAAACTGTTCCTCCTCTCTTGGTCCCGTCCCTCCTCCCCTGATCCAGTCCTTTCTGACTTCACCTCAGTTGAGAATGAAACGCTGCAGCGTTGAAGACGATGGTGAGCTGGATCGCTGATGTCTGTCTCCACTGAGACTTGGGAGGTGGTTCGTGTTTTCCCCAGTTCAGCATGGTGCAGGAGGGGCAGGTTGGGAGCTGAGGCTCTGGCTGCTCCAGACTATGCACCTATTTTGTCCTGAATGCTGCTTCTTGCTTTTACTGTTTGCACAATTTGTGTTTTTTTTTCTCTCTTTCTCACTCTGCACATTGGGTGCTGGTCTTTTATTAATGGGCTCCTTTGGGTTTCTTGTTTTGTGGAGACAAGTTTACATAACTTTGATATTAAATGTACTTTTAAAGATCTTTGTTTCACAGTCCATCCTACTGTATGTCAGCATTGAGACTTTGGTTGTGCTAGGCTGGCAACATTGAGCAGTCAGAGTCTCTCACATCCTGAACACCAGATTCCTGAAACGCTATTTCAAGTTTGCCAGGTGAAGAGGAAAAGATTCAAGGATATTCTCCAAGCTTCCTTGAAGAAATTGAATCTTAGGAATCTTTGGCTGAAGTCCACTCAAACTGGAGAAGGAGAATTTAATCAAGAGACCACGTATCAGAAACACAGTAATCCTGGCGTAAGGATTAGAACAAATTTAATTACCTCAGCTGTTACCTGGCCCATAACCCTTTGAATC
This sequence comes from Hemitrygon akajei, assembly GCF_048418815.1. Lineage (NCBI taxonomy): Eukaryota > Metazoa > Chordata > Chondrichthyes > Myliobatiformes > Dasyatidae > Hemitrygon > Hemitrygon akajei. The sequence goes on along the minus strand of NC_133155.1, from coordinate 7,842,301 downwards.
TTAGCAATGGAGTAGAAGTTACACAAGAGATTCTGCAGATGCTGGAAATCCAGAGCAACACACACAAGATGCTGGAGGAACTCAGCAGGTCAGGTAGCGTCTATGGTAATTAATAAACAGTTGACGTTTTGGGTCAAGACCCTTCTTCAGGACTAGAAAGGAAGGGGGAAAATGCCAGAATATAAAGTTGGGGGGAGGGGAAGGAGGACAAGCTGGAAGGTGATGGGTGAAGCCAAGTAAAGGGCTGGAGAGGAAGGAATCTGATAGGAGAGGAGAGGAGACCATGGGTGAAAGGGAAGGAGGAGGGGCACCAGGGGAAGGTGATCGGCAGGTGAGGAGAAGAGGTTAGAGGCCAGAGAGGGGGATAGAAAAGGAGGGAATGGTAAAAGGGAAAAGAAAACAAGAGATAAAAATACTGGAAGGAGAAATTGTTGTTCATGCCATCAGGTTGGAAGCTACCCAGACGGAATATGATGTGTTGCTCCTCCAACCCAGAAGTTAGTCAGCTTTGATCCCAAGGAATTGCCTAAGAAAAGGATGATACAACATGCTTTTTGTATTTGTATTTTAATTACCACCAGAACTGTTCCAAAACCAGAAGGTTCTTGTTGTACTGAACAAAATAAAGTAACAATCTGATCTGTTCTAAGTTGCATGGTATGCGTTGAGAAGTAGTTTAGAACAAAGGGATTTTTTAAGGTCAGCCTTCAATCGAGCAGTCGACTAGCAGCTTTCTTTTTGTGTTCATTGGACCCTGGCTTACTTACAGGAAATGGCCACTTTGATGTTTTTTGTGACCGATTACAGCTTCATTAATGGTTAAATTCTACGTCAGTTCCTACATAACTGACGCAAGGAGAAACATCATGATCCTTCACAGAAATAACTGTATGTATCAGAATCCCTTGATTGTTTATGTATTAATGTTTCTAGAGAAACATTCCTTTTTTACAGCTACGCGACCAACCATTGCTCTGCTCAGGAAATGTTTACACAGTCTGAAAACGGCTCAGCACTTTAATAAAGCATTATATTATAATGTTTTATATTATAAGAAAATTTATTTCTTATAAGAAAATTTCAGCTGCGTGGCAACGAGGGATACGTGTGTGGGAGCATTTCAGTTACTGCGTGACCATGCACTTGCAGAGCTTAAAGGGAACAATGTTCTAAAGTAACACACATAAGATGCTGGAGGAACTCAGCAGGTCAGGCAGCGTGGATGGAATTGAATAAACAGTCGATGTATCAGACTGAGACCCTTCTTCAGCCCTGGAAGGGAATTGGGGGGGGGGGGGGAAGGTGGTGGTAAGATGCTACTTTCCAGTCCTGAAGAAAGATCTTGGCCTGAAATATTGCTTGTTTATTCCTCTCCATAGATGCTGCCTGACCTGCTGAGCTCCTCCAGCATTTTGTGTGAGTTGCTCTGGAGTTCCAGCATCTGCAGAATCTCCTGTGTGAGCATTCTAAAGAGTTGTCTCGCCAAGTGAGCGGTAAGATTTGGTATTTTTCATCAAAATGTTCGGTGAAGTTTTAACTTTTAATATTGTTGTAAGCAGTTCCTCCTGCAATGACTTTGACCTTTCCGGTATATGATGTGACCTGGGGAATGAATGCATCTTTAATGCGGTTGATTGGAGAATGCTGTGATTACCTGCCTGCAATAACAGGATAAAGTTAGGCATTATAATGTGTTCAGTTACTTGTTCAATACAATATTATGCAAAGATTAGATGGAATAATATCTATTAATGCAGCCCGGTGGCTGGCAATATTTCAACAACTGGGAATAGCATCAGTTTCCGTGAGACCTAAGAGCAGAACTAGGCCACTTGGCCCATCGAGTCTGTTCTGCCATTCCATCACGGCCGATCCATTTCCCTCTTAACTCCATTTGTCTTGACTTCTCCCCATAACCTTTCACACTCTGACTAATCAAGAGGTTATCAATGTCCACCTTAAATGCATGCAATGTCTTGGCCCCCACAGCCACCTGTGGCAACTAATTCTGCAGATTTACCACCCTCTGGCTATAGAAATTCTTCCTCTTCGTTTCCTTTTATTCACTCACTAGAAAGACCAGCAATTATTGTCCATACTGAACTGCCAGCGGCTTTCTCAGTCATTTCATGGACCAATAAAACTCAGTCATACTGCTGTGATCTCTTATCACATATAGGCTCGATTGGACAAACATGGCAGATTTCCTTCCCTGAGAGAAATGATGGGTTTTGTGTCAATCTGACATCTTAATTGGCACAATTAACTGATGCAAGATTTTAATCTGAGATTTATTTAACTAATTGAACTTAATTTCTCCTGCTACAGTGGGGAAATTTGAACACTCATCCAGATCAACAGTTCAGGCATCTGGATCTCAGTTTAGTAATAACAACGATGTTGCCATAATCTTGAGATTAGATTATGTTCTACCAACAATAAAGCAAAGAGAATTTATTCAATTTACTTTGCTTTTGTGCTGAATGTGTAAAATTTGCTCATGAAATATTTTGACCTTCCCACAACAAAATTAACAGTTCAGATGTTAAAACTGAGGATTAATTCAGAAGTGTTTTTTAGTTGATTATTGAAAAATATCCAAAACTAATTCTATATTATGTGTTGTCAGAACTTGTCCAGGAGCAGATATTACGAGTTGGAAGTCATTGTTCTGGCATAAGATGGCAATAAGGAAGTACAGCGACGACTTGCTGGTAGCAAACTAAACTCTATTGATCACACTTTGTCTCGGATACGATCACTGCGATCAATGGCCTGTAACTTTCCTTTTGGAGTTAAGCTGCTGAACTGCCTGTACGATCTGGCATTCTTGCAGTGTGAGCTGAGTCTCGAAGGTACAGAACGGTTGTGGCATGGCGTGTTTGGGCCAAACCGAGGTGGCTTGGCTCAGGCACGAGAGCAGGGAACGAGCCGATGTTTGCCCATCGCTGGGGCGGGCTTGGAGGTGACTCAATGTGGCAGAACCAAGGCAAGTGGAGGCGTTGCGGAGTCGAGCCAGTGGGGCCCGAGAGCGAGGACAGATACAAGGACGATTAGTTTCAGCGCTGGGTCAAATGGAGAGGTCAGGTACAGGCCAAATAGAGGTGGCAGAGCCTCGGTCCAGGAGTGTATCAAAGCAGCAGCGCCAGTGTTCAACAGTAAGGAACGACCCGAAATTTGGTCCATTGAGGCAGTGGGCCAGATTTAAGGAGGTATTGAGGTACTGAGGCCAAGGTCTTGAAGTGTATTGATTAGTTCTGAGAGGATGGGATTTCCAAGATTGCAGGGACACTTCCGTAAAAGACACCTGAAAAGGATACTTATGGTATTACTTAGTTCCAGAAGATGAAAACAAGCATTTGAAAAGTGTTACACACTCGAGTCATTTGCCAAGAAAGCTAAAAATGACCTTGATAGTGGTCTTATTGTTTCTTATAACATTTCCAAAATGATAGCAGTGTGTGCAAAGTTTCATACAATTGGTGAAAGATTGCCAATGCCTGCTGTATCAGAAGTGCTCACCACTGTTCTCAAAATGGATACAGTATTTTAAAATCAATTTCTCTGAGTATTAGCTCTATAGCTCGCTGCATTGACAAAATGAGTGAAGACATTGAGTATCAACTATGCACAGAGCTTCAAAAACAGTATTTGGGATACAACTGGATGAGGCAACTGTGCGAGACAATGAGTCATTAATAATGGCATATGTACAGTTTATCAAGAATGGAAAAGTTTATGAAGAGATTCTCTTTTGTAAAAAAGTTAAAAACAAATATCAACAGAGAAGCAATCTATGACGAGCTCAAATGTGTATCGAGGATAAAAATATTCCAATTAGGAACAAGATTTCTTGTGCATCAGATAGAGCACTATATATTAGTTGTGTCATTTAAGGTAAAATTGGATAGGTATATGGACAGGAAAGGAGTGGAGGGTTATGGGCTGAGTGCGGGTAGGTGGGACTAGGTGAGATTAAGAGTTCGGCACGGACTAGGAGGGCCGGAATGGCCTGTTTCCATGCTGTGATTGTTATATGGTTATATGACATGTTGCCATGCTGGTTTAGTGGCACTTATGAAAAAAGAAATTCCAAATCTGTTTGCAATCCATTGTGTAGTTCATTGTCAATATCTCGCAGCCAAAAACCTCAGCCAGTGACTTCTTTCAAGCGTGACTCTTGTAATATCTGCTATCAACAACATTAAAATTCATCCATTAAATAGCAGAATATTTTGCCAGTTATGCCAGGATAACAATGAAGAGTTTGAATGCTTGCTTCTTCACACTGGTTGTCAAAAGGCTGCTGCTAAAAGTTTTGCTTTGAACTTTTTGACTCTGGGGTTGAATTCTTGCTCAAAGTTGACAAGAGCTCGGGAAACAAGATTGAACTTCTATGTGGAGATGTGGCACACCTAACCAATCTGTATGGCAAAATGAACACTCTAAATATGAAACTGCAGGGTTTGAATTTCAATGTAATCCAGGCAAAAAGTGTAGAATGTTCTCATAGTTTCCCTGCATGGGAAGTGTGGCACTCTCTTTCATAGACGGCAATTTGCAAGAGTACTGCTTACACCTGCAGTCACCGAAGAAGGATTTTCAGAATCGATTCAAGGATTTGAACAATCTGAAATTCTGGACTGGGTAATTAGCCCATTTCTTTTCAAGGTGGAAGAACAGGAAGAGAGCTTGCAAGAAGAAATTACCAAAATTCAGAATGTTGAAGCCAAAATGCTTTTCAAAACTGTTGGCTTTTGTGCTATGTGGCTACATTGTGATACAAATTTTGTGGGAGTGGAGGATGCTATCACGTATTTGCTGCACAAATCACTCTCTCACCTAGATGGGGTCAGTTGTGCTGTGAGGATTACATTCCTTGACTTCTCTAGTGCCTTTAACACCATCCAGCCCAAGATCTTAAAGCACAAACTAACGGAGATGGGAGTAGACTCTCACATGGTGGATTGGATAGTGGACTACTTGACAGATAGACCTCAGTATGTGCGGTTGGGAGACTGTAGGTCTGACACAGTGGTCAGCAGCACAGGAGCGCCACAGGGAACCGTACTCTCTCCGGTCCTGTTCACCCTGTACACATCTGACTTCCAATATAACTCGGAGTCCTGCCATGTGCAGAAGTTCGCTGATGACACGGCCATAGTGGGGTGTGTCAGGAATGGACAGGAGGAGGAGTATAGGAAACTGATACAGGACTTTGTGATATGGTGCAACTCAAACTACCTGCGTCTCAATGTCACCAAGACCAAGGAGATGGTGGTGGACTTTAGGAGATCTAGGCCTCATATGGAGCCAGTGATCATTAATGGAGAATGTGTGGAGCAGGTTAAGACCTACAAGTATCTGGGAGTACAGTTGGACGAGAAGCTAGACTGGACTGCCAACACAGATGCCTTGTGCAGGAAGGCACAGAGTCGACTGTACTTCCTTAGAAGGTTGGCGTCATTCAATGTCTGCAGTGAGATGCTGAAGATGTTCTATAGGTCAGTTGTTGAGAGCGCCCTCTTCTTTGTGGTGGCGTGTTGGGGAGGAAGCATTAAGAAGAAGGACGCCTCACGTCTTAATAAGCTGATAAGGAAGGCGGGCTCTGTCGTGGGCAAAGTACTGGAGAGTTTAACATCGGTAGCTGAGCGAAGGGCGCTGAGTAGGCTACGGTCAATTATGGAAAACCCTGAACATCCTCTACATAGCACCATCCAGAGACAGAGAAGCAGTTTCAGCGACAGGTTACTGTCGATGCAATGCTCCTCAGACAGGATGAAGAGGTCAATACTCCCCAATGCCATTAGGCTTTACAATTCAACTGCCAGGACTTAAGAACTTTTTTTAAAGCTATTATTAATGCTTTTTGAGTTAGTGATTTAGATGCATATCATATTATTACTGAGTTAAGTATTGTATGTAATGAGTTTTTGCTACAACAAGTGTATGGGACATTGGAAAAAATGTTGAATTTCCCCATGGGGATGAATAAAGTATCTATCTATCTATCTATCTATCTATCTATCTATCTATCTACTCTTCATTGCATTTCCATCTTCCTACCTTGTTGAACGAGGCTTCAGTGCAGTGAACCACATACTCACAAGAAACAGAAACTGCTTGAACATTGTTACACGTGGGGACTTGAGGCTTTTGCTGTCACAACTTGACGAGGATATTTCAACTCTTTCTTTAAAAAAACATCAAGCTGAAGGATCACATCGAAGCTGCTGTACAGTGCACAGGAAGGAACTGTGTAAGCTATTTTTAAAGAGAAATAAAAATTTACAGCAGGATCATTTTTCTCATGTTAGCATGTGGCAGACATGTTTTCACATTATGGGGGCGCCAGAAATTATATTGTGCATAAGAGGGGCAATTGGCAAGTATGAAGGTGCTTTAAGGAGGGTGTTGGCAAGTATGAAGATGCTTTAGGGGGACGTTGGGCTAGTAAAGGTTGGGAAACACTGCCCTAGTCTAATCACAGGACAATTTAGAGCGACCAATTAACCTACCAATGGATAATGTCTTTAGACTGTGAGTAAGTTGGAGGAGTCCAGAAAAGCCTACACATTCCATAGGGAGGACATACAGACTCCTTACAGATGACATCAGAATTGAACTCTGAACCCTGACGCCTGAGCTGTAATAGTGTCACGCTAACCGCTATGCTACTGCAGCACCCAAATTATGATGAATGCAAAATGTTTGGAGCTGAATGTGAAAAGGATCCTTTGGCAATTAGTAAATGCTGTGTGCCTGCATGGTTATTGATTATGACAGGAATATTACTACTTAGGAATCTATCACAAAAATTCCAATATTAATTCCTGGACGTTTCTTGCAAACGTCAAGTCCTAACTAGTTTCCACTGGGACCAGGGAACCTCGACAATACACACGTTCTCTTGTAAACGAGTAAGAAGTATTGGTGGATTTTGAGGTGTCCGAATCAAACCTAATTTTGCAATCCAGCTTCTGCAGTTTCCAACAATCATCGTTGGAATCGCTCATCACAAACAGGCCTCAAGTTGTTTCCTTTCACTTTCGATCATCATACAACATTATACAACTTTGAGATTTGTCTTCTTGCAGGCAGCCACAAAACAAAGAAACCTAATAGAACCCATTTTTTTAAAAAAACATCGAACACCCAATGTGCAGAAAAAAGCAAACCATGTGAATAAGAAAAGTAAGCAAATAAAGTGAGTCACTGCCACGAACAGTCGTCACTGCATCCGATTCAGGAGCCCGTTGGTTGCAGGCCACAGCCTCAGTTCGTTGCAGAGATGAGTAAATCTCTCAGAGCAGTGAGCTGAACTGGCCTGTCCCTTGCCTCTGGTCCTGACACCCTGACTGTTTCAATCTGGCCCGGCGCTTAAATCATCCAGACTCTGGGTCGTTCCTCACTCCCGGACCTGCTTCAATACATTTTCAGGCCTATACCCCAACTCCATGGATGCTAACCTCGTTGACCAGCCCCAGTATGGAACTATATTGAAGCCTTCTGAAAATTCGAATGCACCACAATCACGGGCTCCCCGTAACTACCTATACCAATCACATCCTTAGAGAATCCAATCAGACCAGTCAAATATGATCCACCTTTCATGAATCCATACTGACTCTATTCAGTCCTGTTATTACAGAGGCTTTCTGTTATTACATACATAACAGATTCCAAAGTTTTCCTTCAGACTAACTGGTCAGCTGTTCTGTTTTCTCCTTCCCTCGTTCTTTATATGATGGAGTTCTATTTTTCACCTACAGGAATAATTCTAGAATTTCTCTATATATTCTTAATTTTACTTTATTTACAGATACAGGCCCTTTTGGCTCACTAAGGCGTGCCGTCGCAGCAACCCACCGTTTGACCTAATCATGGGAGAATTTGCAATGACCAATTGACTTATTAACTGGTACACCTTTGGACTGTGAGAGGAAACCCGTGCACATGCAGGGAGGACATGCAATGTTTCTTATAGAGGACGCAGGAATTGAACTCCTAAACAATAACGCCCCGAGCTGTAAGAGCGTTGTGCTAACTGCTATGCTACTGTGGCACCCCGATGGTGATAACTCGTGTCATGAGTCACTGGTGGGGCCTCTCTTGGAGTATTGAGAGCTGTTTTGGGCCCCTTATCTTAGAAAGGATATACTGGCATTGGAGAAGTTTCAAAGGAGGTTCACAAAAATGATTCTGGGTTTGAAAGGCTTATCTTATGAAGAGCCTTTGATGGCTCTGGGCCTGTGCTCACTGAAATTCAGAAGAATGAAAGGGGATCTCATTGAAATCTATCCGACTGTGAAAGGTCTTGATAGAATGGATGTGGAGAGGATGTTTCCTGTGTTGGGAGAGTCTAAGATCAGAGGACACAGCCTCAGAAGAGAGGGACATCCATTTAGAACAGAGATAGGGAGGGATTTCTTTCACCAGAGAGCAGTGAATATGTGATTCTCGTTGCCACAGGCGGCTGTGGAGGCCAAGTCATTGAGTATATTTAAGGCAGAGGTTAACAGACTCTTGATCTGTCAGGGCATGAAGACAGGAGAATGGATTTGAGAGAGAAATGGATCAGCCATGATGAAATGGCAAAGCAGACTCAATGGGCTAAATGGCCTAATTCTGCTCCTATACCTTATGGTCTTATGATCTCTGTAGTCTCTTTTGAAACTCTGGATGTGAATCATTGGGTCCTTGTGATTACTAATCTTCACCAATTAATCTGGTATGTTTTTTTTATTTATTTCAGTTCTTCATTCTTGCTTGATTCTTGGTTCCCTGGTATTTCTAGCAGGAATTTTTTTGTGCCTTCCGTGAAGACTGGCACACGGCGATACTTAATTCTCTCTTTTCTTTATTGCTCATTATAAATTCACCAAACGCTGAACTAGACTTTGTTGCCCAGGGCACCTTTCTCCATTTAGTTCCAGTATGATCGTATTTTCAGTATTGATGTAGTGGTAAATTTTAAGCAGTGACCCCATCTCTGGTGCAAAACAAAACCACAAGCAGCAAGCTAGCATATCATAACACATGAAAGTCGGAATTTCAAAGACCTAGCTGCTACTTTCAAGTTGTGTCTTGAGTTTGAAACTGCTAATTTGGCAGTAATTCGAGACGAGGGAAAACGGCCAAAAGTAGCCTCATTGTCAGCCTTCCCAGCTGCAAGGAGGAAGCTGACAGAATTTTGTTGAAGGTTCTCTTGTACACCCCAGGTTTAATAGGGGGTCTGGTAGGTGGAACACAACAGTAAAATCATAACTGCTTATTACTAGCCATCTCAATTCAAGTTCAGTTGTCATTCAGCCATTCATGAATTCTCATAAATACAGCCAAGCGAGACAGCCTTACTCTGGGGCCAAGATACAAAACACAGCACCAACAGTCACACACAGCACAAAGCACGCATAACACGTATACGATAGAAAGATACAGCCAAAAGAGTCCAAACTTGAGCCATCCAACGCCAAATCAGCAGATGGCCACAACAGAGCTTGTCTTCTGCCAAGTGAACTCTGGGGCGGGGGGGTGGGGGGTATTGGGTAGCACCATCTCCAGCCTGGACACTAACCCCAATGGAACACCAACGCCTCTGTCAACTCAGTCCATACCTTTGTGTGCCATAGATTCTGATAAAATTAAATTTGCTTGTATTTAGTATTTATTTCTATACAGACTATGGCATATTTGTTTTATCTTGACTTGGTCAAAAGAAGTAATTTCCTTGGTTTGCAAGGGTGATAAGAGATTGACACAAAAACTATTCACATCCTTTTTTCAAGCCTAAAAATATTCAGACACATGGCTATAACCTTAGTTGATCCGGGGACAGGATTCAAAGGAAGTTAAAGAAACTTTTTTTCAAAAAAAGAAGTATTAAAACATTTTAAATAGTCAGAGGCTTGTGAATTTGAGTCTATAATTCTACAGCATCTAAAAGATAACTATCTGCAAACCCCCAAAGATGCATTAACAGCTGAACCCTCAGCTATCACCCGTAATTCTGTCTAAACATAAAGCACTTAGCATTTATATTTCATCAAGAATATGGAGTTTACTGTGAAGATAAATATGCATCTACCTTTGTCTCCATTAAATATGTGAATAAAGTTAAATTTCCATAACCATGGCACTCTTTGAAAAAACATAGCTGAAGGTGCCTCTGTTTCCAATAGCTCGACGCCTCAGAGCATGGCAAATCTTCCTGTAATGCATGAAAGTGTTTGTCTGTGTAAAATTGCATGTTTTTTGTGGTTATTTTCTCATGATTTTAGTACAGTGAGTATCCAAATATTGCAATTCTGGGTTTTGCCCCTTGAACTTTCCATTGCAGACATGGAAAGTCCTCTGAATGTGATTGGGAACACTTCAACCTGAGCCAAAGTAATCATTCTTTTTGAGGTTAGCTGACTCATGCAAAGTTCCATCAATAGAGTTCCTTCCTGCACTGCCATCAGTGCTTGTCTTGCCACGGCATAGATGACAGAGAATGATTACAGCACAGAGGTGAACTATCCAGTCCTCTGAGTCACGGCTGAATGTAAGATCAACTAGCTACTCCCACACCCCTACCTACCTTTTCCCCATCCCTCTGCAAATTCTTTGCAGTTCTCATTTGAATGCTACAAGTGTTCCCACGACTAGTGCATTACAGACCCTAAGCATTCGCTTTGTCAAATAGACGGTGTACTTCTGTCACTCTTTCTATTTTCTTTCACTCTATATTCCCTGATTCTTGACTGTCCACCAATAGAGTTGTTCCTCTTTTCTCTACACTTAATGATTTAGGAAGCAGGTACAAGCAGGTACGTTAGAGGTAAGTTTTTTTTACACAGAGAGTGGTGAGTGCGTGGAATGCACGGCCAGCAGCTGTGGTAGAGCTGGATACAATAGTGTTTTTTTAAGAGACTCTTAGATAGGTACGTAGAGCTTAGAAAATTAGAGGGCTATGTGGTAGGGAAATTCTAGGCAGCTTCTAGAGTAGATTACATGGTCAGCACAACATCGTGGGCCGAAGGGCCTGTGATGTGCTGCAGATTTTCTATGTTCTATGTTCTATCAGATCTTCTCACAATTTTCTGTGTTACAAGGAGGACTGCCCTTGCTTCTCCACATAATTCAACTCTTTGTCCTTAAACAATTTTGATAAATATACTCTGCATCCTGTCTTGAGCACTTACATCCTACTGACAGAATGGAGTATACGGTCAATACTCTTAACACAATACTTGAACCATGGGTGCTTTATAAAGGTTTAACGTGACTAATAAAGGCGCACTCTGGGCGGCCGGGTGGAGATGCGTCTCTATCAAAGGAGGTGTAAGGCGCTCCTTCCCTCCGCTAGCCTGCAGGTCACCCTTGGGCAAGGTGTACCACATGTTTAGGCCCCCCCTCCTCGCCCAATCAAGGTCATGGGAGCAGGTGGTGGATGGTCGTATGAGTAGCTGGTGCACATCACAAGCCCTGGTTATACGATCACTGACACCAGGCAGACAATCTCTGAAGAGTATTGATGTTGGCTGGGGTCACCTGTCTTGTAAAGACACTGCCTAGTAGAAGGCAATGGCAAACCACTTCTGGAGAAAAATTTGGCAAGAACAGTCATGATCACAAAGGCACAGGGGCCTCAGGACCCACACTGCCAGGTTCAGGAACAATTATTACCCCGCAGCCTTCAGGCTCTTGAACCAGAGGGGATAACTTCACTCACTCCGTTGCTGAACTGTTCCCACAACCTATGGACTCACTTTCAAGTGTAGTCCTGAAGACCCTGTACTTGAGTGATCTGGTTTTTGTGCGAGGGAGGGGGTTGGTGTTCTGGGTGCCGTTTTCGTGTGGACAGTCTGTTCGTTTTTGTGCGAGGGAGGGGTTTGGTGGTCCAGCTGCTGCTTTCTGTGTGGCCAATCTGTTTTATTGTGTGCGGTGGGGGGGGGGGGGTTGGGGTTTGTGAGTTTTGCTTCTTTTTCCTTTTCATGCAGGGAGGGATGTTGATGTCTTTTCTTTCAACGACACGTGTAGTTTTTCTGTATTTTGTGGCTATCTGGAGAAGACAGATGTCAGAGTTGTACACATATTTTAGTTAAAGTTTGTCCCGAGCCTTTAGGCTCATCAGGCCAGTGCTTATGCCGGTTTCTGTGGCGTGAAGCGACTGAGAGCACGAGACTCCCCCAGGATAGGACGCCAGTCTATCGCGAGGTTAACCCCCAGCAGTTTGCTGGTACCAGTTTTCAGCTGGGTGGGCTGGAGCAATGTGTGGTTAAGTGTCTTGCTCAAGGACACGGACACGCTGCCTCGGCTGGGGCTCGAACTCACGACCTTCAGAACGCCTTTACCACTTGGCCACGCGCCACATACTTTGACAATAAAATGAACCTTTGAACCTTCTTCCTGATGGGAGCATGGCCTGGGGGGGTCTCTGATGATGGATGCTGCTTTCCTGTGACAGCTCTGCACGTAGATGTTCTCTGTGGTGGGGAGAGCTTTACCCATGATGGGCTGGACTGCATCACTACTTTCTCTAGGCTTTTCCATTCAAGGTCATTGGTATTTCCATACCAACCCTCAATGCAACCAGTCAATATATTCTCTACCGCACATCTAGAGAAGTTTATCAAAGTTTTAGATGACATGCCGACACTTTGCAAACATCTAAGAAAGTAGAAATGCTGCCGTCACGAGGAAATCTGCAGATGCTGGAAATTCAAGCAAAACACACAAAATGCTGGTGGAACACAGCAGGCCAGGCAGCATCTATAGGGAGAAGGGTCTTGGCCCGAAACGTCGACAGCGCTTCTCCCTATAGATGCTGCCTGGCCTGCTGTGTTCCACCAGCATGTTGTGTGTGTTGTTGTTAGAAACGCTGCCGTGCTTTCTTTGCAAAGGCACTTGCGTACGGGGCCCAGCACAGATCCTCAGAAATGATAACCGAGGAATTTAAAGTTGATGATCCTCTCCACCTTTGATTCCTCGGTGAAGACTGGGTCCTGGACCTCTGGTTTCCTCCTCCTGAGGTCAATGATCAGCTCCTTGGTCTTGCTGACATTGAGTGAGAGGTTGTTGTTGTGGCACCATTCTGACAGATTTTCAATCTCTCTCCTATATGCTGATTTGTCATCACTTTTGTTTTGGCTAAATGGCAGTGGTATCATCAGCAAACTTAAATATAGCGTTGGAGCTGGGCTTAGCATTGCAGTCCTAAGTATAGAGTGAGTAGAGCAGGGGACTAAGCACACAGCATTGTGGTATACCTGTGCTGATGGAGATTGTGGTGGATATGTTGTTGCCAATCCGAATTGATTAGGGTCTGCAAATGAAGAAATCAAGAAAATAAAAAAGCCAAGATTTTGGAGCTTTCTGATTAGTTTTGAGAGGATGACAGTATTGAATACTCAGCTGTACTCAATGAAGAGCATCCTGATCAATGCATCTTTGTTGTCTGTATGATCCAGGGTTGAGTGAAGAGTCAATGAGACTACTGCTGCAACTCGCCAATGAGAACAAGCTGTACATTTCTCTGCGTGTTGGAGAGGATGCAACTCACTTCTAAGGCAAGAGTTGATATGTTTCATCACCATCATCTCAAAGAACTTCTTCACAGTGGATGTAAGTGCTACGGATGATAATCATTGAGACAGGTTACCACGTTCATCGTAAGCACTGGTTTGATTGAAGCTTGCTCAAAGTAGGTGGATGTCTCAGCCTGCCAAAGTTGAGAGGTTAAAGATATTAGTGAACACTCCAGTCAGTTGATCAGCGCAGGTCTAACATACTTGGTCAGGTACCCCGTAGGGCCATATGCTTTCTGTGGGTTCGTCATCCTGTCTGATGAACTCACTTGGGCTTCAGTCAATTATTGTATTAGAACAACCCACACACTGTAATCTCCAAGAGGACCACAGGCTTGATGTTGGGTTTCGAGGGTTGCGTGCCTCAATGACCCGGAGAGCCATGTTGGCTGGAGTCAGGGCTTTATGCTTTGGCCCTTGCTAGGGTCACCCATGCCAAACAGGTCAAAGGGTAGAGGCCAGACTAAGAGTGGTCCACTAGTCCTCCAGGTTCAGGGGTTCCGCTCAGGGCTAACAACCCTGACTGGTAAAACAAAACTGTTACAGAAACAGCAATGAAGAATCCTTCTACATCTGAGTGCAACGGTATTCCTGAGCCTCCACCTGGGACTTGCATGACTGACGGTAGTGAAAACCGAGAGGAAGCTACTGACATGATGGAGTACATCTTGAGCACTACCAGAGATGGAGGACCTTCACTGCTGCCCATTATGTCACTGATGTTTGGGGCACCCAAGGAAACAAAGATCCTGTCAATGTCCCTCATGATATTATATACTTTGAACAAGGATGCCTCCTCAGTCTTTGATGTTCCTGAGAAAACAATCCAAGTTTGCCCACCTATTTCTTTTTGAGGCCTCTCTTGGACAGGGTTGACCATAGAGGTTGCATTTTAGCTGTCTAGATACACAAGCTTGGGCAGTATGATATGGAGAGCAAGCTGTTGCCCATGTAGCAAGCTTCCCCTCTCCACAGATATGATGAACCCAAAAGAATGGAAGAGACTGATATAGTTCGGCACCACTCAACCAATTGATCTATCTCGCTCCTGTATGCCTCCTGGTAACCTTCTGAAATTTTGCCATTGATAGTTGTGTCATCAGCCTAGCCACACAGTTGTGGGTGTAGAGAAAGTTAAGCAGTGCGCTAAAAATGCATTCTTGAGGTGTGCCTGTGTTGCTTGTCAGAAAGGAGGAGACCTATCTATTTCCTCATCACCACCTGAAATTTGTGTCATTGGCAAGATTATAGGTGGCATTTGAGCTGTGCCTAGCTTCACATTCAGCACCAGCAGCATCGCAGGAGTCGCCAGTCAGAGCTGAAGTCAACGTAGGACTGCCTTAGGGACTCCAGCTCCAGATTTTTCCTGGGGGTTTACTCCCAAAGCCTTCCCCGTGAGTGGGTGCAGCCATAAGGCAGCGGAGGTTTGAGATCAGAGTTTTCCTTCTGCTAGGTGAGCTTCCAACCACGGCTGTTGAGCCCCAGGTTTTAAGTTGCCAGTAATCTGCCTTTGCCCCTTTTCCTGTTAGTAGGAACAGTTCCACCAGGATTAGTAGCAATGCCACACGTGAAGGCCAGGAGTGGGACTTGGTTGTCAGAGGCTGTTTACTTTATTACTTTATTGTCGCCAAACAGTTGATACTAGAGCGTACAATCATCACAGTGATACTTGATTCTGCACTTCGCGCTCCCTGGAATACAAATCAATAGTAAATATAAGTGTGAGGTGCTACATTTTGGTAGGAATAATCAAAATAGGACATACATGGTAAATGGTAGGGTATTGAAGAATGCAGTAGAACAGAGTGATCTAGGAATAATGGTGCATAGTTCCCTGAAGGTGGAATCTCATGTGGATAGGGTGGTGAAGAAAGCTTTTGGTATGCTGGCCTTTATAAATCAGAGCATTGAGTATAGGAGTTGGGATGTAATGTTAAAATTGTACAAGGCATTGTTAAGGCCGAATTTGGAGTATTTTGTACAGTTTTGGTCACCGAATTATAGGAAAGATATCAACAAAATAGAGAGAGTACAGAGGAGATTTACTAGAATGTTTACCTGGGTTTCAGCACCTAAGTTACAGAGAAAGGTTGAACAAGTTAGGTCTTTATTCTTTGGAGTGTAGAAGATTGAGAGGAGACTTGATAGAGGTATTTAAAATTATGAGGGGGTAGATAGAATTGGCGTGGATAGGCTTTTTCCACTGAGAGCAGGGGAGATTCAAACAAGAGGACATGAGTTGAGAGTTAAGGGGCAAAAGTTTAGGGGTAACACGAGGGGGAATTTCTTCACTCAGAGTGGTAGCTGTGTAGAACGAGCTTCCAGTAGAAGTGGTAGAGGCAGGTTTGATATTGTCATTTAAAGTAAAATTGGATAGGTGTATGGACAGGAAAGGAATGGAGGGTTATGGGCTGAGTGCAGGTAGGTGGGACTAGGTGAGAGTAAGTGTTTGGCATGGACTAGAAAGGCTAAGATGGCATGTTTCCATGGTGTAATTGTTATATGGTTATATGTTATATGGTTAAATATAATAAAAATTTAAATTATAAATCATAATTAGAAAATAGAAAAGGGAAAGTAAGGTAGTGCAAGTCAGGTCTGGATATTTGGAAGGTACGTCCCAGATCCGGGTCAGGATCCGTTCAGCAGTCTTATCACAGTTGGAAAGAAGCTGTTCCCAAATTTGGCAGTACGGATCTTCAAGCTCCTGAACTGTCTCCCAGAGGGAAGAGGGACAAAAAGTGTGTTGGCTGGGTGGGTCGAGTCCTTGATTATCCTGGCAGCACTGCTCTGACAGCGTGTGGTGTAAAGTGAGTCTAAGGACGGAAGATTGGTTTGTGTGATGTGCTGGGCTGTGTTCACGATCTTCTACAGCTTCTTCCAGTCTTGGATAGGACAACTTCCATACCAGGTTGTGGTGCACCCTAGAAGAATGCTTTCTATGGTGCATCTGTAAAAATTAGTGAGAGTTTCAGGGGACAGGCCAAATTTGTTCAGCTTTCTCAGGACTAAAGGCATTGGTGGGCCTTCTTGGACTCTGCTTGGTTAGACCAAGTCAGGTCATTTGTGATATTAACCCCGAGGAACTTAAAGCTTTTGACCAGTCCCACCTGCGTACCACTGATGTAGATGGGGTCATGCGGTCCGCTACTCCTTCTGAAGTCAACAACCAATTCCTTCATCTTGCTGACGTTGAGGGATAGGTTATTGTCTTCACACCATGCCACCAGGATCTTAATTTTCCTCTCTGTACTCAAACTCATCATTACCCGAGATACGGCCTACAATTGTGGTGTCATCAGCAAACATATATATTTGAGGTGCACACCATTGGGAGCATTTGCTAGGTACTGGGAGCTTGTCTCCATTACCACCCCCGGCTGTAATAACCTTAAGGAACTAGTAGCTAATACATTCTAATCCAGGCAAAATCCTGGTGAGCAATTGATACACTCTCTCCAAAGAGACCACATCCTTCCTGTAAGTCGCAGTTGGATATGCACACAATACTCCAAATGTGGTCTAACTAACATTGTGTAAGGTTATCATTGCTTTGAACCTTATAAAAGATTTCTAACACAAATAGATATTGATATTGTGGCTCCCTTGCTCATTGAATACAAGAGTTAATTCTTTAACAGATAACTTTACCTAATGGTCCTGTAAAAACATCTAACTTTACAGTATTTTCATGGTTTTAAAGACTTAATGAACTTTTGTTTGACAATGATTTTATTTGCAGGCTTTTTCCACTGAGGTTGAGTGGGTCTACAACCAGAGGTGATTGGTTAGAGTGAAAGGTGAAAAGTTTAAGGGGAACATGAGGGGGAACTTAGAAACATCAAAAACCTACAGCACAGTACAAGCCTTTGGGCCCACAATGGTGTGCCAAACATGTACTTTAGAAATTACCTCGCATTACCCATAGCCCTCTAATTTTCTGAGCTCCATCTACCTATCCAGGAGCCTCTTAAAAGACCGTATTGTATCCCCCTCCACCACCATTGCTGGCAGCTCATTCCACACACTCACCACTCTCTGCGTAAAAAAAACCTCACCCCTGACATCTCCTCTGTACCTACTTCCAAGCATCTTAAAACTGTGTCCTCTCATGTTAGCCATTTCAGTGCTGGGGAAAAGCCTCTGACTATCCACACGATCAATGTCTCTCATCATCTTAAACACCTCTGTCAGGTCATCTCTTATCCTACGTCGCTCCAAGGAGAAAAGACCAAGTTCACTCAACCTTCTTCACTCGGAGGGTGATGAGAGTGTGGAACGAGCTGCCAGCACAAGTGGTGCGTGCAAGCCCGATTTCAACGTTTAAGAGAAGTTTGGACAGATACATGGATGGTAAGGTTATGGAGAGGGCTGTGGTCCCAGTGCAGGTCGATGAGAGGAGGCAGTTTAAAATGGCTTGGCACAGACTAGGTGGGCAGAATGGCCTGTTTCTGTGCTGTACTTTTCTACGATTCTAATTCAGCCTCTTTGCAAGTTACCTTCAGCACAGAGGCTGGGCAACTCTCAACACGAAAATGACGTTTCAGGCCAAGACCCTTCATGGGGTGAGATAGGAAGGGGGAAGAAGCTAAAATAAGGACATTAGGGGAAGGGAAGGGGTACAAGCTGACTAGTGGTAGGTGAAACCAGATGAGGGGGAAGCTGGATGGGAGGGACTGAAGTGGGAGAGGCAGTGGGCTTAAGAAGAAGGAATCTGATAGGAGAGGACAGTGACCTTGGGAGAAAGAGGAGGAGGAGAGGCACTAAAGAAAGATGAGGAGATGTGAAGGGGAAGAGGGCAGCCAGAATGGGGAATGGGAGAGAGTGAGAGAGAGGAGGAAGGAGATATTACCACAAGTTAGAGAAGTCTGTGGGAGGAAGTGGAAGTAATTTCCAGAAGTTAGAGAAATCGATGTCCATGCCATAAGGTTGGAAGCTACCCAGGCGGAATATGAGGTGTTGCTCCTCCAACCCGAGAGAGGCCTCTTCGTGACAGCAGAGGAGACCTACTGCCAAGTAAGGTAGTCAAGCGATCTAGCAACAACCAGTTTTCCTTTCCCAGTCCTCTTCCCCCAGCCCCACACAATAATTATGGCTTGGTTGTAGATGTTTCCTTTGTGTGGGAGGTAAACTATATTCCTCAGCATTACTGTAAATTATTGTTCCACCAAAAAAAAAACAGAACATTGTTGGAAATCAAGTCACAACAGGAAATCTGATTTTTGAAAAAAAGTTACGGTTATTGAAAATAAGAAAAAATGTTTTCTGGAATGAGAATTTCATACTTAATAAGAATGGAAATGAAACGTACAAGAGGAGCAAAAACTAATGGAAGGAATGAGTTTTCTTGTGGGTTTATGATTACAAATAAGCAAAGAAAGGTAGCAAGATGAATTGAAAATACACTGAGCCGGGTGGTTTCCTGTGACGTATATGGATCGCAATGCCTAAAAATAAATTTCATTTCAATGCACGCCTGCCGTTACATTTGCAGGTTGATAATGGGGAAGGAAATGCTAACCAGACACTGTAAATACTTGTCACCTTTACAACAGTCTCAAGTTCTGAATATCAAAGGCAACCTCGTCAGGAGTGGGAACAGCTCACTGGCTGGAAATGAGAGCAAAGCTTACCCCTACCCCACGCAGGAGACACAAACCAACAGATATACACTCAGTGGCCGCTGTATTAGATACCCCTGCTTCTGAATGCAAACATTGATTGTATTTGATGCTGCTGTGTTCACCAAGCTTGGCAATTAGCTTGCAGACATTCCATCACCGGTCAAGGTGATATCCTCAGTGCGCAGTCGTTGGTGTTTCTCCCTGGGGGGGAGCTCACACTTAAATAGCACCCCCACCCCTGTTTGCTTGCCTCGGTCCTGATTGGCTACCCCTTCAGTGGACCTTTGAATTCTATTGGCTCGCTTTGGCTTTTAGGGGGTCCGTAGATGGCGTCTATTTCGACATGTTTGTCTATGGAGTTACCAGGGGAGAACCACGCTTCTAAGAATTCCCGTGACTGCCTGCGGCAGAACCTCCGCGGTGTCCCACTTAAAGTGGTGCCTTTCTTGGTCTTCATGCGCTGAGATCAGCGACAGTGGATCATGTCTCTGCGTGACCAGAGTCCAGCAAACGAGTTGAGAGTTTACATCCTGTCTGACCAGTGCAGTCCTTGTTGCTGTCTCCACAGGTGATCCTGTACTCCATCTTGCTTCAGTTGCTTATTTACTTATGGAGATACAGCGTGGAATAGGCGCTTCCGGTCCTTCGAGCCGCGCCGCCCAGCAGTCCCCTGATTTAACACTAGCCTAAACGTGGGACAATTTACAATGACCAATTAACTCACCAACCGGTATGTCTTTCGTTTCGACCGCGGGAGGAAACCAGAGCACCTGGAGGAAACCCACGCATTTCACAGGGGGGGGGGGGGAATGATCAAACTCCTTGCAGACAGCAGCAGGAATTGAATCAGGTTGCTTGTATTGTAAAGCGTTGTGCTAGCCACTACGTTACTGTGCCATCCAATATCTAATCAACCAATCATGTGGCAGCAACTCAATGCATAAAAGCATGCTGACATGGTCAAGAGGTTCAATAGCTGTCCAGCCCAAACATCAGATTGGGGAAGAAATGTGATCTAAGTGACTTTGACCGTGGAATGATTGTTGGTACCAGTAACCTAGCCAACAATATTAAAGAGCATTCCAGAAGTGTCTTCAGATACATAAAGTATAAAAGAGAGGTGAGCGTGGATATCAAACCACTGGAAAACAATACTGGACAGGTAGTAATGGTGGACAACAAACTAGCAGACGAACTGAATAAGTATTTTGCATCAGTCTTCCCTGTGGAAGACACTAGCAGTATGGTGGAAGTTCCAGGTGTCAGGGGGCATGAAGTGTGTGAAGTTACCATAACGAGACGGAAGGTTCTTGGGAAACTGAAAGGTCTGAAGGTTGATAAGTCACTTAGACCAGATGGACTACACTCCAGGGTTCGGAAAGAGGTGGCTGAAGAGATTGTGGAGGCATTGGTAATGATCTTTCAGGTGTCACTGGATTCTGGAATGGATCCGGAAGACTGGAAAATTGCAGATGTCACTCAACTCTTCAAGAAGGGAGAGAGGCAGTAGAAAGGAAACTAGGCCAGTTAGTCTGACCTCAGTGGCTGGGAAGATGTTGGAGTCAATTGTTAAGGATGAGGTTCGGGGGTACTTGGAGGCACGTGATGAAATGGGCCGTAGTCAGCATGGTTTCCCCAATGCCTGACAAATCTGTTGGAACTCTTTGAAGAAGTAACAAGCAAGATAGACAAAGGAGAATGCTGATGTTGTGTACTTGGATTTTCAGAAGGCCTTTGACAAGGTGCCACACATGAGGCTGTTTAACAAGCTTTGAGCCCATGGTATTACAGGAAAGGTTCTAGTATGGACAAAGCAGTGGCTGATTGGCAGGAGGCAAAGAGTGGGAATAAAGGGAGGCTTTTCGGATTTGCTGTCAGTGGCTAGTGGTGTTCCACAGGGGTCTGGGTTGGGACCGGTTCTTTTTACGTTATACATCAGTGATTTGGATGATGGAATTGGTGTTGCAAAGTTTGCAGACGATATGAAAGTAGGTGGAGAGAAAGGTACTTTTGAGGAAGTAGAGAGGCTTAGACAGATTAAGAGAATGGGCAAAGAAATGGCAGATGGAATACAGTATCAGGAAGTGTATGGTCATGAACTTCGGTTGAAGAAATGAAAGGGTTGAATAAAAACACAAACTGCTGGCAGAACTCAGCAGGCCAGACAGCATCTATGGGAGGAGGTAGTGATGATGTTTCGGGCCGAAACCCTTCATCAGGAGTGAAGTAACATGGGATGGTCGAAGGGGGATAATGAAAGGGTTGACTGTTTTATAAATGGAGAGAAAATACAAGAAGCAGAGGCACAAAGGGACTTGGGAGTCCTTGTGCAAGGTTCTCTAAAGATTAATTTGCAGGTTGAGTCTGTGGTGAGGAAGGCAAATGCAATGTCAAGAGGACTAGAATACAAGAACAAGAATGTAATGTTGAGGCTTTATAAGGCACTGGTGAGGACCAACTTGGAGTATTGTGAGCAGTTTTGGGCCCTTTATCTGAGAAAGGATGTGCTGACACTGGTGAGGATTCAAAGGAGGACCACAAGAATGATTCCAGTATTGAAAGGCTTATAATATGAGGAGTGTTTGATGCCGCTGGGTCTCTGCTCTCTGGAGTTCAGAAGAATGAGGGGTGACCTTATTGAAACCTCTCAAATGTTGAAAGGCCTTGATAGAGTGGATGTGGAGAGGATGTTTCCTATGGTGGGAGTGTCGTAAGACCAGAGGACAGCCTCAGAATAGAGGGGCATCCTTTTAGAATGGAGCTGTGGAGGAGTTTCTTTAGCCGGAGAGTGGTGAATCTGTGGAATTCTTTGTCACAGACAGCTCTGAAGGCCAAGTCTTTATGTATATTTAAGGCAGAAGTTGATAGATTCTTGATTGGTCAGGGCATGAAGGGATATGTGGAGAATTGATTTGAATTGACTTTATTACTTACATCCTTCATAGACATGAGGAGTAAAAATCTTTACATTACGTCTTCGTCTAAATGCCTAAGAAGAATAATGTGGGCTGTCTCATCGCTCAATAGCACTCACGTCAACAGTGATGAAATGCTTTGAGAGGTTGGTCATGACTGGACTGAACTCCTGCCTCAGCAAGGACCTGGACCCATTGCAATTTGCTTATTGCCACAATAGGTCAACAGCAGACGCAATCTCAATGACTCTCCACACAGCTTTAGACCACCTGGACAACACAAGCACCTACGTCAGGATGCTGTTCATCGACTATAGCTCAGCATTTAATACCATCATTCCCACGATCCCAATTGAGAAGTTGCAGAACCTGGGCCTCTGTACCTCCCTCTGCAATTGAATCCTCGACTTCCTAACAGGAAGACCACAATCTGTGCGGATTGGTGATAACATATCCTCCTCATCCCAACAATCAATGTAGTTATAAAGAAGGCAAGACAGTGGCTATACTTTATTAGGAGTTTGAAGAGATTTGGCATGTCAACAAATACACTCAAAAACTTCTACAGTTGTACCGTGGAGAGCATTCTGACAGGCTGCATCACTGTCTGGTATGGAGGGACTGCTGCACAGGACCGAATGAAGCTGCAGAAGGTTGTAAATCTAGTCAGCTCCATCTTGGGCACTAGCCTACAAATTAGCCGGGACATCTTGAGGGAGCAGTGTCCATTATTCAGGACCTCCAGCACCCAGAGCATGCCCTTTTCTCACAGTTGCCATCAGGTAGGAGGTACAGAAGCCTGAAGGCACACACTCAGCGATTCAAGAACAGCTTCTTCCCCTCTGCCGTCCGATTCCTAAATGGACGTTGAAGCTTTGGACACTACCTCACTTTTTTAATATACAGTATTTCTGTTTTTGTACATTTTAAAAGATCTATTAAATAAATGTATACTGTAATTGATTTACTTGTTTATTATTATTTATTATTATTTTATTATTTGTTTTCTCTGCTAGATTATGTATTGCATTGAACTGCTGCTGTTAAGTTAACAAATTTCACGTCACATGTTTGTGATAATAAGCATACGTACACGTCGCTGGAAGAACTCAGCAGCTCAGGCAGCATCCGTGAGAAAAGAGTAGCCATCGTTTCAGGCCGAGACCCTTCATCAGGAATGCGGGGGAAGAGAGGGCCGAAGCCCAGTAATAGAGATAGGGGAGGGGGTAGGGCCTGGAGGCGCCGGGTGGAAAACCAATCAGAGGAAAGATAAAGGGGGGAGGGGGAGGGGATAAGCATGAAAGAACTGTAGAGATAAAGAAGCAGAAAGTTGAAAGGGGTGAGAGGCAGAGAGGGACCTGGGATAGGGGAAGGGGGAGGGAATTACCAGAAATTGGAGAATTCAATGTTCGTACCACCAGGCTGGAGGCTACCCAGACGGTAGATGAGGTGTTGCTCCTCCAACCTGAGTTTGGCCTCATCGTGGCAGTAGAGGAGGCCATGTATGGACATATCTAGATGGGAATGAGAGGCAGAGTTGAAGTGGGTGGCAACCGGGAGGTCCTGTCTATCGTGACGGACGGAGCATAGGTCCTGACGGAGGGTCTCGGCCCGAAATATTGACAGTGCTTCTTATAGATGCCGCCTGGCCTGCTGTGTTCCACCAGCATTTTGTGTGTGTTAACCGAATTAAACCTTGACACACCTTCTACACAAGGACTATTTGAGATTATACACTCTTTCATCAGTAGGGTTAGGTATACCTATTATAAAGGTCTATGTAAGAAGTCACTCTCATTACTCATGTTTTCTTTAGTAATAACTGGATTTTCCCCTGCCTCCTCTTCTCCAATTCATTCAGTCAGATCCTCAAACATAGCCTTAAGGTGAGGGGATGTTTACACAGAGCACAGTTCCTGGAACATGCTGCAGGGGTGTAAGTAGACACCACAGTGGTGATTAAGAGGTGCAGATGGCCCCCCCCCCCCATCCGCGAGTTCCACATCCACGAATTCAACCAATCACGAATCGAGAAAACCCAGAAGTGCTCTTCCAGCACTTGTTGTTCGAGCATGTACAGACTTTTTTTTCTTGTCATTATTCCCCAAACAATGCAGTATAACAACTATTTTACATAGCATTTACATTGTATTAGGTATTATAAGTAATCTAGAGATGATTTGAAGTATACGGGAGGATGTGTGTAGGCTATCGTGGATCGTAATTGAAAAAAATCGGAAGTTCTCTTACCAAGTATGTCGGAACAGGTACATCTGGTATTATTTAGCATCGGTTAGTCAAACCTTTGTCTTAGTGTGTAGTATATATTTTACCTTTCTATGTATATAAAACATTTAAGAGCATATGTTTCAGTGCCGGGCTCAGGAACGGAAGTTCCCCAGTTCGATCCAGTGACAGATCAGTCCCGAGCACACTCTCCATTCGTGCCTGGTTGATGTGGAGGATCAAAAACCCAAAAACCCAAAACCCATTAATTAAACCACTGCGTTGCTTAGTAATAATTGTAGCTTTCATCGGGGCAAGGCCTTTCTCACTTTATCCTTTAAAACTGTTCCAGTCGTTGACTGACTGTAGCCTAACGCTTTTCCAATGACCGATGGCGTTTCACCTCTTTCCGATCGCTTTATTATTTAGATAGATAGATAGATACTTTATTCATCCCCATGGGGAAATTCAACTTTTTTTTCCAATGTCCCATACACTTGTTGTAGCAAAACTAATTACATACAATACTTAACTCAGTAAAAAATATGATATGCATCTAAATCAGTATCTCAAAAAGCATTAATAATAGCTTTTAAAAAGTTCTTAAGTCCTGGCGGTTGAATTGTAAAGCCTAATGGCATTGGGGAGTATTGACCTCTTCATCCTGTCTGAGGAGCTTTGCATCGATAGTAACCTGTCGCTGAAACTGCTTCTCTGTCTCTGGATGGTGCTATGTAGAGGATGTTCAGAGTTTTCCATAATTGACCGTAGCCTACTCAGCGCCCTTCGCTCAGCTACCGATGTTAAACTCTCCAGTACTTTGCCCACGACAGAGCCCGCCTTCCTTACCAGCTTATTAAGACGTGAGGCGTCCCTCTTCTTAATGCTTCCTCCCCAACACGCCACCACAAAGAAGAGGGCGCTCTCCACAACTGACCTATAGAACATCTTCAGCATCTCACTACAGACATTGAATGACGCCAACCTTCTAAGGAAGTACAGTCGACTCTGTGCCTTCCTGCACAAGGCATCTGTGTTGGCAGTCCAGTCTAGCTTCTCGTCTAACTGTATTCCACTTTATTTTCAATCGTGATTATTTTCGTGAACAGAAACACTGCAGATTCAGAGCTCTGCCGCCGGGTCCTAATGTCCACTGCACTGAGACAAGTTAAATAAGGTCTGGGGTTCTGCTGGGTCCTAAGATCCACCGTACTGAGACAGGTTGAATAAGGGACTTGAGCATCCGCGTTTTTTGGTATCCGTGAGGGGTCCCGGAACCAATCCCTCGCGGATAAGGAGGGCCGACTGTATTGAGACAGGCAAGTGAACATGTAGGGGATGGAAGAGTCGAGTTCAAATACAGGGAATGGAAGAAAGAGGGAAGAATGTGAAGAATCGTCAGTTGTTTGCCAAATGAGGTTCTGTTCCTGTGTTCTAACCTCAATCGTGATTGTCATATTTTCAGCAGATATAGCAGTGGTTTTACTCAGGTCATCGTCTTCTTAAGCCCCATCATCCCTGCCCACTCAAGCCAGAAGCAGTTCACCAGAATCCCCTGTCCTGGGCCAGTCTGATGGCGGTCCTGGAAGACAGAAGGTCGATTGGCCCAGTGGCTTCCACAGGCTTGTGGCCTTCTCCGCATGATTTCGAGGCGAAGATCCTTCCTCTCCCAGCAATGAGGTCTTTGGAGCTTCTACTGGCATTTCTGTAGCTCTGGTTTTTTTTTTGGAACATACTCGTTTGTTAAATAGAGAAGATTAATTTTCCTTTTTTTAAATAAAGAACACTACATTCACAATGCTTCCTTTGGCCTAAGGTGCAATCGCAAAACAAAACAGAAGGGCAATAGTTCAAGAAGATGGAAAAAATGCTGAGGTTCCCATCTGATTTGCGTTAGTTCACGTACACAAGGAACAATAAGCTTGTATTTGCATTGTTTCCGTCTCTACCTCAGCACGTTTCACCGCCAACAGTGTTGTTTTGAAGTGCAGGTACTGCTGTGATTTAGGTGAGAGTGTAGCATCTTTGAAGTAGAAAATCCTTAACCATGCTCAAAAGGGCCCAACGGAAATGGGTAAAATTGGTACATTACCAACCTAAACTTTGGTGAACAGACATCACTTGTGATGAGAATCTCAGAGTTACTGTAATTAGGATGCCATGGTGTTGTCCTTCAGGATGTTTACAGTAAGTATGTCACTTCCTTGCAAATAATATTTGTTACATAGAACGTGTGGGGTAAAGTGCATTTAGCAGACACAGGCTTTTTTTCCTACTCAACTTCACATCTTTCATCTTCAGTAAATTTAAATTTAAATTTCATTTAAATTTCCTATTCCTGTGTTTTGATGCTTATTAAGTCACATTCACTTTGTACTTGCTGATCCAGATACGCTTCAGATCCATTTAGAACTTGCACTTAAAAATTTACATTCTTAATTTAAAATTCCTCCCATTCCCCAGTGTTTTGTTCCTTTCAATGTAAATTGCCCTTGAATGCGCAACTCTCCAAGAATTGCAAATCTGACTTTAATGGGGCTTGCATTTCTTTCGTCTCTGTGCGACGGCTAGGTTTCCAGCTGTCTAGCTGCAAGTCAGATAAAGCCTGGAGCCTCCTGCGGTTCAGCTGACAGCAGCCTCGCTACCAAACAGGATCCCAATAGCAAATTGCAATCAGGGACTCAGTCCAGTGGTAGAGCATCTGGGAATTTGTTTCAAATTCTCCATGTGTCCACCTTGCTGACAATTAACACTGGCGCACTTCAGGGGTGTGTGCTTAGCCCACTGCTCTACCCTCTCTGCGCCCCTGACTGTGTGGCTAGGCACAGCTCTAATGCCATCTATAAATTTACTGATGATGCAACCGTTGTTGGTAGAATCTCAGGTGGTGATGAGAGAGTGTACAGGAGTGAGATATGCCAGCTAGTTGAGTGGTTGATGCACCATCAATAACTCTCTGAGACGTGAGGCGAGATATCGGCTTTTATTGACTGGAAGAAAGAACAAGCAGCAATTGACCACCATGCTTCATCCTGGAGACTGAGGGCAGGGCTCAGGCTCCAATCGCCTTTATACCGGGGTCTGTGGGAGGAGCCACAGGAGCTGTCAGCAGGGGGTCTGTGGGAGGAGCCACAGGAGCAGTCAGCGGGGGTCTGTGGGAGGAGCCACAGGAGCAGTCAGCGGGGGTCTGTGGGAGGAGCCACAGGAGCAGTCAGCAGGGGTCTGTGGGAGGAGCCACAGGAGCAGTCAGCAGGGGTCTGTGGGAGGAGCCACAGGAGCAGTCAGCAGGGGTCTGTGGGAGGAGCCACAGGAGCTGTCAGCAGGGGTCTGTGGGAGGAGCCACAGGAGCAGTCAGCGGGGGTCTGTGGGAGGAGCCACAGGAGCAGTCAGCGGGGGTCTGTGGGAGGAGCCACAGGAGCAGTCAGCAGGGGTCTGTGGGAGGAGCCACAGGAGCTGTCATCAGGGGTCTGTGGGAGGAGCCACAGGAGTTGTCAGCAGGGTCTGTGGGAGGAGCCACAGGAGCAGTCAGCAGGGGTCTGTGGGAGGAGCCACAGGAGCAGTCAGCGGGGGTCTGTGGGAGGAGCCACAGGAGTTGTCAGCAGGGTCTGTGGGAGGAGCCACAGGAGCAGTCAGCGGGGGTCTGTGGGAGGAGCCACAGGAGCAGTCAGCAGGGGTCTGTGGGAGGAGCCACAGGAGCAGTCAGCGGGGGTCTGTGGGAGGAGCCACAGGAGCTGTCAGCGGGGGGGGCGTGTCCAGACAGGTATATGTAGTTCTCCACAGTGGTGTCGCAGCGACAACCTTACACTCAATGCCAAAAGACCAAAGAACTGATTGTGGACTTCAGAAAGGGTAAGACAAGGGAACACTCACCAGTCCTCATAGAGGAATCAGAGGTGGAGAGAGTGAGCAATTTCAAGTTCCAGGGTGTCAATGATGTCTGAAGATCTAACCTGGACCCAACATATCGATGCAGGTATAAATAAGGCAAGACAGTCGCTGCATTTCATTAGGATTTGAGGATGTGATCAAAAACATTCTGACTGGCTGCATCACCTGTGTGGGGGTGTGGGGTGCTACTGCATAGGATCGAAGTGTGCTACAGACAGTTGTAAACTTAGTCATCTTCATCATGGGCCTCTGTAGTATCCAAGACTTCTTCAAGGAGCAGTGCCTCACCAAAGAGGCGGCATCCATCATTAAGGACCCCCATATCGCACAGCATGCCCTCTTCTCATTGCTACAGTCAGGAAGGAGGTACAGAAGCCTGAAGGCACACACTCAATGATTCAGGAACAGTTTCCTCCCCTCTTGCCATCGGATCTCAAATAACCCTCAACGCCAGGGCCTGGCTTCTGATTTCTTTCTCACTGCTTTTTAAAAATTATTATTCATTATTGAGAGACAGCATGAAATAGGCCCTCTGAGACACACTGCACCCATCAGCAACCCTTGATCTAACCCTAGACTGATCACGGGACAACTTACAATGACCAATTAACCTACCAACCAGCGTGGCTTTGGACTGTGGGAGGAAACTGGAGCACCCGGAGAAAACCCACACATTCCATGGGGAGGACGGACAGAGTCCTTACGGGTGACGTTGGAATTGAACTTCGACACCCCGAGCTGTAATAGCATCATGCTAACCACTACACAACTGTGGCGCCCCACTTACATATCACCCCATGTGATGATGGTTAGTCATCTCCCAATTTAATGGCTGCAGCTGAACAGAGATTGTTCAGAAATACTCTTCCATAAAACGTAATGTGTTGACAGAGATTTGACCTGTCTACCTATTAAGTTACTTATATGGTTTGGGATGAAATTCTGTTTTTATCACATTCTTTGGGAAACAAAAAATCCCATGAAACATGAAAATTACCCACTGAAAATTCCTTTCTGTGCCTTACAAATTTGTAAGAAATGATTTGTAAAGTTCCCCATAGCTGTGTCTAGGAAATTGAGTCAGGTAGTGCACGCCTACAAAAAGCAAAATTGTGGGATGTGAGTAGGTGCTCCTTTTGTCTATATACTTATTGGGATACAGCCTGCAACAGGCCCTTCCAGCCCTTTGAGCCTAATCACGGGACAGTTTGCTAACTGGGACGTCTTTGGACTGTGGGAGGAAACCAGAGAACCTGGAGGAAACCCACACGGTCGCGGGGAGAGCGTACAAACTCCTTACAGACGGCGACAGGAATTGAACCCCAGTCGCTGGTACTGTAAAGCGCTGTGTTAACCACTATGCTACCTCGACAGGAGATGGTGTAACTTCAGTTTTTGCTTCTGCGGTTCTTGAAAAAAATTCATGATAATCAGAATCACTTCATTGCCAAGATGTGAAACATACCGGAATCGATTGTGGTTCGGTGCCAAACATAAAACACTGAACTTTTCCATAACAGACAGCACGATAACAACCAACAATTTACAAGGCAGGAGTACAAACAGACATGAGCAATCAACAATTAGCAGGACGATTATCCGCGAAGCGTAAATAATTAAGCTTAAGTAAACGTGATCATAGTAACAGAGTCATTCACAGAGGGAATAAGGAGAGCAGGGAAGACCGTGCGGAGCTGCTGTTCAGGGTGTTACACCTGACTGAGTTTTATTGAGAAGCTGGATGGCTACAGGAAAGAAGCTTTGCCAGAGGACCGTGCAGGCCCAGTGGTGATGGACTTGTAGCGGTCCACTGATGGCAGTTTAGGTGATTGCCAGGGCGGGTGGAGTCGACAGTAATATTCTCATCTCTTTTCTCCGCTCTGGCAATGAACAGGTATCTCACCGGTTAAGTGTGCAACTGCTTGCTCGATAGGGGTGGGGAAAAACGCTGCTCCACTGAAAAGACACAAATTCAATTCTGTGAAAAGACCAGTGCCGGTTTTTTTCCCCTGTGGCCCCTAGAGTGCAGCTTTTCTTGCAAATGGTTCTTTACTCATCTCTAATGGACAGAAAGATGAGCAATTTTCATCTTGCTGCAAATCAATTATCTTATGGATTGTCATATTTTCAGTTCCTGTCGGGTGATTTTTATTTTATTTCGAGATGCAGTGCGGAATTATCTCTTCTGGCCCTTGGAGCGGCACCGCCCAGCAACCCCCGACAACCCTGATTTAACGTTAACTTAATCTCGGGACGATTTGCAATGACCAGTTAACCTAACTGGTATGAATTGCACAGTGGGAGGAAACCCGAGCACCCCGGGGTAAACCCACAGATTCCACAGACAGGACGTGTAGAGACTCCTTACTGGGATTGAACTCAGAACTCCTGTTGTGATTGTGAACAAAGTCTCTGGAGGGACAGGACACGGAAGCTGGTGGATATAGAAGCCTTTATTCTGCAAAAATGAGCAACAGGCATAATACTGGAGATCCTCTTGGAAAAAGAGGTCTGCTTGACCCAATGACATTTTATATGCTAAAGATCGAAGGTAACAGCAGGAGAATTCTATAGTTACAATGTATCTACAGTGCTTCCTTTGAATTGCATATAATTTTCAAACACCTTCGTCTTCACACCCACATTTCAGACGTCCAAAATAAATGTTAATTCTCACTAACTCTGAGCCACGTTGATGCATATGCAGGCACCTGTGGTCAAATAGAGTGTTTCCTGGTTTGCTATCAACCCCAAACTCCAGGAAGACCATTGTTCAGGGCTGCATTTTAAATTCAATCTACAATCCATGTTCAGGTCTGAAGACTGGCTGCTGTTGAAATGAGTATTTGCTATATACTATAACTCCAGAATATGCCCTAACACTCCAACACCCTGAGCTGTTAAAGCAGCCCTCTAGTCACGGCGCTACCATAGCACCCGTTGTGTTAGTTATTCACTGAATATGAGCATGATTCTGAATTCTGTTTGTCTTTCCACTGGGACTAGAAAATACTCTGAATTCCAAAAGACTTGCGTACATACCGAATGACATGGAGTCAGATGTTATGTGAGATAGTGAATGAGTTTAATTCATGACGATAGACTGTGGAACCTAATATGTGATAAATGATGGAGGTCAGTTCAACATTAGACTATTTTTTATTTTCTCAGAACTATGTATCAACATCATCAATTCAAATTTATGTTCCCCATATGGAACTTGCCGTGTTGCAGGTTTATTTTAACCCTCTGTGTCAATAGCAGAAGATGCCGAGAGATTAAGATGAATAATGCTTGCCATGTATATAAAATATGTGGCTCACAATTCAAGATTGTTTAATGTCATTTCCTCCATGCTAGTGTAAGGGAAAAAATATATAATTGTTACTCTGGATCCGATGCAACATAAAAAACCCCACAAAAGATAAAGAACACAATATTAATAATTTAAAAACACGCAAAAATATAAATACTTCAAATAACTTATATCTATTGATTGTATGTCCATAAAATGATGCTAGACTATACACATAAGGTGAGTTGATGGGAAAAAATAAAGTAGTGGAGGAGTTAGTGGGTGGAGGTGTTGATCAGCCTTACTGCTCGGGGAAAGTAACTGTTCATGAGTCAAGTGGTGCTGACATGAATGCTACGTGGCCTCTTCCCTGATGGGAGTGGGGCAAACAGAGTATCTGAAATGAGGCTGGTAGGTTCTTGATTGGTCAGGACGTGAAGGGATACGGGGAAAAGGCAGGAGATTGCGGCAGAGAGGGAAAATGGATCAGCCATGATGAAATGGTGGAGAAGGCACGATGGGCCAAATGGCCTCATTCTGCTCCTATATCTTATGATATTGTTATGTATTTAATGTATCAGTAATACTTGAGTAATATTGTAAATATATTGTTTGATTAAAAATTCTTTGTTGTTTACATAATACATTGTAAAAGTACATAAATGGCATACGTCATTATGTCACCACATCATATGTGTGTGTCTCACTTAAAGTAAAAAAAAAATGAAGTTAATCTTCATTCTTGGCTCTGTCTTCCCTTTTAATTAATTTTATGTTTTGGAGTTATAAAACATAACCGTGGCGACAAGGAAATTATAAATGAAACTGAAACAACTACCTATCTGTTGAAGGGCAGCAAGATATTTGAGTTTAAAAAAAAGTGTATCAAGAAATGCTCAAGTAAAAAAAAATGGCACAGCACATGCTTCTTTGGGAATGGACAGAAACTAATGAGATAAAAAAGGGCAGAAAATGGAATAATTCACGGGTCACTGTCCTCACAGGAGCCACTGAGTCCCAATGCTCTCAGAGAGGTTATGGAAATTCTGAGATTTATGGATTGGGCAGTAGGTCATATTGGCCTCTTTCAGTTCTATGTTTTTATCATGTTCTCATCCATTCCTTCTCGTTGCGAATTGGCTGGCTGGGGTTTGATGTTCTTGTTGTTTCTACATGTGGGCAATCTGTTACGGTAGTTATTGTGTGAGGGAGGGTTTGGGGAGTTTTGGGGTTTGCACATTTTTGTTCCTTTTTCTTTATGTGTGTGTGTGTGGGGGGGGGGGAGTTGCGTTTCTTTCAACTGCTTCTATGGTTCTCTGTATTTTATGGCTATCTAGAGAAGACAAGTCCCAGAGTTGTATTCTGCATACATACTTTGATAATAAAATGAACCTTTGAACCTTTACACAGTGAGTACTGGGTGATAATAATCATTAAAAACACAGAAATGGCTGGGTACATCGGAAAGATTGACGCATCTGATTACACAGCAGATAAATGGATCTTGTATACTGAGCGAATTGAGCAGTATCTTAAAGCACATAAAGTAGCCAATGAGAAGCGAGTTGCAATTTTGCTGCATGCATTCATTGGATTTAATGACATACAATTTGCTTAAAAGTTTAATTGCTCTGACCAAACCAGCTGAAATGAGCTTTGCTATATCATGAAGAGATTGTCTGAGCATTGTCACTACAGTAATGGTCTTAATGATGCACTGAGAAATTGTTCAGTTTGTGGAATCTTACAAGGAAGCATTCAAAAACAGCTCCTAACTGGAGCGCAACTCATTTAAATGAGTAATTGAAATTGCAGTGTCAATGGAAACAGCAGCCAGAGGCACAGTTAAGTTGCAGTCAGGAATTAAAGTGACAGTGAACAAAATTGCAACATCTAAACAGAAACCGGCCTGGCCAAACAAATTGAGTTAGCATTGTGGCAATGGTTCACGTACATAAGCTCGCAAAAAAATGCCACAAAGTAGGGCACATGCGAAGAGCATGTCGGGCAGACAAAATAAATGGTCTGCACAAGGAAGAGAAAAAGAAAAAGTCAGGTTGCAGTTTAAAAAAGATCGCCAGCTGCATGCTGTTGATGAAAAATTTGGTAAAATGATGAGAGTGAAACAGGAATGGCTAGCCTCGCTCCCTACTTGTACATAGTTTTCTCCTTTCGCTTGTTCTTTCTTTCCTCTCTTTTCTATAAGCGTATACCTCAGATAAAGATTATCTGGAGATTTGTGGCATATATGACTATATGATATATATGTACAATATCTGAAATACATCTTACGGAAATGTTTATTTGATGATGAATTTCAATAAAAAATAAATTACAAAAAAAAATAAATAAAGTGTGAAAACTAACAATAGACGAGCAATATGGCTTACACCAGAAGTGAATGGTAAATTAATGAAAATGGAATTGGACACCATGGAAAGGATGTCTGTTTCAGTCATTCCACAAAATGAGTTTGAATGGCATTTTAAAGATAATGAACTGAAACCTGCAGATCTCCAAATAAGAACTTACACTGGAGAGAAGTTAATTCCTGTGGGAATGACATTTGTAACAGTGAAATCAACAATCAACAAGCCACTCTGGGCTTGTTGATGTAAAAACAGGAGGGCCTACATAGTTTGGACGTGATTGGCTGAGACAACAACAACTTGATTGGATATCCACCCACCAATTGCATGCCAGATCTCCTGCAATGAATCCAACTGAAAGCAAATTAAGAAAGATACTGGATGACACCTAAACCAGAATCTGCTCTGCGTGCATTAAGGTTATTGCATGAACTTCAAGCGGGAGATAAATAGCTGCTTCTAAAAATAGATACAAGGACCAAAGCCCAGCTGGACGAATGGAAGGCCAAAAAGAAAGGATACAAAAACAGAGGATTTGTCAGATGATGTTGTGGATGAGGATTGGGTCGCCCAGTGATATGGCCTCCACGGCCACCTGTGGCAATGAATTCCACAGATCCACCACTCTCAGGCTACAGAATTTCTCCTCATCTCTGTTCTATCCTGAGGCAGTGCCCTCTGGTCCTAGACATCCCCTCCACATCCATTCTACTTTAAGGTGAGAGCAGGAAGGTTTAAAGGGGAACTGAGAAGAGCTTCATGTCGATAGCTTGTACATGGAATGAGCTTCCAGAGAAAGTGGTTGAGCCAGATATAATAAAAATAATATTTAAAAGACACTTAGTGGTTTGGGGGTCAGAAGTGGGCAGATGTGGGCATCTCAGTCAGGATGGACTTTGGGCCGAAGGGCCCATTTGCTTGTTTATTATTCCATGATTCTGTGTATCTTACTAGTATTGTAAATTACAAGATGATTTGGCAAACAGTCCAATGCATATTTAAACAGCAAAAAGCATGGAATCAACCAAACGACAGAGCAAATGGACTCTCGGTAAAATATACCGTTATATTTGAACAGCATGTTCTAATTACATTCATTTACTCTGTCGAGTGGAGGACAGGCTGTTCTTGGCAGAAAAGATCCGTTGATTCACTTCCTCTTCCACTATGGAGCCTGACATTAATATCTATCAATATTTTCTTTATCAGAATCCATCCTCTTTCATAGTTTTGCATGTGGATGTTAACGTTAACCTTTAGAGCTTATTTGTGAATTTTTGATACGGCAGTGAAGGTTTGTGCTGGAGAAATTTTCTTTATCTGCACCTGCACCAAGCCGTGTCAGTGATGCTATTAAAATATCCATTGCATGATATGTAAAATTGCTCACTGCACCTTGTTCATAACTAACAGGACAGATATAGTTCAACCAATTATTGTCTCATCGGTGTACTCTCAATAATAAACAAAGTGATGGGAGGTCTCCATCCCAATGCTGTTAAGATCCATTGTCAGGAAATATAGAGGAGGCTTGACCCAAAAGCGGAGCAGTGGGATGGTTTAGCGGTGAGTGATCATTTTAATAATAAACTTCAAAATAACAAGCCACGTGGGGACACAAAGCAAGGCAGATTGGATGCTAAACATGACAGGGCGACAAGGTAACTGAAGGCTAGGAGCAGCTGGTTGAGGCTGGCTGGTTTAATGGGTGAACAAGGACTGTGGATGAACCATGGGTTTAAATAGGTTGCAGGTGATGAGTTGGTGACGAGTGGCAGGTGAGTCCTGTTAGCTGGGTGGAGAGTGGGAGGTGCCTGTGTGTGTAGGGCCTGACAACCATTTACTCGCAATAATCTGTTCTTGGTAACACCAGTAAACCATTGACAAGAATCCGACCTGCTCTGGTTACATAAGTAGAATATGAATCAGGTTTATTATCATCCCGTGTGTGAAATTTGTTAACTTAGCAACAGCAGTACAATGCAATACATGATAATGTAGAAAGAAAAATAATAAATAAAAAGTAAATCAATTACAGTAAGTATATGCATATCGAATTGATTTTAAATAGTGCAAAACAGAAATAATGTATATATTTTCAAAAAGTGAGGTAATGTTCATGGGTTCAGTGTCCATTTAGTAATTGTATGGCAGAGGCGAAGAAGCTGTTCCTGAATTGTTGAGTGTGTGCCTTCAGGCTTCTATACCTCTTTCCTGACAATAACAATGAGAAGATTCCCTGCCCTGAGTGATGGGCACCTTAATAACGAATGCGGCCTTTCTGAGGCACTGCTCCTTGAAGATGTCTTGGATACTATGGAGGCTAGTGCCCAAGATGGAGCTGACCAATTTTACAACTTTCTGTAGCTTCTTTCAGTCCTGTGCAGTAGTACCCCCCCCCCCCCACTCCCAAAACCAGACTGTGTTGCAGCCTGTCAGAATGATCTCCGTGGTACATCCAATTAGGTTTTTGACTGTGTCCGGTGACAAACCAAATCTGTTCAAACTCCTAATGAAATATAGCCGCTGTCTTGCCTTCTTTATAGCTGCATCAATATGTTGGGACCAGGTTAGATCCTCAGAGATCTTGACAGTCAGAAACTTGAAATTGCTCACTCTCTCCACTTCTGATCCCTCTATGAGGATTGGTTTGTGTTTCCTCGTCTTACCCTTCCTGAAGTCCACAATCAGCTCTTTGGTCTTACTGACATTGAGTGTAAGGTTATTGCTGCAACACCACTCAACTAGCAGGTATATCTCACTCCTGTACGCCCTCTCATCTCCATCTGAGATTCTACCCACAGTAGTTGTATCATTACAGACTTGTAGATGGTATCATGCTGCTGAGACTGTTAAATAATGTGTCCTGGGTGATGGTCGGGTCCTCATGCATTACTTTAAATGCACAGAATGTTCATTCCACCATTGGCACATCATGGCTGCAGTGCGCACAATCCAGGATATCTTCAAGGAGCCATGCCTCAAAAAGGTGGCATCAGTCATTAAGGACTCCATCACACAGGACATGCCTTATTCTCATTGCTGTGATCAGGAAGGGTGTGCAGAAGCCTCAAGGTACGTACTCAGTGATTCAGAAACAGCTTCTTCCCCTCTGCCATCAGATTTCTGAATGGACACTGAACCCATGAACACTACCTCACTACTTTTTAATTTCTATTTTTGCACCTCGTATTTAATTTAACTATTTAATATAAATATATACCAATTCACAGTCTTTTTCCTATTATTACGTATTGCAATGTACTGCTGCCGCAAAGACAACAAATTTCATGATGTTCTTAAACCTGATTCTGATCTAAATATTGCATGTTGTGACATGCCACGACTTCCAAACCTGTAATCTCAACCAACAGGAAATTCAAGGGCAGTAGATAAATAAGAATAGCACCAGCTGCACGTTCTTCTTTAAGATGGGCTACAATCGTTGTTGTTGCCACTGATCAGAGAACAACATTAATTATAAATGGACATTGGAGCTGACCTTATCATCTGGTCTTGTCCTTGTGTAGCCTTTCCAATCCCTAAGGATGAAAGCTTTTATTAAGTACGTAAATCAAAATGTTCTGTAATAAATCGTAAATGTAGCTCCTCTGCAAAACGGTTTTATTCCAGTCCAGAGTGGCTTTGAGCCCAAACCATCAGATTGCACAGCAAAAAATTTACCAAGCTACTTTTCTTTATTGCTAACTGTCTCCTTGTAGTATTTGAACTCTGTTTTCTGCCTGTCGGTTGATTCATTTTGATCACCAATTTTGTGTCACACCCTCTCCTGCGGCTTATTATTGAAAACCTTTTGATGATCTAGAGAACTACATTCACTGGTTCCAGGTTCTCACTGGCTCTGCTAGTCACACCCTCAAAAAAAGGTCTGAATAGATTAATCAGATGTTATTTCACTTTCATTGAACCTTCACTCGACCAGACCCACTTGACGATGAATTTCCTGCGTCCATACAACGTAGGAGGAGAATTAGGCCATTCAGCCTGTCAGGTCTGCTCTGCCATTCCATCATGGCTGATTTATTATCCCTCTCAATCCCATTCTCCTGCCTTCTCCCTATAAACGTTGATTCCTGACAAATCAAGAATCTATCAACCTCCACTTTAAGTATACTCAATGACTTGATCCCCACAGCCGTCAGTAACAATGAATTCGACAGATAAACTACCCTCTGGCAACGTTCCCTCTAAGGTGTGCGTGCACACATCTTTTGCTATGAGCGCACAGAGGAATTTAAACTGTGTACAAACACCCTCTACCTCGTTGGTAGGTTAAGTATATTTCACAATCGAACACAATTACATTACCGTTTCTGGTTTCTGATGTGGACGGCGTTGACACCGTGGAGTTGGTGATGATTTGCCTGCAGAGTTTACGAACTGGCTGATTTATACTGTTTTTATTGAAGAAATTATTGATTCACTATGTCAAATTCCAAAGAAGCAAAGGGCGTGAAGCACTAAAGAACTGCTAGTTCATTTAAAGTGGTACTGAAACTCACTTTACATAATCTTGGTTAATTTGGTACTCCTGCTCATGTTCCATTCTACATAATAGAGTCATAGAAGAGTACAGCACGGGAAAGGGCCCTTTGGCCCATCTAGTCCATGCTGAAACCAATTAATCTGTCTACTCCCATCGACCTGCACATGGACCATAGCCCACCATACCCCTACCATCCATGTACCTATCCAAACTTCTCTTAGACATTGAAATCGAACTTGCACGCACCACTTGCACTGGCAACTCATTCCACACACTCACCACCCTCTGAGTGAAGCAGTTTCCCCTCATGTTCCCCTTAAACTTTTCACCTTTCACCCTTAACCCATGACCCCTGGTTGTAGTCCCACCCAACCTCGGTGGGAAAAGCCTGTTTACATTTACTCTATCTATACCTCTCATAATTAAATCTACATGTGACATGAGTGCTTTCCTTTTGTTTCTGCTTGTCTGTTTTACCTTAGTTCATGAATGTGTGTCTAGGAGATATTTCTATACAAGAGTTTTGCATAACTTTTTCTTGGAAGGTTGCATTTGAAAGTCTGCTTATGCCTGGAGTAACTTATACACTACCTTTTCTACAATAAGCTAGTTTATATAAGTTAGGATCAGCTGCATCTGGAGAGAAAGTTAAAGGAAATTTATTTGAACTCAGTGGCCACTTAATTAGATACATCTATACACCTGCTCATTAATGCAAATATCTAATCAGCCAATCGTGTGGCAGCAACTTCATGCATAAAAACATGCGGATGTGTTCAGACCAAACATCAGAAAGGGGAAGAAATGTGATCAAAGTGACTTTGACTGTGGAATGATTGTTGGCGCCAGACAAGACGGAGGAGCAACACATTATATTCTGTCCAGACAACCTGCAACCTGATGGCATGAATATCGATTTCTCCTTATGATAATATTTTTTCTCTCACCCCCCACTCTTCTTCTATTCCCAACTCTGGCCTCTTACCTCTTCTCACCTGCCGATCAACCCCCCCCCCCCACCCCCCGGGTCCCCTCCTCCTTCCCTTTCTCCTATAGTCCACTCTCCTCTCCTATCAGATTCCCTCTTCTCCAGATCATGACCTTTCCCACCCACCTGGCTTCACCTATCACCTTCCAGTTGTTGTCCTCCTCCTTCCCCCCTCTCCCCACTATTTATTCTGCCATCTTCCCCCTTCCTTTTCAGCCCGAAACATCGGCTCTTTATTCCTCTCCATAGATGCTGCCTGACCTGCTGAGTTCTTCCAGCATTTTGTGTGTGTTGCTCCGGATTTCCAGCATCCCCAGACTTTCTCATGTTTATGATTTGCTGTCCCCTGAACGTTGCCAGTTCAGAACCCCCTGCTGCCCGCCTCCCGGACCCACGGATAGCTATCTTAGCCTGCCCCAGGACCAGGTTAACTAGGACATCTGCCTCTCCCTGGCCCCTTCCTTACTAGATGACCAAAGATGAAGAGACCGGGGTTACATGAATTCCTCCCTGTGGAATGTGTGGGTTCTCTTCGGGTGCTCCAGTTCCCTCCCACAGTCCAAAGATGTAGGTTAATTTGGTCATTGCAAATCGTCCCTTGATTAGGTTAGGGTTAAATCAGGGTTGTTGGGTGTTGCTGAGTGGTGTGGCTCGAAGGGTGGGGGGCCTATTCCCTCCCACTGTATAAATAAATGATAAGATCCAGAAAAAACCACCCCCACCCAACAGAGCGGACAAACAACCGATGTGCAGAAGACAACAAACTGTGCAAATACAAAGGGAAAAATAAACAGACAATAAATATTGAGAGCATGAGATGAAGAGTCCTTGAAAGTGAGTCCATAGGTTGTGGGAACAGATCAGTGATGGGGGGAGAGAAGTTACCCCACTGGTTCAAAAGCCAGATCCTGATGGTTGAGGGGTCACAAAGGCTCATATATGATTCTTTCCTCTTTCCACTACGTATGTTTTAATATCATCATGCTTTGTGTCTGCTATAGCCCATCTGTTAGTGAAGCCGGTAGGTCGCTGGAAACATTCACAGATTTCTACAGGTTGCATTCTAGCTGGCTGCATTACTGCCTGGCATGGCGGCGGGGGGGGGGGGGGGTCTACTGCACAGGATCAAAATAAGCTGCAGAAAGTTGCAAACTTAGCCCGTTCCATCATGTGCACCAGCCTCTTGACTACCCCACACATCTTCAAGGAGCGATGCCTCAAGAAGAGAGCATCCATCATTAAGGACCCCCATCACCCATGCCCTCTTCTCATTGCTACCGTCAGGAAGGAAGTCCAGGAGCCTGAGTCACACAATGATTCAGGAACGGCTTCTTCCCCTCTGCCACCCAATTTCTGATGACCATTGAACCCACCAACACTACCTCACTACTTACTTAGTTCTATTTTTGCACTAATTATTTAATTTAACTATTTTATATTTCTATTTACTGTAATTCAGATTTTTCTCTATCATTACATTATACTGCTGCAAAGACAACAAATTCCATGACATATGCCGGTGATATTGAACCAGATTCTGATGTCTTTGTTGGCTCCAGGCCTAACTATTGCCCGTTGACTTCTCTGTCTCACACTTTATGTAACCTTTCCCTCTTTATTTTTTTTATTTAACACAACTTTTTAGTCCAAAACTTGCGTTCGCATGTTGGTATTTGGGAGTAGTGTTTGGACATTGTAGGGCCATTTGCATGCTGGTATTGGGAAGTAATGTTTGGACATTGTAGGGCCGTTTGCATGCTGGTATTTGGGAGTAGTGTTTGGACATTGTAGAGCCGTTTGCATGCTGGTATTGGGAAGTAATGTTTGGACATTGTAGGGCCATTTGCATGCTGGTATTGGGAAGTAATGTTTGGACATTGTAGGGCCGTTTGCATGCTGGTATTTGGGAGTAGTGTTTGGACATTGTAGGGCCGTTTGCATGCTGGTATTTGGGAGTAGTGTTTGGACATTGTAGGGCCGTTTGCATGTTGGTATTGGGGAGTAGTGTTTGGACATTGTAGGGCCGTTTGCATGCTGGTATTTGGGAGAACTGTTTGGACATTGTAGGGCCGTTTGCATGCTGGTATTTGGGAGAACTGTTTGGACATTGTAGGGCCGTTTGCATGCTGGTATTTGGGAGTAGTGTTTGGACATTGTAGGGCCGTTTGCATGCTGGTATTTGGGAGAAATGTTTGGACATTGTAGGGCCGTTTGCATGCTGGTATTGGGGAGTAGTGTTTGGACATTGTAGGGCCGTTTGCATGTTGGTATTTGGGAGAAATGTTTGGACATTGTAGGGCCGTTTGCATGCTGGTATTTGGGAGTAGTGTTTGGACATTGTAGGGCCGTTTGCATGTTGGTATTTGGGAGAAATGTTTGGACATTGTAGGGCCGTTTGCATGCTGGTATTTGGGAGTAGTGTTTGGACATTGTAGGGCCGTTTGCATGCTGGTATTTGGGAGTAGTGTTTGGACATTGTAGGGCCGTTTGCATGCTGGTATTTGGGAGTAGTGTTTGGACATTGTAGGGCCGTTTGCATGCTGGTATTTGGGAGTAGTGTTTGGACATTGTAGGGCCGTTTGCATGCTGGTATTGGGGAGTAGTGTTTGGACATTGTAGGGCCGTTTGCATGCTGGTATTTGGGAATAGTGTTTGGACGTTGTAGGGCCGTTTGCATGCTGGTATTTGGGAATAGTGTTTGGACATTGTAGGGCCGTTTGCGTGCTGGTATTTGGGAATAGTGTTTGGACATTGTAGGGCCGTTTGCATGCTGGTATTTGGGAGAAATGTTTGGACATTGTAGGGCCGTTTGCATGCTGGTATTGGGGAGTAATGTTTGGACATTGTAGGGCCGTTTGCATGCTGGAATTTGGGAGAAATGTTTGGACATTGTAGGGCCGTTTGCATGCTGGTATTTGGGAGTAGTGTTTGGACATTGTAGGGCCGTTTGCATGTTGGTATTTGGGAGAAATGTTTGGACATTGTAGGGCCGTTTGCATGCTGGTATTTGGGAGTAGTGTTTGGACATTGTAGGGCCGTTTGCATGTTGGTATTTGGGAGAAATGTTTGGACATTGTAGGGCCGATTGCATGCTGGTATTTGGGAGAAATGTTTGGACATTGTAGGGCCGTTTGCATGCTGGTATTTGGGAGTAGTGTTTGGACATTGTAGGGCCGTTTGCGTGCTGGTATTTGGGAGTAGTGTTTGGACATTGTAGGGCCGTTTGCGTGCTGGTATTTGGGAGTAGTGTTTGGACATTGTAGGGCCGTTTGCATGCTGGTATTGGGGAGTAGTGTTTGGACATTGTAGGGCCGTTTGCATGCTGGTATTTGGGAGTAGTGTTTGGACATTGTAGGGCCGTTTGCATGCTGGTATTTGGGAGTAGTGTTTGGACATTGTAGGGCCGTTTGCATGC
The DNA here is from genome assembly GCF_048418815.1 of Hemitrygon akajei. NCBI lineage: Eukaryota > Metazoa > Chordata > Chondrichthyes > Myliobatiformes > Dasyatidae > Hemitrygon > Hemitrygon akajei. The sequence continues at coordinate 7,799,503 of NC_133155.1, read as the reverse complement.
TGGTATTTGGGAGTAGTGTTTGGACATTGTAGGGCCGTTTGCGTGCTGGTATTTGGGAGTAGTGTTTGGACATTGTAGGGCCGTTTGCATGCTGGTATTGGGGAGTAGTGTTTGGACATTGTAGGGCCGTTTGCATGCTGGTATTTGGGAGTAGTGTTTGGACATTGTAGGGCCGTTTGCATGCTGGTATTTGGGAGTAGTGTTTGGACATTGTAGGGCCGTTTGCATGCTGGTATTGGGGAGTAATGTTTGGATGTTGTAGGGCCGTTTGCATGCTGGTATTGGGGAATAGTGTTTGGACATTGTAGGGCCGTTTGCATGCTGGTATTGGGGAGTAGTGTTTGGACATTGTAGGGCCGTTTGCATGCTGGTATTTGGGAATAGTGTTTGGACATTGTAGGGCCGTTTGCATGCTGGTATTGGGGAGTAATGTTTGGACATTGTAGGGCCGTTTGCATGCTGGTATTTGGGAATAGTGTTTGGACATTGTAGGGCCGTTTGCATGCTGGTATTGGGGAGTAGTGTTTGGACATTGTAGGGCCGTTTGCATGCTGGTATTTGGGAATAGTGTTTGGACATTGTAGGGCCGTTTGCATGCTGGTATTTGGGAGAAATGTTTGGACATTGTAGGGCCGTTTGCATGCTGGTATTTGGGAATAGTGTTTGGACATTGTAGGGCCGTTTGCATGCTGGTATTGGGGAGTAATGTTTGGACATTGTAGGGCCGTTTGCATGCTGGTATTTGGGAGAAATATTTGGACATTGTAGGGCCGTTTGCATGCTGGTATTTGGGAATAGTGTTTGGACATTGTAGGGCCGTTTGCATGCTGGTATTGGGGAGTAATGTTTGGACATTGTAGGGCCGTTTGCATGCTGGTATTTGGGAGTAGTGTTTGGACATTGTAGGGCCGTTTGCATGCTGGTATTTGGGAATAGTGTTTGGACATTGTAGGGCCGTTTGCATGCTGGTATTTGGGAATAGTGTTTGGACATTGTAGGGCCGTTTGCATGCTGGTATTTGGGAATAGTGTTTGGACATTGTAGGGCCGTTTGCATGCTGGTATTTGGGAGTAGTGTTTGGACATTGTAGGGCCGTTTGCATGCTGGTATTTGGGAGTAGTGTTTGGACATTGTAGGGCCGTTTGCATGCTGGTATTTGGGAATAGTGTTTGGACATTGTAGGGCCGTTTGCATGCTGGTATTTGGGAGTAGTGTTTGGACATTGTAGGGCCGTTTGCATGCTGGTATTGGGGAGTAATGTTTGGACATTGTAGGGCCGTTTGCATGCTGGTATTTGGGAGAAATGTTTGGACATTGTAGGGCCGTTTGCATGCTGGTATTTGGGAATAATGTTTGGACATTGTAGGGCCGTTTGCGTGCTGGTATTTGGGAGTAGTGTTTGGACATTGTAGGGCCGTTTGCATGCTGGTATTTGGGAGAAATGTTTGGACATTGTAGGGCCGTTTGCATGCTGGTATTGGGGAGTAATGTTTGGACATTGTAGGGCCGTTTGCATGCTGGTTTTTGGGAGAAATGTTTGGACATTGTAGGGCCGTTTGCATGCTGGTATTTGGGAGTAGTGTTTGGACATTGTAGGGCCGTTTGCATGTTGGTATTTGGGAGAAATGTTTGGACATTGTAGGGCCGTTTGCATGCTGGTATTGGGGAGTAATGTTTGGACATTGTAGGGCCGTTTGCATGCTGGTATTGGGGAGTAATGTTTGGACATTGTAGGGCCGTTTACATGCTGGTATTTGGGAGTAGTGTTTGGACATTGTAGGGCCGTTTGCATGCTGGTATTTGGGAATAGTGTTTGGACATTGTAGGGCCGTTTGCATGCTGGTATTTGGGAATAGTGTTTGGACATTGTAGGGCCGTTTGCATGCTGGTATTTGGGAATAGTGTTTGGACATTGTAGGGCCGTGTGCATGCTGGTATTGGGGAGTAATGTTTGGATGTTGTAGGGCCGTTTGCATGCTGGTATTTGGGAATAGTGTTTGGACATTGTAGGGCCGTTTGCATGCTGGTATTGGGGAGTAATGTTTGGACATTGTAGGGCCGTTTGCATGCTGGTATTTGGGAGAAATGTTTGGACATTGTAGGGCCGTTTGCATGCTGGTATTTGGGAATAGTGTTTGGACATTGTAGGGCCGTTTGCATGCTGGTATTGGGGAGTAATGTTTGGACATTGTAGGGCCGTTTGCATGCTGGTATTTGGGAGTAGTGTTTGGACATTGTAGGGCCGTTTGCATGCTGGTATTTGGGAATAGTGTTTGGACATTGTAGGGCCGTTTGCATGCTGGTATTTGGGAATAGTGTTTGGACATTGTAGGGCCGTTTGCATGCTGGTATTTGGGAATAGTGTTTGGACATTGTAGGGCCGTTTGCATGCTGGTATTTGGGAATAGTGTTTGGACATTGTAGGGCCGTTTGCATGCTGGTATTTGGGAATAGTGTTTGGACATTGTAGGGCCGTTTGCATGCTGGTATTTGGGAGTAGTGTTTGGACATTGTAGGGCCGTTTGCATGCTGGTATTTGGGAGTAGTGTTTGGACATTGTAGGGCCGTTTGCATGCTGGTATTTGGGAGTAGTGTTTGGACATTGTAGGGCCGTTTGCATGCTGGTATTTGGGAGAAATGTTTGGACATTGTAGGGCCGTTTGCATGCTGGTATTTGGGAATAGTGTTTGGACATTGTAGGGCCGTTTGCATGCTGGTATTTGGGAGAAATGTTTGGACATTGTAGGGCCGTTTGCATGCTGGTATTTGGGAGAAATGTTTGGACATTGTAGGGCCGTTTGCATGCTGTTATTCGGGAGTAGTGTTTGGACATTGTAGGGCCATTTGCATGCTGGTATTGGGGAGTAGTGTTTGGACATTGTAGGGCCGTTTGCATGCTGGTATTTGGGAATAGTGTTTGGACATTGTAGGGCCGTTTGCATGCTGGTATTTGGGAATAGTGTTTGGACATTGTAGGGCCGTTTGCATGCTGGTATTTGGGAGTAGTGTTTGGACATTGTAGGGCCGTTTGCATGCTGGTATTTGGGAGTAGTGTTTGGACATTGTAGGGCCATTTGCATGCTGGTATTGGGGAGTAGTGTTTGGACATTGTAGGGCCGTTTGCATGCTGGTATTTGGGAGTAGTGTTTGGACATTGTAGGGCCATTTGCATGCTGGTATTGGGGAGTAGTGTTTGGACATTGTAGGGCCTTTTGCATGCTGGTATTTGGGAATAGTGTTTGGACATTGTTGGGCCGTTTGCTCATTTCAATTGCTCTGTCCAGCTTACTGCTCTCCCTTTGTCTCCAGGGAGGTCTCAGAAAGCTTTTGCTGTGCGTAATGCGCTGTTTGCAGCTGAGCTGCGATTGAAGTTCTCTCTTAGTGAAATGTGTGATTTTACAAAGTGAGCCTCTTTTAAAGAAAAATGGGAATTACCTGTTGGTGTCATGTCCCTGCATACGTGATGTCTGACAGTGTTTAATTTTCGGAAAGAAAGACTAGCAGAGGCACCTGGCAATTTTGTGCATTTATGTTTTAATGGAATTTTCCATTTTCCAGTTACTCTTCATCTTACTAAATGAAGAGTAAACCTGTAGTTGAGAAAAACTCACAATTTTCTTTATTACCGTCATACAGTCACTTTCAAGGACCCTTCATCCCACATTCTTGATATTTGATTATCTTGGCAGTACTGCTCCAACAGCGTGCGGTATAAAGTGAGTCCAAGGACTGAAGATTGGTTTGTGTGATGTGCTGGGCTGTGTTCACGACCTTCTGCAGCCTCTTCCGGTCTTGGACAGGACAACTTCCATACCAGGTTGTGATGCACCCTAGAAGAATGCTTTCTATGGTGCATCTATAAAAATTAGTGAGAGTTTCAGGGGACAGGCCAAATTCCTTCAGCTTTCTCAGGAAGTAAAGACTCTGGTGGGCCTTCTTGGCAGTGGACTCTGCTTGGTTAGACCAAGTCAGGTCATTTGTGATATTGACCCTGAGGAACTAGGCACAGAATCAAATATCGCTGTGATGATTGTACACTCTAGTATCAATTGTTTGGTGACAATAAAGTAAAGTATTAAGTATTATTTTATCATTATTAGACATCTTTTCCTCAGCTCAAGCTTGAAAACAAGCGTAGCCAGGCACACTGATTTCTCAATCGCTAGGAACCTTCGGACTATTCTAGTGGTGGTATTGAGGCTTTCTGGGGATTTACATAGATATTACTGTGTAGCCGGATTGTTTAGTGCTAGTGTGTAGTGACTTTGGGACGACACCAGTTGTAGATATTACTATTGGGACAATGCATGCCCTGTTCATATTCCATAGTCCTTCAATTTCCTCTTTTAATTCAGCATATTTCTGGTATTTTTCACTTATTGATTTCTGTATGTTATGTGTGTTTGGAATGGCTGTATTTTTCAAATAAGTTGTTCTTGCTTTGTTTATCCTGTAATATTGTATTCAGACGACTATAACAGATTGTGCTATCTGTAATAATGAATCTGTCATAATATAATTTGTAGGACTCTGACTCTGAAACTGATCAGGGTTGTACTTATAGTGAGGTACAGTGTCTTTTATGAACTTGTATTTTAAAGCAAGATTTTGGTGAATGATGTTCACAACTTGATTGTGCCAGTGTGAGTAATCAGATTGAGTTAAACTGCTGCAGGATCCTGTAACGTGTTGGATAGTTTCTGGTTTCTCCTGGCATTGTCTGCATTTATCATCTTGGATTTGTTGGTCCTTTATTGTGTATTTTTGATCATTTTAAAAATAATGATAATTTTATTACCTTTTTCTTTCTTTATGTATTTGCATAGATTGTAGTTTTTAGCACATCGTTTTTTGTCCCCATCCTGCAGGGTGTGATCTTTCATTGATTCTATTGTGTTTGTTGTATCTAGTGTGAATGCCGGCAAGAAAATGCATCCCAGGGTTGTATATGGTGACTCACTTTGATAATAAATCAACTTTGAAAGCTACAGCATGTTGACAGGTCATCTACCATCAACAATCAACCACCCAATTTACATGAATCTCAGTTTCATTTGTCCACGTTTTCAGCAACTTCCTCACAGACACTTCAGTGAGAATATTCAGTGACCAAGTTAACACACAGGTCCTTGGGATGCAAGAGGAAATTGAAGGAAACCCATGTGGTCACAGGTATTGTGTATCTAATATTTCAATAATATTTGAGTTATCTTTTATATATGTAGTTTGATTGAGCATTCTTGTTGTTTAAATAATTCATTACGGGTTATATGTACAAAGAGTTTAATTGCATATGTCAAAATGCTACCAAGAGACTGTGTGCACACCTTGCTTAAAATAAACTCGAGCTACACCCGTATTTTCAGGCTCCCATGAGTTTCTTTGAACTAATTTAATGTTCTGCAGCTAGAAAAGATAACACCAGGGAGAACTCTCCAACTCCATGCAGACAGCATCTGACCAGTGCATCTCTGGCACTGCAAGGGAGTGGCGTTACCGGTTGCGCAGTTGCCGTGGAAGAAGGGGAGTAATAATTTAGAGTAATAAGTAATAATCTGTTCCTTGTCAAAACTTGGAAGGTAAAATGTGGCACAATTCCAACTCATGACTTCAGCTGCTGTGACACTCTAAACAGCAGATTGCAAAATCCAAGATGTTAATTGCCAGTGACTCATCCTTGTTTCACTCAGATTCTCACCGGAGCAATAAACCATTCCTACTGGACTTATTGAATGATTTAGAGATACAGCATAGAATAAACCCTTCCAGCCCTTCGAGCTGTGCCAACCAGCAACCCCGACTGAACCCTAATCTAATCATGGCAGCATATCACGTTGTCTGCCCAGTTCACTTTGCTTGGGTGCACTGCCTCACAGGGGCCTTGTAATCTAATGAAGAGTCTTCAAGTGGAAATGTTTATTCTCTTTCTCCTCCCACAGACATGACCTGTCTTGTGGTGAACTTGAAGCATTCTCCTGTCTCATATCCCATTTGGATTTCCAATATATTATATATAACCTTAAAAAAAGGGGTACTTCTAGCCCAAAGTTTTCACCAACAGAAATTCTAATGGCAGTGTGTTAAACAGGTTAACAGATCATATGGGTGGAGGGTTCAAGAGTTGAGGCTGATTTGTCCTCCAAATCTATGAGATTCTTGTCACTCATGTTCAAGAATGCAAATCAGGTTATACCTGTTAATTTAGGGTTATTAAAAATGGATGTAAAATCGTGATAAATACATACACTGTGTATATACTATATATAAACTACACACACATGTACAATACTGTGCAAAAGTCTTAGCACATTTATATAGCTAGGGTGCCTAGTTGACGCAACACTGTATTTGACAATGTGGGGTGGAGAGTGAGTTTGTAAATCTGGCAGGGGCAAAGGGTGTTGGGAATAGCGAGGATGGAACAGCGCGGGAGGGGTGTGGGATAGGTGGCAGAGAAGGAGCGCCAGGGTGGAGGGGTTGGCGCAGGTGCAGACACACCCCGCCCTGAGACAGCAGGCAAGGTCATTTGATTCCAAACAATTGGTCTATTGATCATTACAAAATGTCTCTCTGGTGCTTCCTGCTCCCTCCCCTCTCCCTTTCCCTTTTCCCAACCATGATTCCCCTCTCCCGGCCCCCTTCCCACTCTCAGTCCACAGTAGAGACCCGTATCAGAATCAGGTTTATCATCACTCACATGAGTGGTGAATCTGTGGAATTCATTGCCACAGACAGCAATGGGGGCTAAATCTTTACGTATATGTGTGCCTAAGAGTTTTTCTCAGTAGTCTCTCTCTCTGTTTCTCCCCATCCCCCTCTCTCTTCTCCCCCTCTTTCTATCAACTCTCCCCCCACTCTTCCCCCTCCCTCCCTCCCTCCCTTTGCCCCCTCCCACCCTCCCTCTCTTCCCCTCCTTCCCTCCCTCCCTTCCCCTTCTACCCCTTCTTCTCTTCCCCTCCCTCCCTCTCCCCCCCTCACTCACTCACACTTCATATGGATTTCATTGGTACGTTTACCCTTGTGTTTGCTGGTGTATTTAATTTACTCCAGATACTGTGCATATAAGGTATATGATTTATAAAATACGTGGCCTTCAGGGTGTCTGTGATTTCCTTTCAAGTCCAGCTCAGTATGCGGGTATTATATTTTCCGATTTGTGATCAGAGCATTGTTACAAAGGCATAAACAATTTGCCTTTAAGAAGATGGTGGTGATCCGGAATCGCGAACTGCTGTAATCGTTCTGATGAAGCGTGTTAGGTTAGAAGGTGATGATGAAAGGACTATTTGCATTCTTTTGAAATGTATGAGCAGATGTTTGTTCATCCACTCTTTTGATTTTAATGTGCTTTTTAATAGGCAGCAACAGTCTCTGCCGATTGGCGTTTTTCTCATCATTTGTCAAGGTGTCAGGTGTCTGATTATTTTCCAGGTGGTCACCAGGTGCTTCTGAGTTAGGGGAAGACTTTGTGGTGGCTGCTTTCCCAGCGTACTGTTCCAGTGGCACAACGTTCCCACCTGCTGCCTTGTTCCTCCACAGTGCAACAGAAATTACGGCAATGTACCACAATATGCTGAGTTCTTCTGGAGTTAGAAAACCATTGTCTTCTTCTGCCGGTGTCCAATGAAGTCTGTCGTGCCAAATTTGCACTTACTCCACTCTACCAACTGATGAAAGTATACTGAGTTTCTTTTAAAGCTCTTAGTGCTGACAAAGTATACTCACACCTTGCCCTGTACACGATACACACTCACACCTTGCTCTCTACACAATTCACACTCACACCTTGCCCTGACACTACGGACACTCACACCTTGCTCTCTACACGATACACACTCACACCTTGCCCTGTACACGATTCACACTCACACCTTGCCCTGTACACGATTCACACTCACACCTTGCTCTCTACACAATTCACACTCACACCTTGCCCTGACACTACGGACACTCACACCTTGCCCTGTACACGATACACACTCACACCTTGCTCTCTACACAATTCACACTCACACCTTGCCCTGACACTACGGACACTCACACCTTGCTCTCTACACGATACACACTCACACCTTGCCCTGTACACGATTCACACTCACACCTTGCCCTGACACTACGGACACTCACACCTTGCTCTCTACACGATACACACTCACACCTTGCCCTGTACACGATTCACACTCACACCTTGCCCTGACACTACGGACACTCACACCTTGCTCTGTACACGACACACACTCACACCTTGCCCTGTACACGATACACACTCACATCTTGCCCTGTACATGATACACACTCACACCTTGCCCTGACACTACGGACACTCACACCTTGCTCTGTACACGACACACACTCACACCTTGCCCTGTACACGATACACACTCACACCTTGCCCTGTACATGATACACACTCACACCTTGCCCTGTACATGATACACACTCACACCTTGCCCTGACACTACGGACACTCACACCTTGCTCTGTACACGATACACACTCACACCTTGCCCTGACACTACGGACACTCACACCTTGCTCTCTACACGATACACACTCACACCTTGCTCTGTACACGATACACACTCACACCTTGCCCTGTACACGATACACACTCACACCTTGCCCTGTACATGACACACACTCACACCTTGCCCTGACACTACGGACACTCACACCTTGCTCTCTACACGATGCACACTCACACCTTGCTCTCTACACGATGCACACTCACACCTTGCTCTGTACACGATGCACACTCACACCTTGCCCTGACACTACGGACACTCACACCTTGCTCTCTACACGATACACACTCACACCTTGCTCTCTACACGATACACACTCACACCTTGCCCTGACACTACGGACACTCACACCTTGCTCTCTACACAATACACACTCACACCTTGCCCTGTACATGATACACACTCACACCTTGCCCTGACACTACGGACACTCACACCTTGCCCTGACACTGCAGACACTCACACCTTGCTCTCTACACGATGCACACTCACACCTTGCTCTGTACACGATACACACTCACACCTTGCCCTGACACTACGGACACTCACACCTTGCTCTCTACACAATACACACTCACACCTTGCCCTGTACATGATACACACTCACACCTTGCCCTGACACTACGGACACTCACACCTTGCCCTGACACTGCAGACACTCACACCTTGCTCTGTACACGATACACACTCACACCTTGTCCTGTACACGATACACACTCACACCTTGCTCTGTACACGATGCACACTCACACCTTGTCCTGTACACGATACACACTCACACCTTGCTCTCTACACGATTCACACTCACACCTTGTCCTGTACACGATACACACTCACACCTTGCTCTGTACACGATACACACTCACACCTTGCCCTGACACTACGGACACTCACACCTTGCTCTCTACACGATGCACACTCACACCTTGCCCTGTACACGATACACACTCACACCTTGCCCTGACACTACGGACACTCACACCTTGCCCTGTACACGACACACACTCACACCTTGCCCTGTACACGATACACACTCACACCTTGCCCTGTACACGATACACACTCACACCTTGCCCTGTACACGATGCACACTCACACCTTGCCCTGTACATGATACACACTTACACCTTGCCCTGACACTACGGACACTCACACCTTGCTCTCTACACGATGCACACTCACACCTTGCCCTGTACACGATGCACACTCACACCTTGCCCTGTACACGATGCACACTTACACCTTGCCCTGACACTACGGACACTCACACCTTGCTCTCTACACGACACACACTCACACCTTGCCCTGTACACGATACACACTCACACCTTGCCCTGTACACGATGCACACTCACACCTTGCCCTGTACACGACACACACTCACACCTTGCCCTGACACTACGGATACTCACACCTTGCCCTGACACTACAGACACTCACACCTTGCTCTGTACACGATACACACTCACACCTTGCCCTGACACTACGGACACTCACACCTTGCCCTGACACTACAGACACTCACACCTTGCTCTGTACACGACACACACTCACACCTTGCCCTGTACACGATTCACACTCACACCTTGCCCTGTACATGATACACACTCACACCTTGCCCTGTACATGATGCACACTCACACCTTGCTGTCTACACGATACACACTCACACCTTGCCCTGTACACGATACACACTCACACCTTGCCCTGACACTACAGACACTCACACCTTGCTCTGTACACGATACACACTCACACCTTGCCCTGTACACGACACACACTCACACCTTGCCCTGACACTACGGACACTCACACCTTGCTCTCTACACGATACACACTCACACCTTGCCCTGTACACGATGCACACTCACACCTTGCCCTGACACTACGGACACTCACACCTTGCCCTGTACATGATACACACTCACACCTTGCCCTGTACACGATGCACACTCACACCTTGCCCTGACACTACGGACACTCACACCTTGCCCTGTACACGATGCACACTCACACCTTGCCCTGACACTACAGACACTCACACCTTGCTCTCTACACAATACACACTCACACCTTGCCCTGACACTATGGACACTCACACCTTGCTCTCTACACAATACACACTCACACCTTGCCCTGTACATGATACACACTCACACCTTGCCCTGACACTACGGACACTCACACCTTGCTCTCTACACGATACACACTCACACCTTGTCCTGTACACGATACACACTCACACCTTGCCCTGTACATGATACACACTCACACCTTGCTGTGACACTGCAGACACTCACACCTTGCTCTCTACACGATTCACACTCACACCTTGCTCTGTACACGATACACACTCACACCTTGCCCTGACACTACAGACACTCACACCTTGCTCTGTACACGATACACACTCACACCTTGCCCTGTACATGATACACACTCACAGCTTGCCCTGTACACGATGCACACTCACACCTTGCCCTGACACTACGGACACTCACAACTTGCTCTCTACACGACACACACTCACACCTTGCCCTGACACTACAGACACTCACACCTTGCTCTGTACACGATACACACTCACACCTTGCCCTGTACATGATACACACTCACAGCTTGCCCTGTACATGATACACACTCACACCTTGCCCTGACACTACAGACACTCACACCTTGCTCTCTACACGATACACACTCACACCTTGCCCTGACACTACGGACACTCACACCTTGCTCTCTACACGACACACACTCACACCTTGCCCTGACACTACAGACACTCACACCTTGCTCTCTACATGACACACACTCACACCTTGCCCTGACACTACGGACACTCACACCTTGCTCTCTACACGACACACACTCACACCTTGCCCTGACACTACGGACACTCACACCTTGCTCTGTACACGACACACACTCACACCTTGCCCTGACACTACAGACACTCACACCTTGCTCTGTACACGATACACACTCACACCTTGCCCTGTACATGATACACACTCACACCTTGCCCTGACACTATGGACACTCACACCTTGCTCTCTACATGAGCCAGTGAGATTGCATCTGCTGTAGACCTATTGTGGCGATAGGCAAGTTGCAGTGGGACCAGTTCTTACTTAGGAAGGATTTGATCCTGGCAATGGCCAACCTCTCAAAGCACTTCATGATAATTGATGTGAGTGCCGCTGGGTGATAATCATTCAGGCACCTCATCCTGCTCTTCATGGGCACTCGTATGATTGTCGCCCTCTTGAAGCAGGAGGGGCTGAAGATATCCTTGAACTCTCCTGCCAGTTGGTTGGCACAGGTTTTCAGTGACCTACCAAATACACCACTGGGGGCTGATGCCTCGCGAGGGTTCACCCTCTTGAAAAATGTTCTGATATTGGCAAAGAGGCGGAGATCACAGTGTCACCAGTTGCTGCAGGGATTCACACAGGTGTAGTTTTATTCTCCCTTTTAAAGCGTGCATAAGTGGCATTGAACTCATCTGGGAGTGAATCATCCCAGCCATTCATGGTGTTGGGTTTTGCTGTGTAGGAAGTAAAGGCCTGCGAATGCTTCCAGAGCTGATGTGCATCTAATTTCATCAGACCGTAAAGCAGAGTTAGGCCATTGGGCCCATCGGGTCTGCTCAGCCATTTCATCACTGCTGATCCATTTTCCCTTAAGCCCCAGTCTCCTATCTTCTACCTGTAACCCTTCATGCCCTGACCAATCAAGAATCTATCAACCTATGTATGCACAGACTTGGACTCCACCTGTGGCAATGAATTCCACAGATCTACCACTCTCTGGCTAAAGAAATCCCTCCTCATCTCCATTCTAAAACTTCAATTGGAATTGTAATTTGCTGTAAAATGGCCTTCTGTTGGCCATACCTGGACGTCTTGTATGCTTCTAGATGCCCGATCCTGAATGTCACGGATCTGGCCCTCAGCAGACTACGAATCTGCTGGTTCATCCAGGGCTTTTGGTTTGGCTATGTCCAGTATGTTCCCAAAGGCACGCCCTCATTCACACAGGTTTTGATGAAGTCAGTGACAACTGTGGTGCATTCATTCAGATTCAAAAGATGAATCCCTGAACTTTGTCCAGTCCACCGATCTAAAGCTCTCCAGTAAGAGCTCCTCCGCCTCTCTTGACCTCATCAGGTCCTCATCCTCGGCTTATTCCAGGCTGTATCTCAATAAATAAATAAACAAGATTCTGGTTATTGATCACGTGTACATTGAAACATGGAGTGAAATGTGTCATTTGTGATAACAACCAACGCAACCTCAAGATGTGCTGGCATTGGAGAGGGTTCAAAGGAGGTTCACAAAGATGATTCCGAGATCGAAAGGTTTGCCACAGGAGGAGCGTTTGATGGCGCTGGTCCTGAACTCACTGGAATTCAGAAGAAGGATGAGGGGTGACCTCATCGAAACTTACCGAATGGTGAAAGGCCTCGATAGAGTGGATATGGATGTTTCCTGTGATGGAAGAGTCCAAGACCAGAGGAAACAGCCTCAGAATAGAGGGGCATCCTTTTAGAATGGAGATGAGGAGGAATTTCTTTAGCCAGAGAGCAGCGAATTTGTGGAATTCTTTGCCACAGGCAGCTGTGGAGGCCATGTCATTATGTATATTTAAATCAGAGGTTGATGGATTCTAGATTAGACAGAGCATGACGCAATAAGGGGAGAAGGCAGGAGATTGGAGCTGGGAGGAAAATGGATCAGACATGATGAAATGGTGGAGCAGACTCGATGGGCCAAATGGCCTAATTCTGCCCCTATATCTTATGATCGTATGTGCTGAGGGCAGCATGCCCACCACGTTCAGCAGGACAACACAAGCCACAATAACAACACAACGAGAGAACAGTAGCAAAACAAGCCCCTTTGTGTACGTGCATTCTCCAAATGTTGATGCAAACTGAACACATCATCTGCTCTTCTGTTCGGAATGGTCGCTCTTAACACTTTTATGACTACAGGGCTTGGATCTTTCCATCACAAACATGATGCGATATGGCGAGCACACGAAAATCTGCAGATGCTGTAGATCCAGAGCAACGCACACAAAATGCTGGAGGAGCTCAGCAGGCCAGGCAGCATCTACGGAAAAGGGAAAACAGTCGCCGTTTTGGACTGAGACCCTCCTTCGGGACTGGAAAGGAAGGGGGAGGACACCAGAATAAAAAGGTGGGGGGAGGGGAAGGAGGATAGGTGAAGCCAGTTGGGTGGGAAAGGTACAGGGCTGGAGAAGAAGGAATCTAATAGGAGAAGGGAGTGGACCATCGGAGAAAGGGAAGGAGGCAAAGAGGTAAAATCCAGAGTAGGGACTAGAGGAAGAGGGGAGGGGGAGGGAATTTTTTTTTGCTGGAAGGACAAATTGAGATTGATGTCTTTAAGTTTGAGGCTTCCTAAATGAAATATGAGGTGTTGCACCTCCACCCTGGCGCAAGAGGAGGCCGTGGACCGACATGTTGGAATGGAATGGTGAGATCCCTGACCTTGTGTGATGAGCAGACTGGGAGGTGTTGCGATGTTTAACTCTTCCAACAATTGCATCTCACAAGAGTTATGACGTGGCCCCGTTTCAATGATTCTCGAACAGTGGCCACAGAGGAAGTTTTGGGCCTTCTGGATGATCCACCTTTCCTCTGTGTAGGAGCCATGCATCTGTTCTCTTTCCGCCGTGTGTTCTGTGTTGCCTGTTTATTATTTTTTCTATGGTCACTGGTCATGTGGGTGGGGGCGTGGTTGAAGTGCAGGGAATAAGTTACGTGTTCTTGCCTATTTTGGGGCAGTTTGTGTCTTGGGACTGGCGGAGGTCATATCTTTGGAAGTCGTATCTCATCAGACAGTCTCATCACGTATGGAACACCAGTTGCGTTTTACTGTTTACTTTTTAACTTGTTCCATGCGTGCACCTTATTATTTGTTACCTTACTTCTAATAATATTGCCCTATGTGTTAAGTGAGTGAGCTGTGTTATGCACCTTGATCCAGAGGAACATTGTCTCATTTGGTGGTGTACATGCATACGGTTGAATGACAATAAACTTGAACTTGATGGGACTCACCCCACCCCCCAGGCCACCAGCATGGACAAAACTATATTGTTTGAATTGGTCGGTCATCCAGGTATTAAAGTGGAATCAGTACATTTTGTGCTTGATCATATGGACCAGCTAACGATGTAGATCTTCCAAAGCGGTCTGCTCTGGTGTGATCCGCTGCCGAGATATATTCAGTTCCTGACGAAGGGTTAGATTCTTTACTCCTGCCCGTAGCTGCCGCCTGACCTGCTGAGTTCCTCCAGCATTTTGTGTCCGTTACTCTGGATTCATCTCATGCTCCCGATATTTATTGTGCATTTATTCGTAATTATTGTTTCTCTCTTGTTTTAGCACAGTCTGTTGTTTTTTGCGTGCTGGTTGTTTGTCCGCCCTGTTGGGCGAGGTCTCTTTAGGTTTCTTGGACTTACTCAGCTTGCCCATGAGAAAGCAAACCTCGGGGTAGTGCATACAGTACTGTGCAAAAGTCTACATATATAGCTAGGGTGCCTAAGACTTTTGAACAGTACTGTAGTAATTTTAGTAGAAAAACACATTTCACGACATATGTGAGTGATGATAAACCTGATTCTGATATGGGTCTCTACTGTGGACTGAGAGTGGGCAGGAGGCAGGGAGACAGGGAATCACAGTTAGGAAAGGGAAGGGAGAGTGGAGGGAGCAGGAGGATGTTGAGGGACATTCTGGAGTGATCAATAAACCAATTGTTTGGATTCAAATGACCTTCCTTGGTGTCCCAGGGCTGGGTGTGTCTGCGCCCACACCAAACCCCAACTACTGGCACTCCTGCTCTGCCACCTGTCCCACACCCCTCCCACAGTGCTCCACACCCTCATCATTCCCAATATCCTATGCTCCATCCAGATTTACAAACTCACTCTCTGCTCCACATCGACAAATACAGTACTGTGCAAAAGTCTTAGGCACCCTAGCTGTATACGTGTGCCTAAAACTTTTGCACAGTACTGTATGAACTTTGATAAAAAAATTTACTTTGAACTATGAACTTAGATTTCCAACATCTGCAGAATCTCTTGTGTTTATATTTGGGCTTTGCAGCTCTTGAGGGAGAGAATTCCAAGTATTCATAATTTCTCTGGGAGTAGCACGGGAGCGAGATAGATCAGCTGATTGAGTGGTGTCGCAGCAACAACCTTACACTCAACGTCAGTAAGACCATGGAACTGATTGTGGACTTCAGGAAGGGTAGGATGAGGGAACACACACCAGTCTTCATCAAGGGATCAGAAGTGGAAAAGGTGAGCAATTTCAAGTTCCTGAGTGTCAACATCTCTGAAGATTTCTCCTGCGCCCAGCATACCGATGCAGTTACAAAGAAGCTATGACAGTGGCTTCTAGGAGTTTGAGGAGATTGGGTATGTCGTCAAAGGCACTTGTGAATTCCTACTGATGTGTCGTGGAGAGCGTTCTAACTGGTTGCATCACCGTCTGGTATGGGGGGGGGGCACTGCACAGTAACAAAAGAAGCTACAGAAAGTTGTGAACCCAGTCAGCTCCATCGTGGGCACTAGTCTCCCCAGTATCCAGGACATCTTCAAGGAGCGATGCTTCAAAAAGGTGGTATCCAGCATTAAGGACCCCCATCACCCAGGACATACCCTCTTCTCATCACTGCCATCAGGGAGGAGGTACAGCAGCCTGAAGACACACACTCAGTGAATGAGGAACAGCTTCTTCCCCTCCAGAATCAGATTACTGAATGGACATTGAACCCATGAACACTACCTCACTAACTTCTTTTTCTCATTTCACACTACCTATTTAATTTAATATCTTTAATATACAGCATGTACTTACTGTAATTTACAGTTGTTTTGCTATTGTGTACTCTAGACCAAGGTCTTTTTAGGAGCTTTTGCTACTGTTTGCATGGTTGGGTTGGGGGGTGGAGGGTGCGGGGGTCAGTGCTTCTGCTGGTGCAAGTAGGGGATGGGGAGGGGGAGGGTCAATACCTCTGCTGTTGAGGGGAGGCTTCAGGACTTTGAAGTTTCTTTCATGCAGTCTATAGGGTCTCATTTTGCGGATATCTGTGAAGAGTAAGAATTTCAGGGTGTATACTGTCTACATTCTCTGATATTCGTGGATGTGGAGAGTAAGAATTTTAGGTTGTATACTGTATACATTATTTGATATTAAATCGGACCATTTGAACCTTTTAAACCAATGTACTGCTGCCTCAGAACAGCAGATTTCACAACCTATGCCGGTGTAACATTAAACCTGATTCTGATCTGTATTTCCCAAATAGCGTTGCAAGTTTACAGAGGAATTAGAATCATAGAGTAATATGATACTGTAATAGGCACACCCGAGTTAGACCCACCTACCTGTATTTGGCTCAGGTCCATACACCTCTCCGGTTATCTCTTAAATGTTGTTATTGCACCTGCCTCTACCACTTCCTCTTATAGATACACCAGCCACCACATGAAGTATTCCCCCAATCCTCTTAAAAAAAATTTTGCCTCTCACCTTAAACTTGCGGCCTCTAATGTTTGATTCAATTTCCCAGGGGAAAAGGCTGTTCATGCACCCTGCCAATGGACCTCATGATTATACACACCTGCATAAGGAGGCCCTTAATAGAGTCATAGAAAAACGGCTCAGAAACTGGCCCTTCTGCCCATCTGGTACGTGCTGAACAATTTAAACTGCCTCCTCCCAACAACTGCACAGGGACCATAACCCTCCTAATCATGTACCTATCCAAACTATGCTTCAACATTGAAATCGAGTTCCCATGCACCCCCCCACCCCCGTGCTGGCAGCTCATTACACACTCTCACTGCCCTCTGAGTGAAAAAGTTTCCCCTCATATTCCCTTTAAATTTTTCACCTTTCATCCTTAACCTATGACCTCTGGCTGTGGTCTCTCCCAACCTCAGTGGAAAAAGCCTGCTTCCATTTACCCTATCTATACCCCTCGTAATTTTGTATACCTCCATCAAATCTCCCCTCAATCTTCTACGTTCCAAGGAATAAAGTTCTAGTCTCCCCAACCTCTCCTTCTAACACAGGTTCTCAAGTCCTGGCAACATTCCCATAAATCTCCTTTGTACTCTTTCCAGCTTAATGACGTCTTTTTCACAACAGGGTAACCGAAGCTATACACAATGCTCCAGGTATGGACTCACAAACATCTTGTACAAATGCAACATAACGTTCAAATTCTTATGCTCAATGCCAAATGCCGCCTTCATCTCCCTGTGTACCTGTTTTTCTGTGTTATTTTACAACACGGCCCAGAGCTGAAACCTTCACTGTGAAAGTCCCACCCTAGTTTGACTTCCCAAAGTGTCACACTGGGGCAGACGTGCTTCCACATGAAAAACCAATTCAGTATTCAAAGCTCCTGTAACGTGTAGGAACCATCGTATTCCCATTAGGTTCCTTTATACAATGCTGATTGGTTGATTCCTTACTAGGGCGCACTGTCATAGGTTCAAATTAATTATTGAGACTTGTATATGAATATTTAGTATATGCAGATTTTTTATTGTAAGTTGATCATAGAGGATAATAGGCTGATCCTTGTCATTAATTGACGTTTACACCACATAGCACCTTCAACTTGGTAAAAAAATCAATGTGCTTCATGGCGAATTTGCCACTCAATCTATCAAATGTAAGTTGGGACAGGCGGCCAAAATGAGTCGGGTCTATGGAGCATTTTAAAGGACAGTGGTTAAAGAAGGGGTTAAACCATTCTAACCGGTTGCACCGCTATCTGGAATGGAGGGGCCACCGCACAGGATCGGAAAAAGCTGCAGAAAGTTGTAAACTTAGTCAGCTCCATCATGGGCACTAACCTCCCCAGCATCCAGGACATGCCCCCTACTCATTCGAAAGGCTGCATCCATCAATAAGGGCCCCCATTATCCAGGACATGCCCTCTACTCATTACTACCATCAGGGAGGTGGTACAGGAGCCTGAAGACACACACTCAATCACTCAGTAACAGCTTCTTCCCCTCTGCCATCAGATTTCTGAATGGACAATGAGCCTATGAACACCACCTCACTATTTTTCCTTTTCTCCCCTCTCTTTTTGCACCATTTACTTAATTGAATTTTCTATTTTAGAAACATAGAAAACCAACAGCACACAATACAGCCCCCTCGGCTCACAATGCTGTGTCGAACACGTACTTACTTTAGAAATTACCTAGGGCTACCCATAGCCCTCTATGTTACTAAGATCCATGTACCTATTCCGGAGACTCTTAAAAGACTCTATCGTATCCGCCTCCACCACTGTCATCAGCAGCCCATTCCACACACTCACCACTCTCTACGTAAAAAAAAACTTACCCCTGACATCTCCTCTGTGCCTACTTCCAAGCACCTTAAAACTGTGCCCTCTCGTGGTAGCCATTTCAGCCCTGGGAAAAAGCCTCTGACTATCCACACGATCAGTGCCTCTCATCATCTTATACAAATCTATCAGGTCACCTCTCATCCTCCATAACTCCAAGGAGAAAAGGCCGAGTTCACTCAACCTATTTTCATAAAGCATGCTCCCCAATCCAGGCAACATCCTTGTAAATTTCCTCTCCACCCTTTCTATGGCTTCCACATCCTTCCTATAGTGAGGTGACCAGAAATGAGCACAGTACTCCAAGTGGGGTCTGACCAGGGTCCTATAAAGCTGTAACATTACCTCTCAGTTCTTGAACTCAATCGCA
Organism: Hemitrygon akajei; assembly: GCF_048418815.1. NCBI lineage: Eukaryota > Metazoa > Chordata > Chondrichthyes > Myliobatiformes > Dasyatidae > Hemitrygon > Hemitrygon akajei. The sequence continues at coordinate 7,780,190 of NC_133155.1, read as the reverse complement.
CAGTTGATGAAGTCCAATACACCATATGCCTTCTTAACCAGTCAACTTGTGCAGCAGCTTTCAGTGTCCTATGGACTTGGATCCCAAGATCCCCCTGATCCTCCACACTGCCAAGAGCCTTACAATTAATGTTATATTCTGCCATCATATTTGACCTACCAAAATGAACCACCTCACCCTTATCTGGGTTGAACTCCATCTGCCACTTCTCAGCCCAGTTTTGCATCCTATCGATGTCCCACTGTAACGTCTGACAGCCCTCCACACTATCCACAACACTTCCAACCTTTGTGTCATCAGCAAATTTACTAATCCACCCTCCACTTCCTCATCCAGGTCATTTATAAAGATTACGAAGAGTTAGGGTCCCAGAACAGATCCCTGAGGCACACCACTGGTCACCAACCTCCATGCAGAATATGACCCATCTACAAACACTCTTTGCCTTCTGTGGGCAAGCCAGTTCTGGATTCACAAAGCAATATCCCCTTGGATCCCATGCCTCCTTACTTTCTCAATAAGCCTTGCATGGGGTACCTTATCAAATGCCTTGCTGAAATCCATATACACTACATCTACTGCTCTTCCTTCATCAATGTGTTTAGTCACATCCTCAAAAAATTCAATCAGGCTCATAAGGCACGACCTACCTTTGACAAAGTCATGCTGACTAGTCCTAATCATATTATGCCGCTCCAAATGTTCATAAATCCTGCCTCTCAGGATCTTCTCCATCAACTTACCAACTATATATATTTATTTATTATAATTTATCATTTTAGATGGGTGGCGGAGATGGAGCTATGTCTCTACCAAAGGAGGTGTAAAGCACTCCTTCCCTCCGCTAACCCGCAGGTTACCCTTGGAGGGACAGGAGCCTAAAGACGCACACTCAGTGTTTCAGGAACAGCTCCTTCCCTTCTGCAACAGATTAATGAATGGACAATGAACCCATGAACACAACCTTAGTATTTTTTCTTCTTATTCTAATTGATATTTTTAAATGATTATGTATTGCACTGCTGCCACAAACTTCACAACGTAGGCAAGTGATATTAAACCTGATTCTGAGGGGATTCTGGAAGTTAAGTCCTCCCCTACATAAGATGAGCCGAGGAGGGCAGGATTGGGAGAGCACAATGTCTCTCTGCGTTGTTGGATGTTGTGGCAATAGGGAGTGATTTGATAACAAGGTTGTGAATTTCCACATTGAAACTTTGGCTGGACTTGTAAACAACTGTGGGTCTGTCATCTCCTGGGCTCGGAGCATTTGGACATTCAAGAAGGATGCAGGGAGATGGGGTTGAGATACGTCTCTGCCAAAGGAGGTGTAAGGCATCCTTCACGCTGCTAGCCTGCAGGCCACCCTTGGACAAGGTGTAGCACTTGATTAGCCTCCTAATCAGGGCCACATGAAGCCATGTGAGTGGATGGTCGATGGTTGTAAGTGCAGCTGGTGCATATCACAAGTCCTGGTTATGTGACCACTGACACCAGGCAGACAATCTCTGAAGACAATTGATAATGGCTGGGGTCACCCGTCTTGTAAAGACACAGGCCCAGGAGAAGGCAATGGCAAACCACTTCTGTAGAAAACTTTGCCAAGAACAATCATTGTTATGGAAAGACCACGATCGCCCACATCATATGACATGGCACATAATGATGAGGGTGGTGGGTCAGCTGGGTTCAAACTAAGCAAGACTACAGGTACACAGAGCAATGGTCAAGCAGGACCTCTGGAGAGTGGTCAGGAATAGGGACTATGTACAGTCTATCCCTCCTTGACTAAGTGATAATTAAGATGATCATAGCACTCGTAAAACTGCCATGTCTGAGTTCAACTAACTCATTCAAAACCAGAATCAGATTGGCTACTTATTTGTCAGGACGGACGCTTTGTGGACTAAAACAGGTTCATGATCTAAAGCGGAACATCCTGTAGTTAAGATCTTTGCTCACCCATAGCTGTCTCCCTCAGCGAGAGCTGAGCTGTGACTTGTGCCTAAGCTCCCATCAACGCTTGTCTATCACTGAAAGTGGTGAGACTTCTGGGGAAGATATGATGATTTCCCCTCAATGCCACCCTTCCAATGAGTGTAAATAGTGTTTCAGAGGACGTGAGAGAAAGCTGTAGCTAATCCTGTGGAAACAGTGGGTGGCAAACCACATCCCATCTCACAATGACTTGACAGTGTACAGTGTGCTCTGCGTAGATTTTAATAGCTGCAATACAATGCAGTGCGGTCTCTGGTTGTGTTACTGTGACAACAGACTGTAGGGAGCTCAATGTTAGCTGGCAGAATAATGACTCAAGACCAGTTGCTATTTTTCTGGAAATTACTTACTGCTCATTATACCTCTGCCATTTAGGGTGAAGGTCCTCCACCTCCATCTGTATAGAAGGATTCTCCATTGCTGCTTCCAAAATGTTTTATTTTTGACCAGTCCTGCTTGTCGGCCCTGAGTTGAGCCCCCGAACCTGGAAGACCAGTGGACCACTCTTAGTCTGGTAGAGACCCTTTGACCTGTTTGGCATGGGTGACCCGACCAACAGCGAAAGCATAAAGCCCTGACCCCAGCCGACATAGCTCTCTGGGTCATTGAGGTACGCAAGCCTCCAAACCCAGTGACAAGGTTGCGGTCCTCCTGTAGGAGTTTTCCTGAAAAGGTGATGCATCCGCTCAAATTATTTGCCAAGCAGGCGAACGGTTGGCCCGGGGCAGTTTGTGAGTTAGGCATTTGAATGTGACTCACAGAAACAATATTTGATTATTTATTGTCTAGGTTCATTAATCTTATTACAGCTGAAATGTTTGTAATCACCTACGCGGGTAAAGATGATGGCGAGCTGCGGTCTCCGTCATGGCCGAGGCTCTGACACAGTCGTTTATTAGGTTCGTACGATGGCTTTTGGGACAGGGTGGGGAGTTAGGTGTTGGGTTAGGGTTTAGGGGTGTGGATGTGGAAGAGTTAGAGGTCAGTCCGTCGTCCATGTTAGACCACTCCATGGGTCAAAGGTCAATCATTCCCATGGACAGATGTCAGGCCGGTGAATGATGTGCATGAAGACCAGCAAGGGTGAGGGATAGTCACATTCCAGGTCGATGAGGTCCCCCCCAGGTTGACATGTCCTCCCAGGTCACACCCCAGGTGAGGAAGTCCCCCCCCAAGGTCACAGCCCAGGTCAATGAGTACCACAGGTCACACCCCAGGTCTGCGAGTTCCCCAAGTCACAGCCCAGGCCTGTGAGTCCCCCAGGTCAGCATGGCCAAGACTGGAGGTCTTTATGGACAGGAGGTAGCAGGACTGGTGTCACCCTAGGTCAACAAGGCGACAAGTCCAGAGTTCGGAGTCCTGTCGTTGGCAAGTACTGGGTAGGTCCTGGAGATCAAAGGTCGAAGACGAAGGCGGTGAATATGGATGTCAAGGCCTGATAGCCGATGCCCTGGGTCTGCGGGTCCACTGGGGAGGTCAAGAGGCCCGATGTCTGCGAGTGCTTGGCTTCACTGGTTGCCCAGAGTCCTGGGGTTGGAGGCCTGTCTGTCTGTGTGTGTTGGGGTAGAGGAAAGGGGCTTGGGTTGTCCTGCTGAACACTGGGTGTGTTGTGTTGGTGCTGGAGGCTGTGTTGATTTTTAACGTGAATGATTACTGTCCATTTTGATGTACATGTAATGAATAAACAGATCTGAAATCTGAGGTTTAAATTAAACCCACCTCCTTATCCAAAACCTGAATTGCCAGTTTCTTCTTGGCTTCAGTAAACTATTGGGAAAGCTTGCAATGCCAACACTGGAGAGACACTGGTTTACTTCTGATGCACACCTAGTACGGGGGAAAGCAGAGACTGGAGATGAGGCATATCTCTCTTAATAAGTATTTACACAGCAGATCCAAGATCCACAGTAGATCTCTCTCGCTGCTCCTGGAGGAAGGTGCCTGCATTTGACTGGTCTCTCGCTCAATGCTGCCAGAGTCCTGGGTCTTGGATCTTGGACAAGGTCTAATTGACACAATTTGTGGATTGGGCTCTGTAGTTCATGTTTTGATGTTTTCCTGGTGTCTGGCTGCTCCTTTTGTTTAATTGCGACTTTGATCGGGGTGGATTGGTTCTGCAGCCTGCTGTCAAAGAGCGGTGCAGCGCTAAATTGAACTGAACTGAGCTAGACTGTTTCAGTGACTCTGTGGTCCAATGTTTTATATTCTGTGTTTCTCCCTTGTTTTTTTTAACCGTTTGCATGATTCGTTCTTTTTCTTTGGTGCGTTGGATGTTTGATGTTTTCCATGAATGGGTTCCGTGGTTTTCTTTGTCTCGTGGCTGTCTGTGGGGAAGACGAATCTCAGGGTGGTGTACTGTATACGTACTCTGATAATAAATGTACTTTGAATCTTCGAAGATGAGTCTGAGCAGAGGTTGTTCCCCTGGGTGGGGAATGATGTGGAATGTGAGGGAACTTGATAAAGTATATGGTGTAGCTTTCTCCTGGTAAGTTCTGCATTTGTGGTGGCCTCAGTCATTTCCATGGTAAATTATGTATTATAAGACCATTAGAGGCAGAATTAGGCCATTTGGCCCATCGAGTCTGCTCCACCATTTCATCATGGCTGATCCAATTCCCTCTCAGCCCCAATCTCCTGCCTTCTCCTTGTATCCCTTCATGCCCTGACTAATCAAGAATCTACCAACCTCTGCCTTAAATATACCCAGTGAGTTGGCCTCCATAAGTGACAATGGATTCCAGAGAATTGTGTTAATGACTAGTAATTACTTAAATTGTGCTGTGATTGAAAACAATTAGCAAAACAGGTTTTTTTTTGTCAGAAATTAGTCCTTAGGTTTCCCATCTTCTTTGCGTTGTCTGCAGAAATTCCAAAAATAATTTGCAGTTTAGAGGTTATTAGTATTTAAGAGAAACATCAGCAAGACCAAAGAGCTGATTGTGGGCTTCAGAAAGGGTGAGACGAGGGAACCCAAACCAATCCTCATAGGGGGATCAGAAGTGGAGAGAGTGAGCAGTTTCAAGTTTCTGGGTGTCGTGATCTCGGAGGACCTAACCTGGTCCCAACTTACTGATGCAGCTATAAAAAAGCCAAGACAGTGGTTTGAGGAGTTTCGTGCGAAATTTGAGGAGATTTGAGATGTCAACTAAAACACTTGAAAACTTCTACAAATGTACCGTGGAGAGTATTCTGACTGGCTGCATCACCGTCTGGTATGGTGGGGGGGGGCTACTGCACAAGTTTGAAGAAAGTTGCAGAAACTTGTAAAGTTAGTCAGCTCCATCATGGGTACCAGCTCCTGCAGTATCCAAGACATCTTCAAGGAGCGGTGCATTAGGAAGGCAGTGTTCATTGTCAGGGTCCCCAATCACACAGGATATGCTCTCTTCTCATTGTTACCATCGGGAAAGAGGTACAGAAGCCTGAAGGCAGACACTCAGCGATTCAGGAACAGCTTCTTCCCCTCTGCCATCCGATTTCTGAATGGACATTGAACCTGTGAACACTACCTCACCACTTTTTTATTTCTGGTTTTTTTTTTGCACTACTTATTTCAACTATTTAATAGACATACATATACTTCCTGCAATTCAGTTCTTTTCTCTATATTTGTTTATCATGTATTGCATTGTACTGCTGCCATAAAGTTAACAAATTTCACAACATATGCTGGTGATATTAAACCTGATTGTGACTCTGGAATATTGAATGATTTTAACCTGCTAGGCAATTTGTTATTCTGAATTTTAAACTGGACTTAATCAAATAAACAAATAAATCACAAGCTGTTATCATCTGTAAACCTGATTCTGATAGGGGTCTCTTTTGTGCACTGAGAGTGTGAAGGGGGCAGGGAGAGGGGAATCATGGTTGGGAAAAGGGGCAAGAAGAGGGGAATCAAGGTTGGGAAAAGGAAAGGGAGAAGGGAGCACCAGAGAGACATTCTGTAATCACAAACAAGTGAAACTCTGCAGATGCTGGAAGTCCGAGCAACACACACAAAATGCTGGAGGAACAAGTGTTTCGGGCAAAAAAGTTGACTGTAATTTTTTCCTTAGATGCTGCCTGGCCTGCTGAGTTCCTCCAGCATGTTGTGTGTGTTGCTCAGACATTCTGTAATGATCAATAAATCAATTGTTTAGAATCAAATGACCTTGCCTGCACCCGTGTCACCCCACGCCCTGGCACTCCTCCTCTGCAGTCGTCCCACACCCCTCCCGAGGTCTCCACCCTCGCCAATCCCAATATCCTTTACTCCCGCCAGATTGACGAACTTGCTCTCTGCTGCACGTTGACAAACACAGTACTGTGCAAAAGTCTTAGGCACCCTAACTACACAGCATACATGTGACAAAGACTTTTGTGCAGTACTGTACATGAATATACACTCAGCAAGCGATTTATCAAAGCTGGCCTCTTTCATCGTTAACATTGAATGTATCTGGGTAGGAAGCGTGGGAGTGACTGAGCCCCAAAGATTTATGTTTGACCCCTTTCTGTCTTCACTCTCTACCTCTTTTTGAAGGATGTATTACAGGGCCACATGCTGGAGTTCTCCGCTGTGTGAAAGTGTGGAGAGAGACGCTTTGAACCCAAACACAAGAGATTCTGCAGACGCTGGAACTCCACGCAACACACACAACACACTCAGCAGGCCAGGCAGCAGAGCGAACAGTTGAAATTTTGGGCCGAGACCTGAAACGTCCTCTCTTTACTCTTTTCCACAGATGCTGCCTGACCTGCTGAGTTCCGCCAGCATGTTGTGTGTGTTGATTGGAGAGAGGTTGCTTGCTCTTGCAAAAGCCTAGAATCATGTGTCTGTGTGTGTTTTTTTATTAGCCTGACCTATTTATACACCTCCACATCTCAGCTCTCATACAAATTGCAAACTATGCAAAGTGCTCACAAAAAGGTAACGCTGTCCTCCCATTAATTCCTTGGCAAAAATACAAAGTGAGGGACAGACCCATGTCATGTGGTTTGCAACTACGGCTATGTTAGATTTGTATCCATTGTAAAAACGAATAAAATGTAGACTATTGTAAGTCATCTGAAAGAAATGTAAGTATAGATTTTCTTCGAATTCAAATAGTTTAAATGAATTTACTGTAAATAATTTCAAAGAAATAACTGTAGAAGCAAAATGTAGTGAAGTGGCTTTCAACAGATACACCCCTAAGTATCTAATTTGAAGTACGTGTGGGTGGTAGGTTTGAGAAAGGAGGAGATTGGAATGAAGACATAGGTAGGTTAAAATACTGTATACTTTTGGGGTGGGGGAGTTGGTTAAAAGTCACCTGTGTCAATATGTGACTTAATATTGTGCACATTTTTATATCAAAATAAAGTTTATTCATAATAAAAATTATTTTGTGCAGATGACTACGTAAGGCAATTTGTAACAAGAACAGTGTGATGTTGGCCTTTATTTCAAAAGAGCTATGCATAAACATTGGAAGATTCGTTAAAGGTGTAGGTGTAAAACTCTAGTCAGATTCCCCTTTTGAGTAATGCACTTGGTTCTGGGCACCTTATCTCAGTGTGTTTGAGTGGGGACACCACAGATTTATTGGAAAAGACCGTAGTCGAAAGGTTACTTACATGAAGCTTGAATTGGAAGATTAAGAGGTGGTCTGATTGAGGTTTTGAAAATGATTAAGAAGGAATTAGAGTAAATTTTAAAATGTTGGAAAAATTGAAGATAAATGTGCTGTCAGAAATCCCTTCCTCACAAGCACAGTGGTAATCTGAGACTTTGTACCAAAAGAAACCTCAAAACATACATTGATGAATACAAAGTTATTAGAGTTTATAGAATCAAAGTGCGTCGATGGGGTTAAGGAACAAATCAGCTGTGACTTCTGAAGGCACAACATCAGAAATAAACTACACCTGTTATCAATTTTTTTATCAACTGCTAATTTCTGTCTGAGGGTTTAATCTTTGACCTACTTAACCCGTGTTAGATGGAGTTTACACTCAAGCTACTATAGTAAACAGTCTGTCTACTGCGTAGATAGTTTGATAATAAACCTACTTAGAACTTTGAACCTTGGCAAGTTTCAAAATGTATATAATAAACAGCTATAAAAGACCATTATCAAATTATGAAATCCACCATTTTTTCACCTTGGAGGTGAAATAATTCATCTTGTACTTGGAGATATTGCTTCATTTAATTAAAACTCCAGTGCAGTAGTAAGTGTTCACAATTTGATACGATTGTACGCTAACCTGTGCTCTTCTTAAGTCCATCTGCCATAGAGGGGCACAGGCCATTGACAGCAGCTCGCAGAGTCCTCTGTCCTGGGCCCCTGTGGGTTCCTCTTTCACCTCACAGCTTCAAGCTGGAGCTTCTGTTGGTGTTTCTGAAGCTCTAGGTGTTTTAGGGCTCTACGATTTCAATATCCATGAGCGTGTGGCTCAGCATAGCTCAAATACCATCTATACATTTGCTGACCATTGTTGGTAGAATCTCAGGTGGAGATGAGAGGGTGTACAGTAGCAAGATATGCCAACTAGTGGAGTGGTGTCACAGAAAAAACCTTGCATTCAACCGCAGTAAAACGAAAGAGCTGATTGTAGACTTTGGGAAGGGTAGACGAAGGAACACATTCCAATCCTCATAGGGGGATCAGAAGTGGAGAGAGTGAGCAGTTTCAAGTTCCTGAGTGTCAAGATCTCTGAGGACCTAACCTGGTCCCAACATATTGATGCAGCTATAAAGAAGGCAAGACAGTGACTACACTTCATTAGGAGTTTGAAGAGATTTGGTATGTTAACAAAAGCTCTAAAAAACTTCTATAGGTGTACTGTGGAGATCATTCTGACAGGCTGCATCACTGTCTGGTATGGGGAGGGGGGGGGGGGGGACTACTGCACAGGACTGAAAGAAGCTGCAGAGGGTCGTAAATTTAGTCAGCCCCATCTTGGGTACTAGCCTACAAAGTACCCAGGACATCTTCAAGGAGTGATGTCTCAGAAAGGCAATGTCTATTATTAAGGACCTCCACCACCCAGGGCGTGCCCTTTTCTCACTGTTACCGTCAGGTAGGAGGTACAGGAGCCTGAAGGCACACACTCAGCGATTCAGGAACAGCTTCTTCCCCTCTGCCATCAGATTCCTAAACAGACATTGAACCCGTGAACACTACATCACTCTGTTTATATTATTTTTGTTTTTGCATGATTTTTAATCTATTCAATAGACGTATACTGTAATTTATTTATCTGTTTATTTATTTATTTTCTCTGCTAGATTATGTGTTGTATTGAACTGCTGCTGCTAAGTTAATAAATTTCCCGACACATGCCGGTGATAATAAACCTGATTCTGATTCTGAGATGGAGCTGACTAAATTTACAACTTTCTGTAGTCTCTTTTGATCCCGCGCAGTAATCCTTCCCGTACTAGACAGTGATGCAGCCAGTCAGAATGATCTCCGTAGTACATCTATAGAAGTTTTCCAGTATTTTAGTTGACAAAACCAAATCTGTTCAAACTGCTAATGAAATATAGGTGCTGTCTTGCCTGCTTTATAGCTGCATTGACATGTTGGGACCAGGTTAGATCCTCAGAGATCTTGACACCCAGGAATTTGAAATTGCTCACTCTCTTCACTTCTGATCCCTCTGTGAGGATTGGTTCGTGTTCCCTCGTCTTACCCTTCCTGAAGTCCACAATCAGCTCTTTTGCCTTCCAGACATTGAGTGCGAGGTTGCTACTGCAAAACCCTTCAACTAGGGAGTGGAGCAGAGCACGTCCCTGAGGTGTGCCAGTGTTGATTGTCAGCAAGGAGGAGATGTTATCACCAATCCACACAGATTGTGGTCTTCTGGTCAGGAACTCGAGGATACAATTACAGAGGGAGGTACAGAGGCCCAAATCCTGTAACTTATTGGTCTGGATTGAGGGAATGAAGGTGTTAAATGCTGAGCTATAGTCAATGAACAGCATCCTGACATAGGTGTTTGTGTTGTCCAGGTGATCTCAATGTCTCTTCACACAGCCTTAGGTCACCTGGACAATACAAAAAACCACTGTCTCTCTGCGCTACTTATGTGATTCAAATTTCTGTGTGTGTATACACACTTATAATTTTTAATTTTATATGGTTGGGGGGTGGAGATACATCTACCAAAGGAGGTGTAAGGTGCTCCTTTCCTCCGCTAGCCTGCAGGGAAAGATGTAGCACTTGCTTAACCCCCCCAATCAGGGTAACCTGAAGCATGGGAGCCAGTGGTGGATGGTCGTACAAGCAGCCGGTGCACATCACAAGTTCTGGTTTTGCGACTAGTGACACCAGGCAGGCAATCTCTGAAGAGTATTGATAATGGCTGGGGGCCACCCGTCTTGTAAAGACACTGCCCAGAAGAAAGCAATGGCAATTTGCCAAGAAGAATCACGGTCAAAGAGCATGAACTTTGTTATTATGTATTGCAGTGTACTGCTGCTGCAAAACCATGACATACGCCAGTGATGTTAATTCCGATTCTGATCTGTTTCCCCTTGTTATCGATCTCGGAAAGCCGGCTGGTGGCGTAGGGGCATCCGCACCAGACTTCCGGGCGAGCATTCCTGGGTTCAAATCCGGCCAGCTCCTTGCACGCTTTCCATCCATGCTGGGTTGAGAAACAGCAAGGTTACCGCCTCATGAGAGGCGGAAAGGAACGACAGTTGACCCCTGAGCCAAGGCACATCGGCCCTTCCTATTCAAATTATCGTTTTATCTCTTTGTTTCTGTGCTTGTTCTGGTCACTTTCTGTTTTTGTCCTTTGCCTGGAGGTTTACAACGGATTGAATTTAAATCATATTAAAGCAATGTGCCGATCCTTCCCCACTGCGGGGATGACTGCGCTGTGGCCTCAGGGTGTGCAGTGCTCACTGCCTTTTCCCCCCTCCCTCCCTTAAATGACATCAGCAGAGGTCATGGTCTCAGCAATGTGGTGGGTTGCGAGGAAAACCCACGTCCTGTTCATAAGCGGTACAGTGAGAAAATGCACTCTGGCAATTGGTACATCCGGACATGAAAAGCCACTTCATTGCGCGAGTTTGTGGGGGGAATGTGCACATAAACTCTTAGGTTGCACACAAGTGGCCCAGGACACTTTAATTCAGTTTCTCATCCACCACTGGTTGCTTCGATGCCCTTTGGGAAATCAGTATTTTTTAAATATTCTCTAAAATATGAACACTAAATATTAAATGTTTAAGCACTTGTACAGTAAAAATAACAAGTTTACAATGTTTTACTAACACGGACTGGAATTCTGTGCTGAGTTTTAATCTTTGATGGGTCACCAGTTGCACTTGGTTAGGGCAAGTGAGCGAAGGAAGGTATGAGTAATTTCTGAGGAAGCCTGTAGATTCCTGTCTTTTGGGCCGTCCGCTAACTGTGGCAGCTATTTATTTGGGGCAAGGAACTAAAACTTTTATTTGGGGCATGGTGCCGCTTAATTGGGACAGGAGGCTGTTGCCGTCAGATGCACGCAGGCACTACACCTTGCTGAGAGTGGAACAGTTTTCAAAGTAGTGTCAGATGAGTGCGTTTGTGTTCCAAAAGGCAGGTAAGACGATTCAGAACTGTTTTGTTCACTCTAGTTTCAAGCAGTCAGGCTTGGAGATGCCAGAAACGGCCGTTAGACATTACGGAGCAAACAGTATTGGTTAGATGTGTTTGTTAGATTATCCATTTGGGCCGACGGACGCTGATTCAAAAAAAAAAAGATTTTTGATCATTTTGTCTTTTTTTTTTAATTTTGACTTGATGCAGGAAGGTAACAGTATCCACACTAGGTGTCCGCACTGATTTTGTTCAATTGCAGTCAGTTGGAAGAACACAGCAGTGATGAATTCTTCTGTCAGTAACTATTAGGAATTAATACACAATTTTGTAATGGTTGGCATCCGTCTGTCTTGGAGAACGATGGCTGATGGTGGTGATCATCACAAGCCTGGGCGGGAGGTATGGAGATCCTGAGATGCCCAGTTGTCAAGATCCCCCTCTCGGCCTCACCAGTGTAGTCCAAAGGAAAGCTTATGAAGTAATGCAGCCAGGAGGATGTTCAATGACGTCCAGCCACCTTATAGGGGCTCCACTCCGGATTTGCTGTCTGGGCTTTGTCCCTCCCGAGGCTGCCCACAAGGCAGTGGGGTAATTTGTCCATATCTGGGGATCTGGTTCACCACCAACAGGGCATGTCCTCCTTAGGCCGAAAAGAGTTCAGTTTCGGTGTGTTGCTGTTGGAGAGGCTGTGTTCCAGCAGGGAGAGACTTACACATTCAGCTCTCCTTTTCTCAAGACTGCTAACTCCTGGTGGAAGCTGAAAGCGAGAGCGACAAGCACTAACTACCCACTACACCACCAGACTAGACGCACCGCAACAACCGTTCTGACAAATTTATACTAGTAATATTGATAGTGTTCTAATTTATAATGTATTTCATTTACATTCATAATTTGGTCCCTAGTTAAATGATTGCCTTTTTTTAATACCTTTTTTAAATTTCCATGAAACTTAGCTAATGGGCAACCGCTTAATTGGGCCAAAATGTACCGGTCCCGATGTGTCCCAATTATCCGGAATCCACTGGGTTAATGTAAAATAATGTATTGTTATTTTTCTAAGATGAGCGCACGGCAGCAATATAATCCTCACAACGAAAAGTGTATTTAAACAAATCTAGAAGGCAGAGTTTCGCAGGTTTTACCACTACGTGCGCCCCTCCCGGTTACTGCGGTTGCTCAAGGGTTAAAATGATTCAGCGACCAACAAGCCAGAATGAAAGTCAAACATCTGTGTGCGACGCCCAAACCTTGAAACTGTAGACGAGATCTTTTTTTCCCAAACACACAAGTGGGCTGGCTGGTCGGGCGTTAAATACCACTCGATCAAAGCCGGGCTGCTGTCTGATTGCCCCGTCTGTCAGCCATCAGAATGAGTGCAGAAGGGAGCCCGAGATGAGCGAGATTAGTGACCGTGACGCACTTTCCGACCGGGGTTAAGAGCGGTAGGTGAGGCACTCGGAGCATGCTCTGTCAGGACTGTGGTGAACCTGGGTGAAAGCTGACTCGCTCATCCCCTCTCTTTTATGTTGCAGCCTCGGCCGGGGAGAGAGGGAGCGGACTGACTCCAGATGCGGGAGCTGCTGATCGAGGCAGAGGCGGAGAGCTTCCCGGAGGTACTCCTTGCATCTAGCCGTCCGTAGCTGGGAAGCCGCTCCGAGCAAACAATGCGCTCCCACCCTCCCCGCTCCCCGGCGAACGCCTCCCCCGACCCCAAGTGTCCGGCAAAGAGGAGGACGATTTCTTTCCATGCCATGTTTCATGGAAAATCCCGAGGAAAGCAGAAGCAGGAAGTGTCCGTCTCCAGCATCGAGAGCATCCACGTCGAGGCGGCGGAGACCGAGAAAAAACTGCAGGTGACCGACAGCCGGACAACCTTGACATCTTCGGACTCGGCAAAGAAGGTTCGCTTCCAATTACCGTTCAATGTAGACGGACGTTTACTCGTGTTTCGGCACTTCGTGTGCGCCGGTTATTCGTGGGTGCCGCTCAAAAATGTGATCAAACTATTAAGGGAATTCGAAAACTTAAGATAATCGGTGGGTTGGCCTGATCTCCTTGTGTTGTTATAATAATAATAATATGCACAACGCCGCTGTCGGTAAGGAGTTTGTACGTTCCCTTTCCCGTCCGTGATCGCGTGGGTTTCCTCCCAACAGTCCAAAGACACACCGGTCGGTAGGTCAATTGGTCATTGTAAATTGTCCCGGGATTAGGGGAGGATTAAATTGGGGCAGAGTGGAGTGGTTCGAAGGGCTAGAATGCCCGTCCTGCACTGTATCTCAGTAAGTAAACAATGGGCCGAATGGCCTAATTCTACTCCTATGTCTTATCATCGCAGTGGGTGGGAACACTTGCAGGTACCTAACGGGAGCACCATCAGCACATCTGTGTTGAGACCTTGTTACACTGATACATGGAAATCCAACGTGCCTTTTGATAAATGTCCACCCCCCCCCCACCTTTTCCTGGTGATCATAGAAAAGTAATGACCAAAAAAATACAGAAAAGTCTAAAACCATGGTAAGCTTCTGTTAATCTGTTAAACAACATTTTACGGTGGCCCGGAGGTGTACAGTACCAGCGACCGGGGTTCAAATCCCACCGCTGCCTGTAAGGGGTTTGTACGTTCTCCCTGTGACTGTGTGAATTTCCTCTGGGTTCCCCTCTCAGTCCAAAGACCGGCTGGTTAATTGGCAGGTTAATTGGTTGTTGTAAATTGTCCCGTGATCAGGCTAGCATTAGGTGGCATGTCTCAAAGGGCCAGTAGAGCCTATTCTGTTCTGTACCTCAATCAATAAACAAATTTCTAGGATTAATCGTTACTTGCTGCCTGTTACACCACTGGCATTTTGGGCAGTAATGAAGGTCCTCTGTCTCTGTCAGTGTTCGGGGCTTCCTTCATCACGTCAGTCACTTCCTCTCGGTTTTCACTGCTGTCAGCCATGCAAGGCCTGGGTTGAGACTCAGGAATACTGTCGCAGTCACATGTAGAAGATTCTCCATTGCTGTTTCTGTAACAGTTTTGTTTGACCAGTCAGGATAGTTAGGGCTGAACCTCCCCCCGCCCCCCCGCCAAACCTGGAGTCTGGCCTCTACCCTGTGACCTGTTTGTCATGGGTGACCCTACCAAGAGCCAAAGCATAAAGTCCTGACTCCAGCCAACATAGCTCTCTGGGTCACTGAGGCACGCAAGCCTCGAAACCACCGAAGAAGGATGTCGGCCTGAAACATCGATTGTTTATTAATTTCCATAGATTCTGCCTGACCTGCTGAGTTCCTCCAGCACCCTGGTGATGGTTGTGGTCCTCTTGGAGGTCTAGGATTATTCATAACTGTAGTATACTCAGTTATTACCCAATAGGAACTTGGTCCAGCCCTTTACAGCAAGTATCTTGCCAGATATTAAATGTTGTCAAAATATATTTCTGCCACCTTTGATGTACTGAAATTGGAGAATAAGTCAAGTGAATATTCCAAAGTGCAGAGCTGTGCATTGGATACACCACCCTACTGTGAAAGCTCGGGAACAATCATTATAACTCTTTGGTAAATCAAGAATTGTCCAAGCTCAAAATGGGCAATTTTTACTACCTTTTTAAAAGAAAAAGCGAGTCACTCCAACAAGTGTTTTTCTAAGAAGTATTAACCTGTTCAGCAAAGCTGAAGACACAGTCTTTTTCATGTTTAAGATTTGTGCTAGTCCAATTGCACGTTAGATAGATCTTTTGAAACTTTTTTTCTGGAAACCTTCATTATGAAAGATCTACACTAAACATCAGAAAACCCTTGTAAATAGCGTATGATCACAGAATGCCACTGTCATTTCCTGGCAAAGCACTAAACTCTCCTGGGTGTTGTACCTTCCACGTGTGCATGTTTTATGTGAATGCTTTTTTTAGAAGTAGGAGCAAAAGGTCCATCTCTGTGTGCTCCATTGGTTCTGTTTCTGTGAGTACAGTACATTGGAGTCCCTTGACTGTTTATACAGCCTGCTTTTCAGGCCAGTCAGTTATCAGCTGTGTTCTTCCTTTCACTTAACCTCTTCTGTACTAACTTCTTGAAGTTTGAATTGTCTTGACTTTGAATCAATTTTGCCAGTTCCTTTTATAATCTAACAGCACTACTCAGATAATTTATAGAGTCCTTAAGGTTTTTAACCCTGGGACACCTGGTTCAGTGAATAAATGGTTTTACATTTGGCCTCTCTGAATGTGTCCATTTGTAGATAAGGTAGCTGACTATTGTTCACCTCTCACCTCTTAACTCTCAGCTGGCTTCCTTCCCCTCCCCCCGCCTTTTTATTCTGGTGACTTCCCCTTTCGTTTTCAGTCCTGATGAAAGTCTCAGCCCTCTGTCTCCCTCCTTGTCACCATCCCTCATCGCCTTTCTCGCTCCCTTTATCTCCATCCATCCTAACCCATCTTTCTCACTCCCTCTCTCCCTCCTTCCTACCCCATCTCTCAGCTTCCCCTTTTTCTCCCATCTCTCATCCCTCCTTCCTACCCTCAACTCTCATCCTCTCCTTCCTCACTCCCTCCATCTCCTTCCTTCCCACCATCTCTCATCCCCCCTTCTCTCTCCATCTGTCTCTCTTCTTTCCAACCCCTCTCTTATCTTCCTGTCTCTCTCCCTATCTCCCTCCTTCCCACCATCTCTCATTCCATCTTCCCACCCCATCTCTTATCCTCTTTCTCTCTCCCTATATCCCTCCTTCCCACCATCTTTCATTCCATCTTCCCACCCCCATCTCTTATCCTCCCATCTCTCCCTATCTCCCTCCTTCCCACCATCTCTCATTCCATCTTCCCACCCCCATCTCTTATCCTCCCATCTCTCCCTATCTCCCTCCTTCCCACCATCTCTCATTCCATCTTCCCACCCCCATCTCTTATCCTCCCATCTCTCCCTATCTCCCTCCTTCCCACCATCTCTCATTCCATCTTCCCACCCCCATCTCTTATCCTCCCATCTCTCCCTATCTCCCTCCTTCCCACCATCTCTCATTCCATCTTCCCACCCCCATCTCTTATTCGCTTTCTCTCTCCATCCCCTCCTTCCTACCCTCATCTCTCATCCTCCCCTTTCTCTCTCCCTATCTCCCTCCTTCCCACATCTCTCATTGTACCTTCCCACCCCATACCTTATCCCCCTTTTCTCTCTCCTGATCTCCCTCCTTCCTACCCTCATCTTACATCCTCCCCTTTCTCACCCCCTCTATTTCCCTCCTCCCCCCCCCCCCACGCTTCTTGCTTGTCGTTGCCACTCTCCCTACCCATGATTTAGATACTCAAAATATGAGGCCAGACTTGCCTTATGGAATGCATTGACTGTTGATAACCTGCGTTTAGCAGGATTGCCCAGAGAGTAACACGTAAATGAGCAGATTATCTGTTTTAAGGATTTTTGACTGAATTATTTTGCATTTGTCAGGACGGGGATCCATTGTTTTTCTTCTCTGAAGTAGTGTGCTGACACCTTGTACACTTTAGAAAACAGGAAACAGGTCCAGAACTTGGCACCTCTTAAATTCCAGTGGTTCTTCAGCACTACAATGGCATGCCAGCCCAATTCTTTTAAAGCCAAGGTCAAGTTTATTGCCGTAAGCCCAAGTACATATTCACAGGTGCAAAATCTTGGGCACACTGCAACATATAAGAAGCGTTCAGACAAGAAAAAGACATAAGTATAAGTCACTACAAGAAAGTACACAATTAAAACAAAATAAAACAGTTCATTGTAGTTCAATGTGTTCACAATGCAACAGACACAAAATGCTGGAGGAACTCAGCAAGTCAGGCAGCATCTATGGAAACGAGTAAACAGTTGATGTTTCGGGCCGAGACCCTCCTCCAGGACTGAGAAGGAAGGGGGGAGATGCCAGATTAAGAGTATGGGGGGGGGGGGGGGAAGAGGATAGCTGGGAGGTGATGAGTGAAGCCAGGGGGGTGAGAAAGGACAGGGGCTGGAGATGAAGGAATCTGATAGGAGAGAAGAGAGGACCATGGGGGAAAGGGAAGGAGGAGGGGGCCCAGGGGGAAGAGAGAAGCAGATAAGAAGAGCGTTGCTAAGCCGTAGTGATGAGGATTGTGCTGATTGGCTGAAGAACCAAATGAATGAAGGGAGGTAGCTGTTCTCGAACCTGGTGGTACGGGACTTAAAGACGGCTGTACCTCCTTCCAATGGCAGCTGAGAAAAGATGTCACGGTCTGACTGGCGGAAATCTTTGGCTGTCGCCTTCCTGAGGCGGAGACCACTGACGATGGGGAGGGCCGGCACCACTGTAGCATAACCGTTAGCATGACGCTATGACAGCTCGGGGCCTTTCGGAGCTCGGTTCCGGAACCGTTCTATAGGGAGTCTCTGTACGTCCTCCCCTTGGAATGAGAGGGTTTCCCCGGGTGCTCCAGTTTCCCCCCACAGTCCAAAGACCTACCAGGTAGGTTATCTTGTCATTGGAAAGTCGCCCCATGACTAGGTTAGGGTTAACCGGGGTTGCTGGGCTAGCATGGCTCAAGGAGCCTGAATGGCCTATGCTGTGCTGTGTCGCTAGATAATAAACGTCCAAGTTCCTGGAACGGGACTTGAATCAACAGTTAACGGATTCACAGAGGATTGTTATAAACTGAATTATAAGAATTAAGGCTACAGCAGTACAAAAACAATGGAATCCACCTTGCAGTTGTCATGGATCCAGTATGCAGTCATCCCACGAGTCCCGTCTGTGCGTGGATTTGCTCCTGACGTGATGCTGAGATACGTCCTAGGATGTGCTGGGACATGACGTCAGTGATGTAACCTGGGGCCACTGGGTGTGTCAGGTCTTTCAACAGCAGACACTCTCGCCGAGGCAACCCAGTCAGGGTTCATCAGGCCTTGGCTTGTGTCCCAACAGCACTGACCCACGGGTCATACCCCTTGATCCAGAGCCACCCGGAGGCTCGCTCAGCAGCCTCTGTGATGGTCCTGGTGGCTCTTTTCTTTGCAGCCCCCGTAATGCCAAGGAGACAGTAGGTTCTGCAGAGCAAGCAGCAAGCAAAGCCTCTACACCCCACCTCTACAGACTCGCATCGTGCCCTCCACCCCTGTCTCTGGCACTGCTCTGCCAGCTCCTGGTATTGGGCTTTCCTGGCATTCAAAAGCCTCCTCAATCCAGTCTTCCCAAGGAACTGTCAGTCCTACCATGACCACCCGCTTCGAGGTTTCTTTCAGAATGACCATGTCAGGCTGCAGGGATGATGACGCAAGAAGTCAGGGAACTTTGATTGCTTGCTGAGATCGATCTTTCAGTGGCCAGTCAGACGTCATGGTCAGTAGGCCTTCTGGTGATCTGGGCCGCGGCTGTGTTTGGTCACCCGCATTGACAGAGCCTGTGAGCTCTGTGGGCCGGTGGAGGTGCTTACTGTTGTTAATGGCCGAGGAAATATTTTCCACCAGTTTTCCACACTGGGCATGGTGCCCGTGGTAAAGGCCTTCTCCCTGGGCTTTTAGGCAATAAAGATTTTGCATAAATTCAAATAGGATACGGCAATACTAAAGGGCTTAACAACGGAATCCACCTAGCCAGTATCTTGCCTTCAGTATGGTATAGATCAGAGTCAGACCACAAATCTGTCTGTGGATGGAATTGCTCCTATGACTATCTGAACAATGATCTGTTGATGTCTGTCTTGTTAGGAGCAGTACATCAGAGCAAAAAAGCAGCAATCGGGACCGTGCAGACGACAGGGAAGCGAACTGGGATCGATGTGCCCCTAATCCTAGTGTCAGTGTTTTGAATGGCTTGTAATTCTTATTGCTGAGGTTTGAAGATGGAGGAATTGTACCCGTGAGAATTAGGCAACCAAGGCGGGGAAGGAGCAAAAATCTCAGTCATCAGCAAATAATGAAGGTGAATGCGTCTATAGTTAAGGTGCATTCATGCACAGGCTGAAACAAAACCTTTAAAATATATTTTAATTCAGTTATTTACATATAAACTCATAATAAATTGGTTGGGATTTAGTAAATTCCATATAGTGTTTGTACCTTGAGTTTCTATTTTTTTAATCACTTATTATTTGGAAAGGTTTTTGTGCAATACACATCAGCGATATCTTGCTATCCAACTGTTAGAACAGTTGAAGGTCATTCTCCTTTTTTTTTCTTTGGACTTTATTCCCTCGAGTGTAGGAGAGTGAATGGGAGGTTTGATAGAAGTATATAAAATCATGAGGGGTATAGAGGGGGTAAATGAAGGCTTTTTTTTCCCCAAGGAGGTTGGGTGGGTCTACAACTAGAGGTCATGGGTTAAGGGTGAAAGGTGAAATGTTGAAGGAGACGATGAGGGGGAACTTCTTCATTCGGAGAAAGTTGGGAGTGTGGAACAAGCCAGCAGATGTGGGTTCAATTTAAGGGGAACTTGGATAAGTCCGTGGATAGGAGGGGTATGGAGTGCTCTGGTCTGGGTACAAGTCAATGGGACTAGGCCGAGGAGCCTGTTTCTGTGCTGCCGTGTTTTATCACTCTGACTGCACGCCACAGGTGTTTGATTTGCTGAACAGTAGGCAGAGAGTTTGCTGTCATTCCTACAAGTTCTTCTCACTGTTCTTGCATTACGCTCTTTCCATGTGGTAATTAACACCTCTCTCTGCCCTGCCGTCAGCCCTTTTAACACCACCTACCCTTTCTGCTCTTTCCACTCCCTGCTGCTTTCAGAACTGCTGCACCGAACTTCTGTTTATTGTCAGGGTGATTTAGGTAATTCTTCTGGTGGATTCCGTGGTTATTGAAAAACAGTTCTGTCATTTTCTTCGGTCCCTCGTCATTTATATGCTGAGAGAACTGAAAATGCAGAACACGGCGGGAATGCTGTCTCGCACCCGAATGTGTGGCAATTCTTGCGGGCTGCCCCCTGCATGCCCTCGGGTTGTGAATGCAAACGATGCATTTCACTGCACGCACCTACCTACAGTACTGTGTAAAAGTCTCAGGCACAGGTATATAACTAGGACTTTTGAACAGTGCTGTATTTGTCAACTTGAAGCAGAGAGTGAATTTATAAATCTGGTGGGAGCAAAGGGTGTTTGGAATGGAGAGGGTGGAGTGCCATGGAAGGGGTGTGGGACAGATGGCAGAGAAGTGGTGCCAGGCAGGGGGGTTTGGTGTGGGTGCAGACACACCCAGCTCTGAGACACCAGGCAAGGTCATTTGATCACTACAGAATGTCTCTCGGGTGTTTCCCACTCCCTCCCCTCTCCCTTCCCCTTTTCCCAACCATGATACACGGAGCTTAGAAAATCAGGGGGCTATGGGTAACCCGAGGTAATTTCTAAAGTGAGGACATGTTCAGCACAGCTTTGTGGGCCGAAGGGCCTGTATTGTGCTGTAGGTTTTCCATGTTTCTATGATTCGCCTTTCAGTCCACAATAGAAACCCTAGTTATATATATGTGCCTAAGACTGTAGCTGTCATAAGTAAATCTAAATCTGAAAAAAAATTATCTATTACACTCTGTGGACTCTTTATTAGGTACACGTCAATTATTGCAAAGATCTAATCAGCTGATCACGTGGCAGCAACTCAATGCAGAAAAGCATGCAGACTTGGTCTGCGGTTCAGTTCGTGTTCAGACTATCAGAGTGGAGAAGAAATGTGATCTAAGTGACTTTGACCATGGGATGATTGTTGGTGCCAGATGGGGTGGTTTGAGTATCTCAGGCACTGCAGAGCTCCTGGGATTTTCACGCACAACAGCCAAGTTTACAGATGTTGGTGGGGGAAAATATCTGTGGGCGAAAATACCTTGTTAATGAGAGAGGTCAGAGGAGATTGGTCAGAGTGGCCCAAGCTGACAGGAAGGTGACAGTAACTCAAGTAACCGCACGTTACAACGGTGATGTGCAGAATAGCATCTCTGAACATTGAAGTGGATGGGCTACGGCAGCTGGAGACCACACTGGTTTCCACTTCTCTACTTAATAAAATGACGCATACCCGTGCCATTTATCAAGTCAGCTGCCCCAGAGGATACCCGGCTGATTGCATTACAGATCAACCTTTCAGTAGCTGGTGTTTCTGGCTGATGACCAAAATTTGGAGTTGAAATTCATTTGATTACTTCCATTCACAATATTTTCGTTCTGATAAGACTCGGACTTTCATCAGTAAGTCATCCAGTCACAGGAAACTGGAGAGTTCTTATCATTTGAGACAGCATTTGGCAAGATACCAGGTCCCGTAGCCTGCGGTGGTTTAAAGGACAATCATGTTTTGCCTGTTTGCAGCAGAGCGATGACTGTGCAGAGCTTAGCATTCTGACAGCAGTCTTTGCAGAAATAGGAAACCTGCAGGTGGTCCGGCATTTGTGGAATCCAGGCATGAAAACTGTGTGCAGATACGGTCATAAGAATCAGGCCACTTGTCCCATCGAGTCTGCTCTGCTATTCCATCGTGGCCGGTTTATCGTCCCTCTCAATGCCATTATCCTGCCCCCCCCCCCAGTAACCTTTAACTCTCTTACTATTCAAGAACCTATCAACCTCCTCTTGACTTGACCTCCACAGCCATCTGTGCAATGAATTCCACAGATTCAGCACCCTCTGTCTGAAGGAATTCCTCCTCATCTCTGTTCTAAATGGACATCCTACTCTGAGGCTGTGCCCTCTGCTACTATAGGAAATATGCTGGCCACATCTACTCTGTCTAGGCCTTTTCAAAATTCGATGGGTTTCAATTAGCTCCCCCCCCCCCCCCCCAGTTCTTCTAAACTCCAGCGAGTACAGGCCCAGAGCCGCCAAACATTCCTCATACATTAACCCTTTCATTCCTGGAAATATTCCTGTGAACCTCCTCTGGATCCTCTCAGCTGTTTCCTGATTGGGCTGAATGGAAATTTGTTTTTAAGGATCTCTGGCATTATTACCTCCTGCTTTTCAAAATACATCCTCATCTTTCCGAAATGATCGGAAACCGCCGGTGTTGAAAGTTAAATGAATGGATTGGCATAAAATTTAATCTGTACATCATTGCAACCTTGCGGGGTA